>NC_056431.1:64981827-65316827 GCF_018296145.1 Oncorhynchus tshawytscha
CTCTTCCTCCTCTCTCTCTCTCTTCCTCTATACCTCTCTCTCTCTCTTCCTCTATACCTCTCTCTCTCTCTCTTCCTCTTCCTCTATCCTCTCTCTCTTCCTCTCTCTCTCTCTTCCTCTATACTCTATCTCTCTCTCTTCCTCTATACCTCTCTCTCTCTCTCTTCCTCTATACCTCTCTCTCTCTCTTCCTCTATACCTCTCTCTCTCTCTCTTCCTCTATACCTCTCTCTCTCTCTCTTCCTCTATACCTCTCTCTCTCTCTCTTCCTCTATACCTCTCTCTCTCTCTTCCTCTATACCTCTATCTCTCTTCCTCTATACCTCCTCTCTCTCTCTCTTCCTCTATACTCTCTCTCTCTCTCTTCCTCTATACCTCTCTCTCTCTCTTCCTCTATACCTCTATCTCTCTCTTCCTCTATACCTCTCTCTCTCTTCTTCTCTTCCTCTACCTCTCTCTCTCTTCCTCTCTCTTCCTCTATACCTCTCTCTCTCTCTTCCTCTCTCTTCCTCTATACCTCTCTCTCTCTATCTCTCTCTTCCTCTATACCTCTCTATCTCTCTCTTCCTCTATACCTCTCTCTCTCTCTCTCTCTCCTCTCTCTTCCTCTATACCTCTCTATCTCTCTCTTCCTCTATACCTCTCTATCTCTCTCTTCCTCTATACCTCTCTCTCTCTTGCTTTCTCTCTCTTGCTTCTTCTATACCTCTCTATCTCTCTCTCTTGCTTCCTCTATACCTCTCTCTCTCTCTCTCTCTCTCTCTCTTTCTCTCTCTTGCTTCCTCTATACCACTCTCTCTCTCTCTCTCTTGCTTCCTCTCCGTGTTCCAGAGGAGGATGTGTACACGTTTGGGCGGGGTCAGCATGGTCAGCTGGGCCACGGGACCTTCCTGTTCGAAGCACATCTGCCCAAAGCACTGGTCCACTTCCGGAATGGCAGAGTCAGTCACGTCACCTGTGGAGAGAACCACACTGCTGTGATCACAGGCAAGCTTCTATTGTACTGTAATATATTCTACTAAGTATACACTGTTGTCATTCAGACATTTGAAACCTGAGCATGTTCCATTGAGACCCCATGTCTCACCCTCCAGACAGTGGGATTCTGTACACCTTTGGGGACGGTCGTCATGGTAAACTAGGACTGGGGGAAGAGAACTTCACCAACCAGTTCAGACCAACACTGTGCCCACGCTTCCTCAAATACAGTGTCCAGTCAGTGAGTCAAGCTGTGTGGGTTTGTGTGTGTGAGTGTGTTTTTGCATGTGCTAATACTGTGCATGTGTGTTCAGGTGGCATGTGGCAGCTCTCACATGCTGGTGCTGGCTATGCCCAGACCCCCAGAGGTTGAGGAAGTGGTGATAGAGGAAGATGATGTCACAGAGACCATTCTGGAGACTCTGGAAACCTACACTGAGCTGCTCATGATGGATCCCTCCGTCCTCATGTCCAACCCACCGACTGCACCTCCTCTCTGGACCCTGTCTGCTAGGGCCCGCCGCAGGGAGAGGGTGAGCACTGGGCCACAACATCAGAAAGTTTCAGAAAGGAGAACTGGAGTGTTGATTACAAGGAGTGACAGAGTTGTGGTGTTTGGTTGCCTTCACTAGGGAGCAGTGTTGCGTCACATTTCTGCAGAGAAACTGTATATAATGACGAGATGGTCTCTGCCCATTAATGGAAGTCGTTATCGTGAAGGCGTAAAGGCAGGTGGGTGGATGCGAGATCAGGAGGGACATTCTAGCCAATGAAAGGGCAGATGTGTATGAACTCCAATATAAAATATATTTTCTCAAAGCTGCCGAGATGCCACGTTCGGCCACTTATTTTAGTAACAATCTAAATATTACTAAACTTCTATTCGATCAAATAAGTCTCACGTAGCAAATTAACAATCGTATTTTTGGTTGACCAAATCTGAAACTTTCTCTTAGCCTTTGATCCCCACTTGGTCTGCTGTGTGTTTACATCCCTGTCAGTGAGAATTTCTCTTTTGCCAAGATAATCCATCCATCTGACAGGTGTGGCAAATCAAGAAGCTGATTAATAAACAGCATGATCATTACACAGGTGCACCTTGTGCTGGGGGCAATAAAAGGCCACTCTAAAATTTGCAGTTTTGTCACACGACACAATGCCACAGATGTCTCAAGTTTTGAGGGAGCGTACAATTGGCATGCTGAAGAAAGGAATGTCCACCAGAGCTGTTGCCAGAGAAGTGAACATTCACTCTACCATAAGCCGCCTCCAATTTAGAGAATTTGGCAGTACGTCCAACTGCCCTCACAACCACAGACCTCGTGTAACCACGCCAGCCCAGGACCTCCACATCAAGCTTCTTCACCTGCTGGATCGTCTGAGACCAGCCACCCGGACAGCTGATGAAACTGAGGATTATTTCGGTCTGTAATAAGCACTTTTGTGAGGGAAAACTCATTCTGATTGGCAGGTCCTGGCTCCCCAGTGGGTGGGCCTGGCTCCCCAGTGGATGAGTCTGATTACTAAGTGGGTGGGCCTATGCCCTCCCAGACCCACCCATGGCCGCACTCTTGTCCAGTCATGTGAAATCCATAGATTAGGGCCTAATGAATTTATTTCAATTGACTGGTTTCCTTATATGAACTGTAACTCAGTAAAATCGTTGAAATTGTTGAATGTTGCATTTATATTTTTGTTCAGTTTACTTTTCTGTGTGGTCTGTTTCAGGAGTGTTCTCCAGAGCAGTTTGGCCAGATGTTCCATAACCTTCCTCCTCTGATGTCTGGCTTCTTCAACACCTCCCTTCCCGTGTCCAGGAACATCCGCATTTCCAGAACACCATGTAAAGACCCCTCCACCTCCTCACTGTCTTCCAATCCCTCCTCAAACAACGCCCCCAGTCCCTCTCTGTCACTCAAACCCAGAGGCAAACCCCCTTTAACACCATCACGGTCACCCCAATTCACATTCCCAGACCCTCCCAGCCCTTCACTCTCCTCAAAGTCCAGCCCTAAGAAGAAGAAGCCCACCCCGTCAAAATCACCAAAATCTACATCTAAAGAACCCAGTAGCCCCTCACAGTCCTTCCTATCCATGCCTAAACTCATCCCCGACACCACACTGTCCCCTAAAACCCCCTTTAAAAAGCCCACAGATTACAACCAATCCCCCAAAGCGCTGTCTAAGGGGCACCCAAGCCCTTCTCGGAGTCCCACCTCACCACAGACAGGTACAGTAGTTGAATCCTGTCTTTCCTTTTCGTAAAACTATATGGCCACAAGCTGTAGGCATAACTGTGAGCCATATTCTATGACCTATCCCAGTGTTCTCTGTGTGTTTTTACAGACAGGAACGAGGACACAGTGACAGAAGCCCCTGACAGCCTGATGCTCATTGAGAATATGGAGGATGAAAAGGGCACGTTGTCAAACCTGGTGAGTACAGCGGATTTATTATATTATAATGTGTACTTCAGTGTCTTTCGAACATATCCATACCCCTTGACTTATTCCACATATTGTTGTGTTTCAGCCTGAATTCAAAATGGATTAAATATATATTTTATCACCCATCTACACACAATACCCCATAATGACAAAGTGAAAACATGTTTTTTGAACTTTTAGCAAAATTATTGAAAATTAAATAAAGAAATATATAATTTACATAATGTTAGAATCACCTTTGACGGCGATTACAGCAGACTCACAGCGATCACAGCTGTGAGTCTTTCTGGGTAAATCTCTTAAGAGCTTTACACACCTGGATTGTACAATATTTGCACAATATTATTTTTTTAATTCTTCAAGCTCTGTCAAGTTGGTTGTTGATCATTGATAGACAGCCATTTTTAAGTCTTGCCATAGATTTAAGCCGATTTAAGTCAATACTGTAACTAGGCCACTCAGGAACATTCAATGTCGTCTTGGTAAGCAGTGTAGATTTGACTTTGTGTCTCAGGTTATTGTCCTGCTGAAAGGTGAATTTGTTTCCCAGTATCTGTTGGAAAGCAGACTGAACCAGGTTTTCCTCTAGGATTTTGCCTGTACTTAGCTCTATTCCATTTATTTTTATCCTAAAAAAAAACTCTATAGTCCTTGCCGATGACAAGCATATCCATAACATGTTTCAGTCACCACCATGCCTGACAATATGAAGAGTGGTACTCAGTGATGTGTTGTGTTGGATTTGCCCCAAACAGAACACTTTCTATTCAGAACAGGAAGTTCATTTCTTTGCCACTTTTATTTTGATTCTGTACAGGCTTCCTTCCACTCTGTCATTTAGGTTAGTATTTTAGAGTAACTACAATGTTTTTGATTGATCCTCAGTTTTGTCCTATCACAGGGTAGCCTAGTGGTTAGAGTGTTGGACTAGTAACTGGAAGGTTGCAAGATTGAATCCCCGAGCTGACAAGGTACAAATCTGTCATTCTGACCCTGAACAAGGCAGTTAACCCACTGTTCCCCGATATTTACATTTTTTGATGCCTTTTAAGCATTCTAGTATAGTTAAATAGTTAACAGACACACGTGGACAAAGCAGTCTAAGGCATCTCAGTGCAAGAGGAGTTACTACAGTCCCTGGTTCGATTCCAGGCTGTATCACATCCGGCCGTGATTGGGAGTCCCATAGGGCTGCGCACAATTGGCCGGGGTAGGCCGTAATTGTAAATAAGAATTTGTTCTTAACTGACTTGCCTAGTTAAATAAAGGTTATACACACACTCACATACCACACTGACCAAAAAGGTATTTTGTTGGCATTTACCAGTAAAACATAATCAAAGCCTATTTCTTGTGAATGGGGGTGTGTTCGGCCCTCATTTTCCTGTAGTCCACGATCATCTCCTTTGTCTTGCCTTGTTGAGGGAGAGGTTGTTGTCCTGGCACCACACTGCCAGGTCTCTAACCTCCTCCCTATAGGCTGTCTCATCGTTGTCAGTGATCAGGTCTACCACCGCTGTCATCAGCAAACTTAATGATGGTGTTGGAGTCGTGCTCAACCATGCAGTCATCTGTCTCTCCGTCTGTCTCTCCATCCATCTCTCCCTCTGACTCTCTCCATCTGTCTTTGCGTCTGTCTCTGCGTCTGTCTCTGCGTCTGTCTGTCCGTCTGTCTCTCCGTCTGTCTCTCCGTCTGTGTCTCTCCGTCTGTCTCTCCGTCTGTCTCTCCATCCATCTCTTCCTCTGACTCTCTCCATCTGTCTCTGCATCTGTCTTTGCGTCTGTCTCTCCGTCTCTCTCCATCTGTCTCTGCGTCTGTCTCTCCGTCTGTCTCTCTCCGTCTGTCTCTCTCCGTCTGTCTCTCTCCATCTGTCTCTCCGTCTGTCTCTCCGTCTCTCTGCATCTGTCTCTCCATCTGTCTCTCCATCTGTCTCTCTGTCTGTCTCTGCGTCTGTCTCTCTGTCTGTCTCTGCGTCTGTCTCTCTGTCTGTCTCTGCGTCTGTCTCTCTGTAAGGTCTCTGCGTCTGTCTTTCTGTCTGTCTCTGCATCTGTCTCCTGCTCATTTGCTTTTCCAAGAAAACATGTCTTAAATCTCCTGTTGCAGCTTCAATGCAAATGGGTTTGAGTTTAATCGCTGTCCCTGCCGCCATTCTTCTCATGAACATACACACACGTAATTATACACACACACACACACACACACACACACAGCTCCTCCTGGCTCATAGCTAATCCATAGTGTTGACGTGACTGGGATGTCGACACACTTCACGCCCATCTTTCCATGACTCCTGCTGAGGGAGACTGTGAGGGAGTTTCCTGTGTTCGGAGGAGAAGAGTATTTAGCTACACACATCCTAACACTGTTTTTACTGATACATGCACAACGTTTTCAACATCTTCATCGTGGTCTTCATCGGCCTACTCTTGTTGCAGCACACAGTGAAACCCAGCAGTGTGAACAACCGACATGGAGGAGAGAGAGCAGATAAAAAAAACACATGATGCTGGGAAGACCAGGCATTTATTTGTGTTGTGCTGCCTCTCCCATGCACTTTAGTTCATTCTATACACAGGAGCGCTAGGGGGTCTTGTGTGCTATGAGCCTGTGTGTATACTGTACCTGCATACGTGTTTCATCCATTCCATAGAGACTCTCTGAGGTGTAATACGTGAGGAGTTTGGCACCCGATGATGAAGGTGGATGTGTTAATGGACTGAATGGAAAGGCTTCTAATGAAGGTTGCCGTGGCAATGAGCGAATCGGTCTGCTTTTGCATAACACCTCAATACCCTCTCATTAACTTGGATTATAATTTATTTCCAGCAGGGATGGGGGGGAACAAATAGATGAATTTCATCGTCACGTGTCGTAGTTCTTCCTACCAGCTTCTGCTTTTTATTATGTTATGCAGTTCTTATACAGGCTCATGTTTGCCTGCAGGAAAGCTGACTTGTTTATATTCCTGATGGAAGGAAGGTTCTGGCTTTTGTGTTGTAACCCTTTATAGTTGTTTCATGTAAGAGCTTGAATGTAGGTTATTAACGTATCTCAACATAGTTAAATGAAATGTTGAGTTTGGTTGTGAGACTTGTGTCCCGTTCTTTTTGAGGCAGGTATCACTATCGAGAGGAGATTCTGGCAATGAGACTGGGACTACATCTGCAGAGCAGAAGGATAAGGTATGTTAGTGTATTTACTATAAGGGACAGGAAAGAAGGACTGGCATCTACATGTCTGTCTTCCTTTCTCCTTTATTTCACTGTACATTTGGCTCCTTTATTCTGCTTGACACTTTACTGTATTCTCTTCGTGTTTCACATCCTTCTCTCTTTCTTCCAAACCCTCTGAATATTCTCTCTCTTTGCAAAACGTTACCCTCCTCTCTCTTTCTTTTATTTCTCTCTCTCTCTCTGCCACCTCCTCTCTTTTTCTCTCTGTCTCCTTGTCTCTTTCTCATCTCTCCAGGGACATGAAAAGGGTAGGGTTCATTGGAGAGCTGTGAAGGAGGCAGAGAGGAAGGTTGAACAAACCCTCACCAACAGGAAGGAGGAGCTACCTTCCCATGAAGCCCTTCCCACCGAGCTCCAGAGAGGTTCCAGTTTGAATTTGTTGAAGGCAGAGGCCATGCCCACAAAGAGTCCCAAACCACTAAAGACCCCTCAGACCCCCCAAACCCCAGCCAGGGGCAAGGAGAACATCACTTTGACAACAGAAAAGGCTGGCCTTAAAGTGAAAACCAGTAAACTAGAGAGCAATCTTCAAAGCACAGGTAAAGCAGGGTCTAAGCTAAATACACCTGCAAGGAAACAAAGCAAGTTATCTATATCGAAACCTAGCACTCCTAAACACAGTCAGATCCAGATATCTGTGTCTAAACCCAGCACTCCAAAGCATGGTCAAAGCAAGCTGTCTGAGGTGAATAAAGGTACAGAGATGAAAGGGAAAGGCCCTGTAAAGATCAGAATTAAGGAGGCCGAGGCGACCAGCACTCCCATCAAAACGAAAAGTTTGGAGTCCAAAGACAAGAAATCAAAAATTGCAGAGGAAGATACTAAAACTATTGAAGTTCAAAATAAACCACTTCAAGGGGTCAAGTCCGCTCCAGTCAAAGTTAAAGGTAAACAATTAGAGGTCAAATTCATCCCTGTGAAAAGTAACATTCAAGAGGCCAAATCCTCTACAGTCAAAGTTAAAGGTAAACCTGTGGAAAAGGAGCCAATTCCAAGTAAAACTGTGGCTGAAAACACTCCTTTGAATGTAAAGAGGATTCCTCAGGAGGTAGTAGATAAAACATGTGAAGGTAAAAACACTCCAATAAAGGGACAAAGGAAGGCAAAAGAGGTGAATGAACAAAAGACTGGAGAGTCTATTACTCTCAAAGAGTCAGGGACAACAGAGGGGAAGAAAATGGCAGTTAAAGATAAAGGCAAAGTCACAAAAACAAAAAGTGCAACCACTAAAACAAAACAAGTGCCTGAACCTGAAGAGGTTAAAGCTAAATTGACTGAGTTGAATGGAACCCTGGTGAAACTGAAAAGCAAGCCAACAGAGGTTTCCAGCCAACCAATCTTAGTAGAACCTACCACAAAGACCAAATCACCATCCGCATCACTGTCATTATCAGATGCAATGCCTCAAAATGCTTGGGATAAGAAGTCAGCGAAGTCTGAGCTTAGAGAGCCACTGGCTGTCTCACAGGTCAAAGATAGAGTGGCGGTCCCAGGGGAAGATACCATTGGTGAATCCCAGGAGGGGGAGCCTGGCTGGGGAGGATTTCTCAGCGATGCAGCCTCTCTCCTTCCAGCCGTGGGGGTGGCAGGCGTAGCCATGGGGGTCTTGAGTGAGGCGGTGACAAGTGTGAGGGGGTTTCAGTCAGAGAGTGACACAGCCAATTCTATCCCTCCTCGGCGGTCCAGCCGGGTAGAGAGGTACACCAAACAGAGCGCCATCACCCAGCCTTCCGCCTCCTCCTCTTCAACATCAGATCCCAGTGCGGTAGCGCAAAGAAACAGGACCTCCATCTGCATCAGTGTTCTCAGGAATTCTGATCAGGAAGCAGGGAGCGGGAGTTCTGAGAAGAACCCAGACCCCACAGAGGATGCTAGTGACGGGTCGGGAGGTCAGGCCGAGGTTGACGACGATGAGAACACTAGTAGAGGTCAAAGGTCAGAGGATGAGGATGATGAACATGAAGATTTCACAAAGAGACAGGGAGAGGAGGATGACAGGAGTAGTGAGGGTCTGGAAGAAGAAGAGGAGGAAGAGGATGACCGGAGTAGTAAGGGTCTGGAAGAGAGCAGTGAACAGAACGAAGGGGGAGAAGCAGAAGACAGTGATTCTGTGGCTAGCAGAGAAGGAGAGGAGGATAGAGAAGAGAAGAGTGAAGAGAGCCAGGGCGCGGAGGGGGAGGGGGAGGAGAGCAAAGAGAGTGATTCTGAGGGGACAGGAGAGGGGAGGAGAGCAAAGAGAGTGATTCTGAGGGGACAGGAGAGGGGAGGAGAGCAAAGAGAGTGATTCTCAGGGGACAGGAGAGGGGGAGGAGAGCAAAGAGAGTGATTCTCAGGGGACAGGAGAGGGGAGGAGAGCAAAGAGAGTGATTCTCAGGGGACAGGAGAGGGGGAGGAGAGCAAAGAGAGTGATTCTCAGGGGACAGGAGAGGGGGAGGACAGCAAAGAGAGTGATTCTGAGGGGACAAGAGAGGGGAGGAGAGCAAAGAGAGTGATTCTCAGGGGACAGGAGAGGGGGAGGAGAGCAAAGAGAGTGATTCTGAGGGGACAGGAGAGGGGAGGAGAGCAAAGAGAGTGATTCTCAGGGGACAGGAGAGGGGAGGAGAGCAAAGAGAGTGATTCTCAGGGGACAGGAGAGGGGAGGACAGCAAAGAGAGTGATTCTCAGGGGACAGGAGAGGGGGAGGAGAGCAAAGAGAGTGATTCTGAGGGGACAGGAGAGGGGGAGGAGAGCAAAGAGAGTGATTCTCAGGGGACAGGAGAGGGGAGGAGAGCAAAGAGAGTGATTCTCAGGGGACAGGAGAGGGGGAGGAGAGCAAAGGGAGTGATTCTGAGGGGACAGGAGAGGGGGAGGAGAGCAAAGGGAGTGATTCTGAGGCAAGCCTAGAGGAAGAGGGAGAGGAGAAAAGTGAAGAGAGTGATGGGGAAGGAGAGGAGGGAGAGAGTGGTTCTGGGACAAGTGGAGAGGGGGAAGAGGAGGATAAGAGTGAAGAAGAGTCCACTGATGAAGAGAGTGGGGATGAAAACAAAGAGGACAAGGAGGAGGGTGGTGATGAATCAGGAAGTGAGGCTGAGAGCAAGAGTGAGGGATCAGCAGAAGAGGAGGAAGATGAACAAGCAGAAGAAGCAGAGAGTGAAGAAAGTAAAGCTACTGAGTCAGGAGAGGAGGAAGGAGAGGGAGAGAGTGGAACAGATGAGGAAGGAGAGGGAGAGGATAAGGAAGGTTGTGAAAGTGAAGAAGAGGAGGAGGAGGCAAGTGTAAGTGAGGAGGAGGGAGAAGAGGATGACGATGAGGAAAATGGAGCAGAAAGTGGAGAAGGTGAGGGCAATGTAGGAGAAGAGGAAGAGGAAGCGGTTGAGGGTGAGGAAGAAGAGGATGAAAATGAAGGTGAAGAGGAGAACGGTGAAGTCGAAGAGGGTGAGGAGGAAGAGGAGGGAGGAGAGGAAGATGAGGAAGAGGAGGAAGATGCTAGTGGAGAGGAGGAACTTGAAGATGAAAAATGTGAGGAAGAGGAGGGAGAAGAAGAAGATGAGGGGGAAGAAGAAGATGATAAAGGAGAAGGGGAAGAGGGAGAAGGGGAAGAGGAGGAAGATGGTGAAAAACAGGAAGATGAGAAAGAGGAAATAGAAGTGAGAGAGGAGGAAGCGAACAAACAAGAAGAGGAAAGGGAGAAGCAAGAGGAGGAAGAGGAGGAAGAAGAAAAAGATAGACAGGAAGTAGGTGGAAAAGACACAGAGGGAGAGGAGGGTGGAAAAAGGGGGGAGGAGAAGGGAGATGAAAAAGAATGGAAAGAAAATAAAGAAATTGATGGTGAATTAGAAGAAGAAGCTGCAGGGGAACAGAAAGGGGAGATGGAGGTGGAGGAAACAGGAGAGGAAGAAGATGAAGAGGAAGGAGAAGAAGAGGAGGAAGAAAGATATATTAAAGAAGAACAAGTTGAGGAAGAAGAGGATGAGAAAGATAGTAAAGAAGGAGAAGAGGGGGAGGAGGAAGAAGATGAGGAGGGAGAGGAAGAGGAGGAAGAACAGGAAGAAGAGGAGGAAGAGATAAAACCTGCAAAGGGGAAAAAGAAAGGCTCACAAAGCGTACCACCTAAAGCAACTCCCCCCAGCAGGAAAGGGATTGAAGATCCCCCGAGGGAGAAACCCAAACCAGCAGCCCGTACCAAACAGAGGACCACAGGGGGAAAACAGGCCAAAAGTACCCAAGAATCCCAACAGTTCTGGAATAATGTCTTACCCCAGTACCTGGAGCTGAAGTGAGACATTCTGGACCTCAATGGTTCCAAATCCTTTATGGGTCCGAGCCCAAACCTGCCTGATTACAGTGGCTGGAACGATTCTGGACCTGAGAAACCTGAGTCATAAGACAAACACAGTACAGGTGTTTGAGAACCTCTGTGTGGATGTTTGCTTGTACTTTCTATTATGTCACTTATCCATAGTTGTGACCCCCCCCCACACACAAAAAAAATTAGATGTATTTATGTATTGAGGAAAAAATTGCACAAACTGTATCTTTTTATTCTCATGAATACATAGTTTGTTCTTGTGCACCTAATATTGAATGCCTTGACCTGACTGTTGTAAAAATGTGATACAGTATATGACCTTTGGCATAGATCATGAGGTATTAGAGGTAACATCTTGTCATTTAGCCTGCCTGACACAAACAGGGCCAAGCAGATGTCAATAGTATTTCTTAGATATATTTATTTCTTAAATATCATCTCATGTGTAGTTCATTGCCAAAACATCTTTACAAACAACATTGCTCCATATTTTAAATACAGGCACTCATACAGCCTGTCCCTGTGAAAAATCTATTTGATTTAATCAATACCTATGCATATAATTTACACAGTATGTGTGCTGTAATGTATTGTAAGGTAATTCACTGAGTGTACTCATACACAAATTAACTGAATTGTAATATGTAAATATTTTTCATAAAATAAAGAGCAATTTAGATAACTTCATAGGACTCATGAGTTAGGATTAAAAATGTATTCTTTAAAGAATCCACTGTGTGATGTAATCTAGGAAAATATATAGTGTAGTAAAATAAATAAAATACAGTAAAATATATATAGTAAGATATTTAAATATATGGCCAATATATCACGGCTAAGGGGTGTTCTTAGGGACGACGCAACACAGAGTGCTTGGATACAACCCTTAGCCATGGTATATTGGCCATATATCACAAACCCCAGAGGTGCCTTATTGCTATTATAAACTGGTTAATTATAAACTATTATAAACTGGGTAATTAGAGCAGTAAAAAGTTATGAAAAAAAAAATAAAGTTATGTTTTGTCATACCCGTGCTATATGGTCTGTTGTAACACGGCTGTCAGCCAATTAGCATTCAGGGCTCGAACCCAGTTTATAAATATACAGTGACTTCGAAAAGTATTCAGACCCCTTGACTTTTTCCCCATTTTGTTAGGTTACAGCCTTATTCTAAAATTGATTAAATAGTTTTTTCCCTCATCAATCTACACACAATACCCCATAATGACAAAGCAAAAACAGGTTTTTAGAAATGTTTGCTAATTTATTAAAAATAAATAGATGTAAATATCACATTTACATAAGTATTCAGAGCCTTTACTCAGTACTTTGTTGAAGCACCTCTTGCATTGTCTTGGCTGTGTGCTTAGGGTCATTGTCCTGTTGGAAGGTGACCTTTCGCCTCAGTCTGAGGTCCTGAGCGCTCTGGAGCAGGTTTTCATCAACGATCTCTCTGTACTTTGTTCAGTTCATCTTTGCCTCGATCCTGACTAGTCTCCCAGTCCCTGCCACTGAAAAAACATCCTCACTGCATGATGCTGCCACCAATATGCTTCACCATAGGGATGGTGCCAGGTTTCCTCCAGATGTGACGCTTGGCATTCAGGCCAAAGAGTTCAATCTTGGTTTCATCAGAACAGAGAATTTAGTTTCTCATGGCTTGAGAGTCTTTAGGTGCTTTTTGGCAAACTCCAAGCGGGCAGTCATGTGCCTTTTACTGAGGAGTGGCTTCTGTCTGACCACTCTTCCGTAAAGGCCTGATTGGTGGAGTGCTGCAGAGATGGTTGTTCTTCTGGAAAAACTTCTTCCATTTTAGAATGATGGAGGCCACTGTGTTCTTGATTACCTTCAATGCTGCAGAAATGTTTTGGTACCCTTCCCCAGATCTGTGCCTCAACACAATCCTGTCTCTGCGCTCTGCGGACAATTCCTTCGACCTCGTGGCTTGGTTTTTGCTCTGACATGCACAGTCAACTGTGGGACCTTATATAGACAGGTGTGTGCCTTTCCAAATCATGTCCAATCAATTGAATTTACCACAGGTGGCCTCCAATCAATTGTAGAAACAGGATGCACCGGAGCTCAATTTCGAGTCTCATAGAAAAGGGTCTGAATACTTATGTAAATAAGGTATCTGTTTTTTATTTTGAATACGTTTGTAAAAATGTCTAAAAATCTATTTTCACTTTGTCGTTATGGGGTATTGTGTGTAGATTGCTGAGGAAATGTTTTTATTTAATCCATTTAAGAATAAGGCTGAAAAAACTTTCTGAATCAACATTGTTTCCATGTCATGTCAACAAAACAATTCAATGTGATGTTGAATCAACGTGGGAAACTGATTGGATTTGCAAAAGGTAACTAACTTAAGAGAATTTCCTCTTTTTTTCACCCAACTTTTCACCTAAATCCAATGACTTGGTGCATTTTTTTATGTTGGTTTCACGTTGAATTCACGTTAGTTGACAACTCAACCAAATGGATGTTGAAATTATGTCTGTGCCCAGTGGGGTGTATGTGTGTTTGTGTATACTGTATGTCCAGCATTGATGTATCATTTAGGTGTTTGAGATGCTTTTATTTGGTTGGGCTTTTAGTTTTCTTTCAAGTTGGGGAATGTAGGCTACTTCCCCAGCAACACTGGCAACTAGACCTAAATGCGTAAGCTATTCTGAGTCACTTTGTTTTATTTTCTAATTATTTGTTTGAACGGGTTGCAGGGGCTATAGTTCAGTGTTGCTTCACTCAGCTGTGACGCCCGGGCCGCATGCCGAGGCTCAGGCCAGATTCGATTAGGATCCATTCGGACGGGGGAAAATCCTCTCGTTTCTGGAGCAGTAGGCGGGTCTTTGGAAAGTTTGAATGCGATGGAAGTGTTCTTATACTTTCCAAAGATGTTGAAGGATGTCGTGTTCCTGAATATGGACACATGGCTGGTAGTGTCTCTGTTGGTGTATGTCCAGTTCTGCTTCAGTTTAGACTATGAAGGTAAGGAATGGCATGTATGTTCCATCCCGCGGATCAGAGGGATCTAGTTCACCCACGAGTGTCCAAACGGACAAGGTCCGTTCATTTCTCAAACAAACCGTTTTTAGACATACATGAATGCGTTGGAATTTGAATGACTTGGGTAGCGGTTGTTGCAATTGGTTAGTTTATTGCGCATTAATTATCTGCTATATCCAACTGCTATTGTTTGGTGAGCCACATTTCTGTTTATGTGGAGGGAGCTGAGGCTGGGGTGAAAGCGGGGGTTTAAGATTAACACTAAAGCCAGCATTCTACTCGGTGACTTAGTTTACCTTCGTGCCTCAGGTTATATAAACATTTATTAATAGAAATCGTTCAAGTTCTTTTGCCATGCAAAGTAACTATTTTACAATATCCATAATGAGTTGAACAGTCGATGTCCATTATTTTACCGAGGATCGGTGAATAAAACGTGCCTAGGAGTCTTAACGCCTCGATCACACCGACAGTGTCGTATTTTGGTACCCGGATGAAGACAGCCTGTCTGTCGAAACGTTGGTCATTAGGTTATTCAATTATTGCATCTGAGCTCATAGTGTGCGGCTCTCTTTTTCTTTTTCAGTTGCATTTTGGTACACTAGAAGTACATTCACTTTCAATGGAACGCTGTTTGCCTTGCAGCATTGCTTTGCAGAGGCAGTTGCAGTGCGCACTGTGTGGTGATTACATTCGATTTATCAAACGTTTGCTCAAATTGTATTCGCAGACAGCTTGACAGAAATGTTAGCAGAAGTTGAATGTTGAACTTTTGTTGCATACATATCCAGATGATGCATCACATTTTGTGTTTCACTATCTGTATGATCGAGGCGTAACACGGAACGCGCATTCGCCATCATGCATACATTTATTTTGTCCCCCTACACCAAACAACATGCAGGTTAAAATATCAAAACAAACTCTGAACCAATTACATTAATTTGGGAACAGGTCGAAAAGCATTAAACATTTATGGCAATTTAGCTAGTTAGCTTGCACTTGCTAGCTAATTTGTCCTATTTAGCTAGCTTGCTGTTGCTAGCTAATTTGTCCTGGGATATAAACATTGAGTTGTTATTTTACCTGAAATGCACAAGGTCCTCTACTCCGACAATTAATCCACACACAAAACGGTCAACCGAATCGTTTCTAGTCATCTCTCCTCCTTCCAGGCGTTTTCATATTTTAACTTATATGGTGATTGGCATCTAAACTTTCATACTATTACTACACCGACCGGCAACACAGTTCGTCTTTCAATCACCCACATGGGTATAACCAATGAGGAGATGGCACGTGGGTACCTGCTTCTATAAACCAATGAGGAGATGGGAGAGGCAGGACTTGCAGCGCGATCTGCGTCAGAAATAGAAAGGACTTTTATTTTAGCCCTTGGCAACATAGATCCTCATTGACGCGTGCGAGCAGTGTGGGTGCAATAATTGAATAATATAGATTTCTACATTTATTTTACAACGCTCGCGCACGCAAGCGGTGTGGTCAGCCTATAACGGCCTGTGATTTCTGTCACCCAACAGAAGTGAATCACGTTGAAGTTCCTAGATCCAGTAGCCTAGATAATTCCACCTCTCCAGTCAACATTTCCCAAATACATTCCAGGCCAGTGTGACAATCTTTGGAGATTCAGTGCCCTACAATCAGAGCCCATAGCTCCTGGACGTCGGGGCAGTCACAAGCCACACAAGGGCTCCTGTGTTCGGACTAACTGCACATTTGCTCGGACTCCCTCCTCATGTTTCATAGCTTGCTGCACACAGAACCCTTCAGATATGTGCAGTCAGTCTCTGAAACGTGCTAGGTGTTTATGTTTGATAAGAGTAAAACTGCAGGGTCTCCGGAGGGGAAAGGAAAGGAAAGGGGGATACCTAGTCAGTTGTACAACTGAATGCATTCAATTGAACTGTCTTCTGCATTTAACCCATCCCCTCTAAATCAGAGAGGTGCCGGGGGGCTGCCATATAGACGAGGGTGACAGGAGGACCATGTATCAGATGGAATCAAACAGTCCATAGCATACCACTGATTAACTACTGACCCTATGCCATGAAGGGATGGAGCCCATTATTGTTGTTATATGCTGATTGATGGATGTGATGCCATGTAGTGTTCTTTCATCTTAGGAAGGTTACACCATTCGTGCAGGGCGCACAGACACACACACACATCTTTCAGATAGACAAGTGCAAACAGGGCAGGGACAGTAGCCTGCGGCGAAACATTTACTGGGGATTAATGAGAAGCTGAGATAAGTTCATAGACAGGATGGGACCAGATAAGAGTTTGTGTGCTTGAGTGTACACTATGGCCGGGAATTGCCAGGGACCTAGCGATACGATATTATCATGATACTTAGGTGCCAATACCATATGTATTGCTATTCTCACAATTCTATATGTATTGCGATTCGATACTGTGATTTATATTGTTAGTGCTGAGCAATTAACCAACTTATTTTATTTTTTGGTGTTATTAAACAACTAATTACCCACGTCAGTTCAATTACTTGAATTCAGTGGTGGTCAGTGCTGTTTAAGATGAGGGAGAACGATTGTTTTTCCCATGAGCATGGCCTTATTTCTATTACAGCATATTGGATGACTGTCATTCATATTCCATTCATCCAGTTCAATGTAACAGCAATAGGTTTAGGCTACTACATGATTCTCGAATTTGCCCTATACCCATCATGAGGTTGCTACAACCTAGCCTATGAATGAAAGATTACAATGTAGGTGCACACAGGTGAGATAAAAAATGTAGGTGATAGACAGTGACACATGGACAGACAGTGACAAATGTAATACTGCCTTGCACACCTTTTTTAGGGGGTAGATCAGATTTAAAATTGCAGATAGATTTTAGCTCCCATCAATGTAATTGTCTGTATCACTTCCAATCCCCCATATATTTTTGGGGAAATACATATACACTACCAGTCAAACATTTCAGAACACCTACTCATTCAAGGGTTTTTCTTTATTTTTTACTATTTTTTACTATTTTATTATAGAATAAGACATCAAAACTATAAAATAACACATATGGAATCATGTGGTTACCAAAAAAGTGTTGAACAAATCTAAATATATTTTATTTTTGCGATTCTTCAAATAGCCACCCTTTGCCTTGATGATAGCTTTGCACACTCTTGGCATTCTCTCAACCAGCTTCACTTGGAATGATTTTCCAACAGTCTTGAAGCAGTTCCCACATATGCTGAGCACTTGTTTGTTTTTCCTTCGCTCTGCGGTCCAACTCATCCCAAACCACCTCAATTTGGTTGAGGTCAGGGGCTTGTGGAGGCCAGGTCATGTGATGCAGCACTCAATCACTCTCCTTCTTGGTAAAATAGCCCTTACACAGCCTGGAGGTGTGTTGGATCATTGTCCTGTTGAAAAACAAATTATAGTCCCACTAAGCCCAAACCAGATGGGATGGCGTATCGCTGCAGAATGCTGTAGTAGCCATGCTGGTTTCAGTGTGCCTTGAATTCTAAATAAATCACAGACAGTGTCACCAGCAATGCACCCCCACACCATAACACCTCCTCCTCCATGCTTTATGGTGGGAAATACACATGCGGAGATCATCCATTCACCCACACCGCGTCTCATAAAGACATGACGGTTGGAACCAAAAATCTCCAATTTGGACAATTTCCACCGGTCTAAGGGTTAGTGCCCGTGTTTCTTGGCCCAAGCAAGTCTCTTCTTATTAGTAGTGGTTTCTTTGTAGTGGTATTAGTAGTGGTTTCTTTGCAGAAATTCGACCATGAAGGTCTGATTCACACAGTCTCCTCTGAAGAGTTGATGTTGAGATGTGCAATTTCTGAGGCTGGTAACTATAATGACCTTATCCTCTGCAGCAGAGGTAACTTCCGTTCATGTGGTGGTCCTCATGAGAGTCAGATTCATCCTACAGCTTGATGTTTTTTGCAACTGCACTTGAAGAAACTTTAAAAGTTCTTGACATTTTCCGTATTGACTGAACTTAATTTCTTAAAATGATGGACTGTCGTTTCACTTTGCTTATTTGAGCTGTTCTTGCTGTAATATGGACTTGGTCTTTTACCAAATAGGGCAATCTTCTGTCTACCACCCCTACCTTGAAACAACACAACTGATTGGTTCAAATGCATTAAGAAGGAAAGAGATTCCACAAATTAACTTTGAAGAAGGCACACCTGTTAATTGAAATGCATTCCAGGTGACTACCTCATAAAGCTGGTTGAGAGAATGCCAAAGGTGTGCAAAGCTGTCATCAAGGCAAATGGTTTCTACTTTGAAGAATCACAAATATAAAATATATTTTGATTTGTTTAACACTTTTTTGGTTACTACATGATTCCATGTTATTTCATAGTTTTGATGTCTTCACTATTATTCTACAATGTAGAAAATATTACAAATACAGAAAAACCCTGAATGAGTAGGTATGTCCAAACTTTTGACTGGTACTGTACATACATACATTGTAACGAACGAAGAGGATGGGTGTGGAGTCAGGCGCAGAGAGCAGAAGTATCTGGGGAAAAACTCTTTAATGTCCAAAACAGGAACACGTACAATGGGTGACGCCGAACAGAGGCGTAACATACCAAACCTAAGTACAACTGGTAATACCGGACAGCGAGTACACCTCTTACATAGACAGTAACAAGCCTGCACAAACACAGGCGGGCTAACTGAACTTAAATAATCCCAACCCAAAAATCCCAACAAGGAACAGGTGAAAACAATAAGACAAAACCAAACGAAAAGGGAAAAGAGGGATCAGTGGCAGACCAGCGACGACGACCGCCACCCGAACGGGAAGGGGAGCCACCTTCGGTGATATTCGTGACAGTACCCCCCGACGTGCGGCTCCCGCAGCGTGCCGATACCGGCCTCGGGGATGACCCAGGGGGCGAGGCGCAGGGCGATCTGGATGGAGGCGATGGAACTCTCTCAGCATAGATGGATCCAATATGTCCCCCACCTGGACCCAGTACCTCTCCTCTGGTCCGTACCCCTCCCAGTCCCCTCCGGCGTCTCGAGTCCAGAATGGTCCGTATCGTGTACGCCGGGGACCCCTCGATGTCCAGAGGGGGCGGAGGGACTTCCGGAACCTCACCTTCCTGCAGGGGATCAGCTACCACCGGCCTGAGGAGGGACACATGAAACGAGGGGTTAATACGATAATACGAAGGAAGTAATAATCGATAACACACCTCGTTTATTCTCCTCAGGACATTGAATGGCCCCACACACTGCATACCCAGCTTCCGGCAGGGCAGGTGGAGGGGCAGGTTTTGGGTCGAGAGCCAGACCCTGACCCCCGGGGCAAACACGGGGGCCTCACTGCGGTGACGGTCAGCACTCCTCTTCTGCCATCCACTCGCCTGACGTAATGACTCCTGGACAGCCCTCCAGGTCTCCTTAGAGCGCTGCACCCACTCCTCCACCGCAGGAGCCTCGGTCTGGCTCTGATGCCATGGTGCCAGGACCGGCTGGTACCTCAACATGCACTGAAATGGTGACATGTTGGTAGAGGAGTGGCTTAGTGAGTTCTGGGCCATTTCAGCCCAGGGGATGTATCTCGCCCACTCCCCCGGCCGGTCCTGGCAATATGACCGCAGAAACCTACCCACATCCTGGTTCACTCTCTCCACCTGCCCATTACTCTCCGGGTGTAACCCCGAGGTCAGGCTGACCGAGACCCCCAGATGTTCCATAAATGCCTTCCACACTCGTGATGTAAACTGGGGACCCCGATCAGAAACGATGTTCTCGGGCACCCCGTAGTGCCGGAAGACATGGGTGAACATAGCCTCCGCAGTCTGTAGGGCCGTAGAGAGACCGGGCAGCGGGATAAGACGGCAGGACTTAGAGAACCGATCCACAACGACCAGGATCGTCGTGTTTCCCTGAGACGGGGGAAGATCAGTGAGAAAGTCCACCGATAGATGGGACCACGGCTGTTGTGGAACGGGGAGGGGTTGTAACTTCCCTCGTGGCAAGTGCCTAGGAGCCTTACTCTGAGTGCACACCGAACAGGAGGAGACATAGAATCGCACGTCCTTAACTAAGGTGGGCCACCAATACTTCCCCCTAAGACCTCGCACTGTCCTCGAAATACCCGGGTGACCCGACGAGGGTAGACTATGAGCCCACCGAATCAATTGATCACGAACAGCGAGCGGCACGTACCTACGACCCGCCGGGCACTGTGGAGGCGCAGGTTTGTCCCTTAGCGCCCGCTCGATGTCCGCGTCCACCTCCCATACTACCGGTGCCACCAGCCTAGCAGCCGGAATGATGATAGTAGGATCGATGGACCGGTCCTCGGTGTCGTAGAGACGGGACAGCGTGTCGGCCTTAGTGTTGACGCAACCTGGTCTATACGAGATCGTAAATCGAAATCTGGTGAAATACATGGCCCACCTTGCCTGACGAGGATTCAGTCTCCTAGCTGCTTGGATATACTCCAGATTACAGTGGTCAGTCCAGATGAGGAAAGGGTGCTTAGCCCCCTCGAGCCAGTGTCTCCACACCTTCAGGGCCTTAACCACAGCCAACAACTCCCTGTTCCCCCACAACATAATTTTGCTCCACTGGCCCAAATTTCTTTGAAAAAAAAGCACAGGGACGGTGCTTCGGTGGCGTACCCGAGTGCTGTGAGACCACGGCTCCAACCCCAGCCTCGGATGCGTCCACCTCCACAATGAACGCCAAAGAAGGGTCCGGATGCGCCAACACTGGCGTGTCGGTGAACAGCGCCTTCAAACGACGGAAAGCCATGTCCGCCTCTGCCGACCACTGCAAACGCACAGGCCCCCCCTTCAGCAGTTAGTAATGGGAGCCGCTACCTGACTAAAACCCAGGATAAACCTCCGGTAGTAATTGGCAAACCCTAAGATCCGCTGCACCTCCTTTACCGTGGTCAGAGTCGGCCAATTACGCACGGCCTTGACGCGGTCACACTCCATCACCACCCCCGAGGTGGAAATGCGATAACCCAGGAAGGAAACGGCTAGTTTGGAAAACTCACATTTCTCCGCCTTCACATACAGGTCATGCTCCAGCAGTCGCCCAAGAACCTTGCGCACCAGAGACACATGCGCGGCACGTGTGGCGGAGTAGATCAAGATATCGTCAATATACACCACCACACCCTGTCCGTGCAGGTCTTTGAGAATCTCGTCGACAAAGGATTGAAAGATGGCTGGAGCATTCTTTAACCCGTACAGCATGACGAGGTACTCATAATGGCCAGATGTGGTACTAAACGCGGTTTTCCACTCATCTCCCTCCCGAATACGCACCAGATTATACGCGCCCCTGAGGTCCAGTTTCGTTAAAAACTGCGCCCCATGAAATGATTCCACCGCTGTAGCGATGAGAGGTAGTGGGTAACTAAAACCCACCGTGATGTAATTGAGACCTCGATAATCAATGCATGGACGCAAACCACCCTCCTTTTTCTTCACAAAAAAGAAACTCGTGGAGACGGGTGACATGGAGGGCCAAATGTACCCCTGTCCCAGAGCTTCCGTGACATATGTCTCCATAGCCACGGTCTCCTCCTGTGACAGGGGCTACACGTGACTCCTGGGAAGTGTGGTGTTTACCTGGAGGGTTATCGCACAATCTCCTCGTCGATGTGGTGGTAATTGGGTCGCTCTCTTTTTACAGAAGGCGATTGCCAAATCGGCATATTCGGGGGGATGCGCACGGTGGAGGCTTGGTCTGGACTCTCCACCGTCGTTGCACCGATGGAAACTCCCACACATCTACCTGAGCACTCCTCTGACCACCCCTTAAGAGTCCCCTGTTTCCACTAAATTTTCGGATTGTGATAAGCCAACCAGGGAATACCCAGCACCACTGGAAACGCAGGAGAATCAATGAGGAAGAAACTAATCCGCTCCTCATGACCCCCCTCATGTCCAGTGGAACTGTGGCTTCCCTGATCAGCCCTGACCCTAACGGTTGACTATCTAGGGCGTGCACGGGGAAGGGTTGTTCCATCTGAACCAAGGGAATCCCTAACTTAAGCGCGAAACCGCGGTCAATAAAACTCCCCGCTGCTCCTGAATTGACTAGCGCCTTATGCTGGGAATGAGGGAGAAACTCAGGAAAGGAAATCAACACATACATATGACCAATAGGGGGCTCTGGGTGAGCCGGGTGCTGACTCACCTGAGGTGTTTGAGCCGTGCTCAGCCTGATGGACATGTCTATTAGCTGGTCCAGAGTGAGAGTAGTGTCACGACAGGCTCCCTGCGGACGTCTTCCCGCAGGCTACACCTATAATGGTCCATCAGGGCCCTGTCATTCCACCCCGCGCCAGGGTCTGGATATCCAGCGCGAAATCCTGTGCGCTCCTCATCTCCTGCCTTAAGTGAAACAGCAGTGATCGAACATCGCCCGGAAGTGGCGGGTGAACTCTGGGTAATGGTCCCTCGCCGAGTCTGGGCCCTACCAGATTGTGTTGGCCCACTCCAAGGCTTTACCCGAAAGGTTGGAGACGAGGACGTTGACACTGTCCTCTCCCAAGGGAGTCGCCAGGTAAAGCTCCAGCTGGAGCAGGAACCCCTTACACCCGGCTGCCGTCCCATCGTAGTCCCTCGGGAGAGCGAGCCAAATCCCGCTGGGGCCGGACACCGCCGGAGAAGTTGGTGGTGCAGGCTGGAGAGTGGCTGAAGATGGGGTAGGGAGGCCGCTCCTTTCCCATCTCTCCATTCTCACCAATACCTGATCCATAGCTATCCCCAAACGGTGTAATACCGCTGTATGCTGTTGAACACGCTCCTCCATGGACGGGGTGGGCGCGTCCGCTCCTGCTGACTCCATTATCTGTCAGATCTCCCCAAGGAGTCAGGGTGTGGGTGTGGGTGTGGAGTCAGGCGCAGGAGAAACAAGTTCCGAAGGAAAAGGGCGTATTATTAAACAAGCTCAAAATAACAGGACACCGGACTACAACAGTAACCACAAAACCCCACTCAGACACAGTCCAGGGAAAAACCACCTGTTAAAAATGAACTAAAGAAAACGCAACCCAAAACTCACTGACAGTCAAACGAAAACAATCCCGCACAAAAACCCAAAGGAAATGTCGAGATAAATACCCCCCCAATTAACCAAAATGAAACCAGGTGAAACACAAAACAGACATTACCAAAAGAAAAGGAAAAAGGATCGGTGGCAGCTAGTAGACCGGTGACGACGAGCGCCGAGCGCCACCCGAACAGCGAGAGGAGCCACCTTCGGTGGAAGTCGTGACGAACTGTTGCAAATGATAGTTTCTATTGGACAAATTCAGGTGTGTTTATCCCCGTTTTTGTTCCATTTGCTCCCTTTTAAGAAAAGTTTTTAAACAGAATTGGCAGATTGTCAGATTTAAAAAAGGATTTACTGCGAAAGAATACGATGCGATTATCTGAGGATAGAGCCCCATAAAAAACAACTATTTCAACCAGCACAGGCGTAACAAAATCACAAACTACAATAAAATAAATTGTTTATCTTTGACGATCTTCCTCTGTTTGCAATCCCAATGTTCATTGTTACACAATGAATGGTCTTTTGTTTGATAAAATCCATTTTTATAGCCTAACAGGAAACATTTTGTGAAGCGCTTGTGTCGTGAATTCCATCTCATTCCATTTTCGACGACACATTCGATGTAAATAAACACACGAAACGGGACTTTTCCAGTCATGTTTGGTTTCATTGCAATCAACTGGTTTGTTTGTAACACAACCAAACCTGATGGGTCATTTTCACGGGACGTATTGACTGAAAGAAACCGATTTGAAGACAACAAGTAATGACATCATTGTGCACCAATGATATGACCGCTGTTTCGTTGATTGACTGTATTTTAACCCAATGACTACTGATTGTCTTGAAATCTAGCTGGGTAGATAGCCAATGAGCTGAGGTAAACGGCAATATGTAATGTTTATGTGTTGGAAGACCAACCCATGTAGTAAACTCCGGTGTAGAGGTTCATTCGCCATTGACGATTCATACCGGAAGGAGCAACGCATGTTGCGCACAGTATTGTTTTGATAAAGCGAATATTCAGCTGTTCATATATCAATCAGTATGGCGACTAAGTCAGGGAAAGCTAAATCTAAGTCTAGATATACAGATGTACACACAATTTTAGAAGAAATTGATCGGTAAAATGAGAAAGATTGTTGGAGTACGATTCATTTAGCGATTCCCAAATGGAGGAATATTATTTGAACGGAGAGGACATCATTTTGGACTGGTAAGTTTTTCTCATGCCAATGCCTTTGTTTGAAATTAATAATATAAAATATTATTTGTGAAATGAAATAGCCTACTTGAGGCTGTTGAGGGCAGGCCCACAACAATGGCCAAAGTGAAATGGAGACAGTAGATACAGCTGGTCTGTTGTAATACACGGCTCAAAAAAATAAAGGGAACACTAAAATAACACATCCTAGATCTGAATGAATGAAATATTCTTATTAAATAGTTTTTCTTTACATAGTTGAATGTGCTGACAATAAAATCACGCAAAAATGATCAATGGAAATCAAATTTATCAACCCATGGAGGTCTGGATTTGGAGTCACACTCAAAATTAAAGTGGAAAACCACACTACAGGCTGATCCAACTTTGATGTAATGTCCTTAAATCAAGTCAAAATGAGGCTCAGTAGTGTGTGTGGCCTCCACGTGCCTGTATGACCTCCCTACAATGCCTGGGCATGCTCCTGATGAGATGGCGGATGGTCTCCTGAGGGATCTCCTCCCAGACCTGGACTAAAGCATCCGCCAACTCCTGGACAGTCTGTGGTGCAACGTGGCGTTGGTGGATGGAGCGAGACCTAATGTCCCAGATGTGCTCAATTGGATTCAGGTCTGGGGAACGGGCAGGTCAGTCCATGCCACCCCACACCATGACTGACCTACCGCCAAACCGGTCATGCTTGAGGATGTTGCAGGCAGCAGAACGTTCTCCACGGCGTCTCCAGACTCTGTCACGTCTGTCACATGTGCTCAGTGTGAACCTGCTTTCATCTGTGAAAAGCACAGGGCGCCAGTGGCGAATTTGCCAATCTTGGTGTTCTCTGGAAAATGCCAAACATCCTGCACGGTGTTGGGCTGTAAGCACAACCCCCACCTGTGGACGTCGGGCCCTCATACCACCCTCATGGAGTCTGTTTCTGACCGTTTGAGCAGACACATGCACATTTGTGGCCTGCTGGAGGTCATTTTGCAGGGCTCTGGCAGTGCTCCTCCTGCTCCTCCTTGCACAAAGGCGGAGGTAGCGGTCCTGATGCTGGGTTGTTGCCCTCCTACGGCCTCCTCCACGTCTCCTGATGTACTGGCCTGTCTCCTGGTAGCGCTTCCATGCTCTGGACACTACGCTGACAGACACAACAAACCTTCTTGCCACAGCTCGCATTGGTGTTCCATCCTGGATGAGCTGCACTACCTGAGCCACTTGTGTGGGTTGTAGACTCCGTCTCATGCTACCACTAGAGTGAAAGCACCGCCAGCATTCAAAAGTGACCAAAACATCAGCCAGGAAGCATAGGAACTGAGAAGTGGTCTGTGGTCAACCCTGCAGAACCACTCCTTTATTGGGGGTGTCTTGCTAATTGCCTATAATTTCCACCTGTTGTCTATTCCATTTGCACAACAGCATGTGAAATGTATTGTCAATCTGTGTTGCTTCCTAAGTGGACAGTTTGATTTCACAGAAGTGTGATTGACTTGGAGTTACATTGTGTTGTTTAAGTGTTCCCTTTATTTTTTTGAGCAGTGTATAATAAAGACAGTAGATCTGGCTGGTCTGTCATAATATAATAGAGACAGATCTAGCTGAAATGTCATAATATAAAATAGACAGTAGATCTAGCTGGTCTGTCATAATATAAATGAGACAGTAGATCTAGCAGGTCTATAATAATATATTCAACCTTATGTTCCCTGTACTCCCTGTATATATACAGTATCTGCTTATTATACCTGTTGATACAGGGCTCATATGTGAAACTATTCTAACTGAACATTTTCTTTCACAGTGACACTGACTCAGAATGGGAGCTCCCAGTGCCAAGGTGTCCATCCCCCACTGAAGCTGGTTCATCCAGCTCCTGCCACAAGTGGCGTTCATCTGCCCAAATTTATTTCTGCAGGCATGGATGTGCATTAGGGCCAAAAGGGCACAGCATGGAGGCGTCGCTGTGTCCTTTGCAAAATGAAGTCCCACATCACCTGCACCACATGCTTGGTGACCCTCTGCTTTACAACAGAAAGAGACTGCTTTGGCACCTGGCATCAGCAGCACAATATTGTGTAGAGGACTGAGGGTCTTCCAAATATTGAAAGTGTTATTTTGTAAAATGTATATATATATATATATATTTTATTTTTTTTTCATGTTTTTTTCTCCATTTCTTTTTTTTTTTTTGGGGGGTGTGTTAGAATACCATTTTGGTATTTTGTATATAGTTATTCCATTCAAAATTTATAACTTCACCAATTTGGCCACTTGGGTACATTTGGGCTACTTGTGTGGGACACCTGGGTGACTTCATGATAAATGTCATGTAGCACACTCATTTTGGAAGTTATCATTCTGAAACTTTGCACAAGTACTGTTGCCCTCTTATGTTTTTCACTGAAATTGGCCCCATCATCCTATCTGAATGTTTGTTTTGTCTTGTTCATTTTAAAGATGATACAGCAATAAAAATAAAAAAGTATGGTTTTTTCATTGTATTATCTAAACCAGATATATTGTGTTATATTCTCCTACATTCAATTCACATTTACACAAACTTCAGAGTGTTTTCTTTCAAATGAAATCAAGAATATGCATATCCTTGGTTCTGAGCCTGAGCTACAGGCAGTTAGATTTGGGTATGTCTTCAGGCGGAAATTGAAAAAAGTAAGGGGGTAGCTGTAAGAGGTTTTAACTAAAGTGACATCATAGTCAACATTGATAATAGAACTATCACATTAGTAAACCCTCTACGATCATGCAGTAACGCTACAGTGTACAGTCAGTAAGCGTGCCCCGGTAGCAATATATTTGTAAAACCAAAAGCTTACCTTGACATGGAAGAGTTATAGTGTTGTGTTGGATAGTCATAGCCAGTTAGCTAACATAGCATCCCTCAGTTTGAGCAGGGTTTTTGAGTAGGCTAAACTAGTTATGTGCATTTGAAACTGAAACTGAAAGACTCTATCTCTCTCTTCATCTCTTTTTTTTAGGAAGAAATTCATTTGTTTAAAATAGTTCAACTATTGTCTTTCTCTCTCTTTGAAACAGCTGTTCACCACATTTTCTGCAGTGCAGTGCTAGCTATAGCTTATGCTTTCAGTACTAGATTAATTCGATGACCCTTTAATTGAATGGACAACATGTCAGTTTATGCTCTGATAGGGTGGAGGATGTCCTCCGGAAGTTGTCATAATTACTGTGTCTATGGAAGGGGGTGAAAACCATTAGCCTCTTAGGTCCTGTATTGAAGTCAATGTACCCAGAGGAGGACAGAAGCTAGCTGTCCTCCGGTTACACCTTGGTGCAACTCAACAGAGTACTGTTGAGGATACTATAGACCTTCATTGCAAAACAGTGTGTTTTAGTCAATTATTTAGTCAATATATTTAGTGTAGTTTTATGTAAAAGGGATAACTTTTGAAATGTTTTACAATTTTTATTTTTATGAAATTCACGGAGGAGGATGGTCCTCCCCTTCCTCATCTGAGGAGCCTCCACTACTTGAATTCCATTTAGTTTTTAGTTTTTTTGTGTGCCCAACACACCGTTTCTTTAGAGAGAAATCATAGCCTATCATTGGCGGTGTTCGAGCGCATAAAAATGACTGCAGGCAACTGCGGACTGACTGATCTACAAATAACCTTGCATCATAAATAATACTCATTATTTGTAGATCAGTCAGTCAGTCACAATTTAGCCGTGACACATTTAAGCAATAAGGCCCGAGGAGGTATGGTAAAGTACAGTGGGGCAAAAAAGTATTTAGTCAGCCACCAATTGTGCAAGTTCTCCCACTTAAAAGATACATCAAGTCAAGAACTATGTGGGACGTTGGGCTAAATGGAGTTGTAGTTTTCATCATTATTAAGCAAATATTGAACTTTGTTCGACGCAGAAACGTGGTAATTAACTACAATGACCATGATCCATTGCACCTGTTTTTTTCCGTATAGGATGGAGATGGATACACTTTTACTTTAGGTTAGATACACACAGACCGCATAGACCGCATGACAGAGCAATGTACACAACACAACAACGAGAGAGAGATAGAGACAGTTTGTGAAAGTGTGCCTTATCTAATTAAAAGAAGTCGTTAAATTATTTTGTCCGACAGCTCTGCAGCATGTCAAACAGCTCTGACTAAGACAGTACAGTGTGGGAAGCACAGAGAATGTTGTCAGGCTGCTAATGCCTGAGCAGAGATTAGATGATGACTTTAAGGAATGAAAAATAATAAAGTTATCAAATAAAAACTAAGCAATATACACAACTGAAATATTTAAATATTTCATAGTAATTTCCTATTTTTCTGTTGATGTCTACCCAATGTGGACCAGACAGAGACTGGATTTGGATTTTCCATTAAAAATCTCTAAAATAATTTTAATGTCATTGATCATTGATTCATAATGTATTTAATGTAAAAAAATATATAATCGAAATGAAAACTGTGATTATTTTTTAATAATCGAACTGAAACCGTTCCGACCTCAAAAAGTACTAATCGTTCAGCACTACATATTGTTCAACATATGTCTGCTGCAGAAGGACAAGAGAGCATCTGTCTGTTGCAGAATGACAAGAGAGCATCTGTCTGTTGCAGAAGGACAAGAGAGCATCTGTCTGTTGCAGAGGGACAAGAGAGCATCTGTCTGCTGCAGAAGGACAAGAGAGCATCTGTCTGTTGCAGAAGGACAAGAGACCATCTGTCTGTTGCAGAAGGACAAGAGAGCATCTGTCTGTTGCAGAAGGACAAGAGAGCATCTGTCTGTTGCAGAAGGACAAGAGAGCATATGTCTGCTGCAGAAGGACAAGAGAGCATCTGTCTGTTGCAGAAGGACAAGAGAGCATCTGTCTGTTGCAGAAGGACAAGAGAGCATCTGTCTGCTGCAGAAGGACAAGAGAGCATCTGTCTGTTGCAGAAGGACAAGAGAGCATCTGTCTGTTGCAGAAGGACAAGAGAGCATCTGTCTGTTGCAGAGTGACAAGAGAGCATCTGTCTGTTGCAGAGGGACAAGAGAGCATCTGTCTGTTGCAGAAGGACAAGGACAGAAGGACAAGAGAGCATCTGTCTGTCTTGCAGAAGGACAAGAGAGCATCTGTCTGTTGCAGAAGGACAAGAGAGCATCTGTCTGCTGCAGAAGGACAAGGACAGAAGGAGAGCATCTGTCTGCTGCAGAAGGACAAGAGAGCATCTGCATCTGTTGCAGAAGGACAAGAGAGCATCTGTCTGTCTGCAGCATCTGTCTGCTGCAGAAAGGACAAGAGAGCATCTGTCTGCTGCAGAAGGACAAGGGAGCATCTGTCTGTTGCAGAGGGACAAGAGAGCATCTGTCTGTTGCAGAGGGACAAGAGAGCATCTGTCTGTTGCAGAGGGACAAGGGAGCATCTGTCTGTTGCAGAGGGACAAGGGAGCATCTGTCTGTTGCAGAGGGACAAGGGAGGGCCAAGGAGCATCTGTCTGTTGCAGAGGGACAAGGGAGAAAACAAGGGAGCATCTGTCTGTTGCAGAGGGACAGGGAGCATCTGTCTGTTGCAGAGGGACAAGGGAGCATCTGTCTGTTGCAGAGGGACAAGGGAGGGCCATGAGAAAACGAGTTTTGATCAGGACACCGATAAAAGTGCTGAAAAGAAGATATACTTGACTTGTGGTGCAGGTACAGCAAACGACCGCAACAATAGTATTGTGATATTGTCAAAACGATACGATATATCGTCAAAAATATCATCCCAACATGTAACTATATCTATTTCTGCCCCATTTCTAGTCTGTCACGGCGTATATATGCAATGGATGCCCATACCAAAGATAGCGGTTTGTCAAATAGAGAGAGAGATTGTGTGTGTGTTCTTGAGAGTGTGTGAGGGTGTTGTGTTGGAGATTTAAATGTCTTGTTCAGTGGTGGCGCAGCTCACCGCTTCTGTCTGATCCACATGCTGGAACAAGTACATACACACGCCACTGGAGTCACTGTAGATTTACACTGACAGGGCAAACACAGCTCGTCAAACTGACTCAGATAGCTGAAACTGATCACTGGTGGTCACTGGTGTGTGTGTGTGTGTGTGTGTGTGTGTGTGTGTGTGTGTGTGTGTGTGTGTGTGTGTGTGTGTGTGTGTGTGTGTGTGTGTGTGTGTGTGTGTGTGTGTGTGTGTGTGTGTGTGTGTGGTAATGGGGGTGTTGATTTAACAAGGGTGTTGGTTATGGGGTTGTTAGTTATACTCTTTGTTTATGTGGCAGCATCTGTGTGTGTTTGTTTGTGTGTGTATGTGTGTGTTAAAGGGGGTTGAGAAGGGGAGGAAGGATGGTTTGGGTTTTTCTAGTCTTTATTTGGCAGCCTCTCCTTCCTATGGTAGTGTACAGTACATTGAGGTGTCTATACTGAGAGACAGGCTGAGTTTTGATGTTACCTCCTGGGCATTATATGAAGGTGGGTGGCAACTGGGAAGGGAAGTGTTTGATGGTTGGTTCTCTTAGGTGCCGATACAATATGTATTGCGATTCTTAAGATTCTAGATGTATTGCGATTCAATACTGGGACTTATTGCGATTTGATGTTCCAAACATTTATTTTATTGTATTTAACCTTTATTTTAATAGGCAAGTCAGTTAAGAACAAATGATTATTTACAATGACGGCCTACCAGAAGGCAAAAGGCCTCCTGCGGGACTGGGGCTGGGATTTAAAAAAAAAATATGCATATATAGGACAAAACACACATCACGACAAGAGAGACAAATAGCACTACCTAATACTAGCAAAAAATAAATATATACTAATCGATACTTGGAGTCAAAGTATCAAATAATATCATACATAATAATATTGCAATATGTAACTGTATTGATTTCCCCCCAATAACTAGTTATAACACAGTGTGATGTAACCCAGGGAAATCTCTAAGCCGGACAGTTTACTGAAAGCCAATTTATGCTTGATGCTATATCCATATGGATGGAGGGTGTTATGCAATTGTGGAGCCTCTGGGGGCATTCAGAGGCCAAATATATATCTGTATCGCATCACCGTGTGTCTCCCAAATTTTGTAATGATGTGGAGGGCTCCGTATAGCTCAGCATTGACATGATTGGTTGACGGTAGGTGGGGGCGGGAGGTCCTATATAAACACAAACTCACTTCCTCGACAACATCCTTCACAACAGCTCTGCCCAACTGCTCTCTGAAGCGCAAGAAGTATGAATGCCCTGACTTTTGCAGCGGCAGTATCACCGTAAATGCTGTACAGCCAATTGAGATTGACCATGCAATGCCTTTAATACTACTGAAATAGCAGAAGTATTGGTTCTTCACATTATGCATGATGAAAGAAAGAGAGAAAGAGAGTGCATGACAGTGAGAGAGTGAGTGATTGATGCAATAAGAAAGGTGTCGGTGAGCATGTGATGTTAGAGAGAGAAAGAGAAGGAGATAGAGAGAGGGGTTGATTGAGGACAGTAGCGGTGTGTGTAAAATCACCAGGGAAGTCAAGCCAGGGGGGAAAATCCATATTACAACCTCGATTTTGTGTTGTGATAATTGCATTGTTTGCTCTTTAACCTGTTAGTTCATATGCCTTGTGACCATGATACACAGTGCCTTCGAGAAAGTATTCAGACCCCTCGACTTTTTCCACATTTTGTTACATTACAGCCTTATTCTGAAATCGATTAAATAAATAAAAATACTCCAAAATCTACAAACAATAACCCATAATGACTAAGCAAAAACAGGTTTTAGACATTTTTGCAAATGTATTAAAAATAAAAACAGAAATACCTTATTATATAGCTGTGCGCAACGCTCCACATCCAACCTGACCGATCTTGAGAGGATCTGCAGAGAAGAATGGGAGAAACTCCCCAAATACAGGTTTTTCAAGCTTGTAGAGTCATACCCATGTTTTTTTTAAATATATATAAATTAGTCAAAATTTCTAAAATCCTGTTTTTGCGTTCTCATTATGGGGTATTATTGTGTGAAGATTAATGAAGAATAAAATAATACATTTTAGAATAAGGCTTTAACCTAACAAAATTTGGAAAAGGTCAAGGGGTTTCCGAAGGCACTGTATAGGCCTAGCGCTGAGACAATAAGAAGACACAGTGGCATGATAAATTCAACCACACCTTTGTTTCATCACAAAACCAGAGCAACATGAAGTCCGGTGAAGTCCACAAAACATGTTGCATGGAACAAACAGTTACATGACCTACAGCAGGTCAATCAAGTTCATGTTTCCAACATTTTTGGACTTCTAGACAACTATTGGTTTAGAACCATGGAGAGTTACCACAAGTCACAAAGAAAACAGGAGCTGCTCCAACTATTTCAGCACCATTTCAACTTCAACATTTCTACATTATCTAATCACCTTAAAATATACATCTAAAAGATACCAATAACAATTTAGTCCAATCAACATATGCTAAATATGATGCGCCTTTCCATTTTCTGTGTGTTTTGTGTGTGTGTGTGTGTGTGTGTGTGTGTGTGTGTGTGTGTGTGTGTGTGTGTGTTTGTGTGTGCGTGCGTGCGTGAATGAAAGTAGAAAAAAAAACATGTTGACTCACTCTTCTTGTTGAAAAATGCCAATGCCATCCTCCTCTCTTTCATGTTGTCTAAACGGTCTATGACTCTGTACACGCTTTTCGTTTTTGGTGTCCTAGGCTACCTGGCTAAAGTTCTTGCTTACTAGCATAACTTCCTTTTATTTGTAACGATGACCCAGCTAGTTAACATTAGCCTACTAGCTACATGTTGAACTTCCATCCTGTCAGGCCAGAGGCACAATGTATGAATTTATGGTTGGATCAGAAGCACCGTTATAATCATTAGCCAGTACAGAGAATTAAGTAAAACCACAAGTCCAATCCCTATGTCCATCCTGGGGCGGCAGGGTAGCCTAGTGGTTGGATTAGTAACCGGAAGGTTGCAAGTTCAAACCCCCAAGCTGACAAGGTACAAATCAGTCGTTCTGCCCCTGAACAGGCAGTTAACCCACTGTTCCTAGGCCGTCATTGCAAATAAGAATTTGTTCTTAACTGACTTGCCTGGTAAAATAAAAAAATCCATGGCTAATTTATGAAAGGGATAATTTTAGCTAACTAGCTAGCCACCCTAGGACAACTACACAACGAGATGATGCAACAATTACATTTTTCAATTCCACCTTTGGCTTTTGATGTGATGTGATGTGATTGGTGTGAAGCACTTTCCTTGACACCTTTTTTCAAAGCTGAGCTCATCTGTTTAGCTCAACGCTGATTGTCTGTTATTTTATACTTTTTAATCAAGGGAGGCCAAATGCTCGCTGGCTTCCCTTGAATTCAATGCTACAGGGGGCAACAATGTCATACTCTTTATGACCAGACAGCATCAGATACGCTACACATACTGACACAGAGGGGCAACAATGTCATACTCTTTATGACCAGACAGCATCAGATACGCTACACATACTGACACAGAGGGGCAACAATGTCATACTCTTTATGACCAGACAGCATCAGATACGCTACACATACTGACACAGAGGGGCAACAATGTCATACTCTTTATGACCAGACAGCATCAGATACGCTACACATACTGACACAGAGGGGCAACAATGTCATACTAATTTTGACCAGACAGCATCAGATACGCTACACATACTGACACAGAGGGGCAACAATGTCATACTCTTTATGACCAGACAGCATCAGATACGCTACACATACTGACACAGAGGGGCAACAATGTCATACTCTTTATGACCAGACAGCATCAGATACGCTACACATACTGACACAGAGGGGCAACAATGTCATACTCTTTATGACCAGACAGCATCAGATACGCTACACATACTGACACAGAGGGGCAACAATGTCATACTCTTTATGACCAGACAGCATCAGATACGCTACACATACTGACACAGAGGGGCAACAATGTCATACTCTTTATGACCAGACAGCATCAGATACGCTACACATACATACTCATACTCTTTATGACCAGACAGCATCAGATACGCTACACATACTGACACAGAGGGGCAACAATGTCATACTAATTTTGACCAGACAGCATCAGATACGCTACACATACTGACACAGAGGGGCAACAATGTCATACTCTTTATGACCAGACAGCATCAGATACGCTACACATACTGACACAGAGGGGCAACAATGTCATACTCTTTATGACCAGACAGCATCAGATACGCTACACATACTGACACAGAGGGGCAACAATGTCATACTCTTTATGACCAGACAGCATCAGATACGCTACACATACTGACACAGAGGGGCAACAATGTCATACTGACACAGAGGGGCAACAATGTCATTTTGACCAGACAGCATCAGATACGCTACACATACTGACACAGAGGGGCAACAATGTCATACTAATTTTGACCAGACAGCATCAGATACGCTACACATACTGACACAGAGCTACACATACTGACACAGAGGGGCAACAATGTCATACTCTTTATGACCAGACAGCATCAGATACGCTACACATACTGACACAGAGGGGCAACAATGTCATACTCTTTATGACCAGACAGCATCAGATACGCTACACATACTGACACAGAGGGGCAACAATGTCATACTCTTTATGACCAGACAGCATCAGATTCGCTACACATACTGAGACAGAGGGGCAACAATGTCATACTCTTTATGACCAGACAGCATCAGATACGCTACACATACTGACACAGCGGGGCAACAATGTCATACTCTTTATGACCAGACAGCATCAGATACGCTACACATACTGACACAGAGGGGCAACAATGTCATACTAATTTTGACCAGACAGCATCAGATACGCTACACATACTGACACAGAGGGGCAACAATGTCATACTCTTTATGACCAGACAGCATCAGATACGCTACACATACTGACACAGAGGGGCAACAATGTCATACTCTTTATGACCAGACAGCATCAGATACGCTACACATACTGACACAGAGGGGCAACAATGTCATACTCTTTATGACCAGACAGCATCAGATACGCTACACATACTGACACAGAGGGGCACAATTTTGTTCTCTTGGATGCTTTCTCCATTGAGATATATTCAGCCTCTTGCGAATTGAAAGATATTTCTGAAACCCATATTGTCCCGTTTGAGCTACAGTGTGGGACTGTTTGTCCCCCACCAAACATTGAACAAGCATATGCAGTATATATGATTTTTCTCTCTCATTAATCCACACAACATACGTTTGAATAATTGTTACTAATTGGCCCGTGTTTACTGTTGCCTTGTTCCCAGATAAAACAACAGAGGCTGTCTGTACTATCTATTCAGTTCCCCTCCTGGCATGTTTCTACATTATTGATCTGATTGGAACCTCCATTTGTGTTCCCTATGGTCCTGTTGTTCTATGAGCTTGATAGGAGAGCCTCTCCCTCTCTCTCTCTCTCTCTCTCTCTCTCTCTCTCTCTCTCTCTCTCTCTATTGTATCAACACTCTGTTCTCTCTGACGTCTTTCCACCCTCTGAGGAGCCGTTTTCACTGTGAGAGAAGAAAAAATAAGAGAGGAGAGAGAAAGAGAGAGCTAAGGCCGGGATGCTATCTGAGAGACATACCATTTGGAGTGGATGTAAGCCGTCTCTTTCTTTGATCTTGTATGATCAGGATCTAGCCTGTATTCACTCACTGATGTTAACCAAATGGGAAATAAGTAATAAAAGGAACCTTTATACTGTCAACCTTTCAGCATATCAGCTTGCATTCAAGGCTGGCTCGTGTTGATGATGTGGATGAGATAGTTTCAAGTCAATCAAAGTGTTATTTTACCCCTGGCTGTTCTGGAGTCAGCTTTATTGTAAGATATTGTAAGATCCCTTAGGGAGGGAGATAGAGATTGACAGTCTATAATAATGTGTTAGGCCCTCTGCTGCAGTTCCCTGGATGGGATGTGAGTGCCAGTCTACCTGGCTGTCTCTAAGGATGTGAATGTGGTGCTCTGTGTCTGGGGAAATATCCCCTGCCATAGGCTGTGCTGGCTCTCTGCTGGTATGGTGTATGTCAGTAGGGCCCATGTAGGAGTCTATTTATTATGGAAAAACAAAACTAAGAAGTTAGGTTTTCCGAGCAGAACTTTCATCATTGAAGCAGGATAGCAATCTGTAGAACAGTCTCCGTAGAGACAGAAATGAAGGCCTATGTTTGTGTTAGCTTGAGTCTATTATCTGTTGTTATGGCTCCATAACCAAGCCCAGTAGAGATGTGTAGCTCCATGTGCTCTCTGGTGTGGGTGCTTGTACTATGTAAGGTTGTATTATACAAGTGAATTGTCTGCAAGCTTGAGATTTCCCCTCAGCCAGCTAAATCGGATCAAAGTCTGTGTGAGGATGTCCTCAATAGCAGTGTGATCTGACTGCTAAAACTGCAGTGTGTGTGTGTGTGTGTGTGTGTGTGTGTGTGTGTGTGTGTGTGTGTGTGTGTGTGTGTGTGTGTGTGTTGACAGAGCTGGAGGCACAAAGTAAAGACGGGTGCACTGCAGCAGTCATCTAGCTTCTCCTCAGACCGCAGCGGTGAAAGAATTCCCCTTTGAGGAACATCAAACCCTTGTGATTTCTGTTCCAGACAGGTCGTGTTCGTTTGACAGAAAAGCCACGTTGAGGAGAGGAAAGTCCGACACTCACGTCTCAGTGACAGAATGTAATTAGAGTATCAGACAGCCATTGATAGACATGTGGCTGAAGTGTAGACCCATAGGGCGGAGAACTTAAGGCTGTAGCAGGAGTGAAACTCTTCTCTGTCTGTTATGTCCCTTAAGGATTCAGAACAGGGGACAGATTCATACTTGGCTGGGGACCATGACGTCCTCAGCTGGTCACTCCCCTTACCCATTCTCTCTCCGCCCATCTCCTCATTCTTCTATCACCCATTCTCTCTCCGCCCATCTCCTCATTCTTCTATCACCCATTCTCTCTCCGCCCATCTCCTCATTCTTCTATCACCCATTTCTCTCCGCCCATCTCCTCATTCTTCTATCACCCATTCTCTCTCCGCCCATCTCCTCATTCTTCTATCACCCATTCTCTCTCCGCCCATCTCCTCATTCTTCTATCACCCATTCTCTCCGCCCATCTCCTCATTCTTCTATCACCCATTCTCTCTCTGCCCATCTCCTCATTCTTCTATCACCCATTCTCTCTGCACCCATCTCCTCATTCTTCTATCACCCATTCTCTCTCCGCCCATCTCCTCATTCTTCTATCACCCATTCTCTCTCCGCCCATCTCTCCTCATTCTTCTCCGCCCATCTCCCATTCTTCTCTCTCGCACCCATCTCCTCATTCTTCTATCACCCATTCTCTCTCCGCCCATCTCCTCATTCTTCTATCACCCATTCTCTCTCCGCCCATCTCCTCATTCTTCTATCACCCATTCTCTTTGCACCCATCTCCTCATTCTTCTATCACCCATTCTCTCTGCACCCATCTCCTCATTCTTCTATCACCCATTCTCTCTCCGCCCATCTCCTCATTCTTCTATCACCCATTCTCTCTCCGCCCATCTCCTCATTCTTCTATCACCCATTCTCTCTCCGCCCATCTCCTCATTCTTCTATCACCCATTCTCTCTGCGCCCATCTCCTCATTCTTCTATCACCCATTCTCTCTCCGCCCATCTCCTCATTCTTCTATCACCCATTCTCTCTCCCTCATGTCACTCTATCTTTATTTTCCATTGAATGGTCATGTATAATTTTGAAGCAGAAAGTTCTGGATCATGCAGTAATTTTGCTGTGACAGTGAAGCATTGTCTGCTTGACAAGTGATGTCCCAATACTCTTATCTTCTTTCCTTTTGACAACTATTGTCAAAGAACAGGTGAAAGCAATCAAAGGCCATTATTTGCTATCATCTTTCTATCTCTCTCATACCAGTGACCAAGAAGAAGAGGAAACCAATAGCACAGTAAGTATGTTGGTGACTGCACAATAACACCCTGGGTCACATTCATGCTTACTGAGTGTGAACCCATTGTGAGGTGGCTATTACACCACTGGTTTTACAACAAGGTTTCACTAAGAGCAAACCTGCTGGGGAGAAAGGCTCCCATGGGGTTTATCTTCTCTCTGTGTGTGTTGTGTAACCTTTATTTAACTAGGCAAGTCAGTTAAGAACAAATTTTTATTTACAACAGCCAACAGTGGGTTAACTGCCTTGTTCAGGGGCAGAACAACAGATTTGTACCTTGTCAGCTCAGGGATTTGATCCAGCAACCTTTCAGTTACTGGCCCAACACTCTAACCACTAGGCTACCTGCCACCCCTTTTCAAGAGATCTCTCTTATGGTCCAACCTCTGGGGTTTTCTTTGGAGGAATCGCTCAGCAATGTTTTCCAACAGTGATAGCCTTGATTTAATAATTCCCTCTGACAAAACACCAGTAAAATCCAACCCAAACTCTTGCTCAAGGATGAGGCCCACGTCATGTTTTGAAATGTTGCTAATCCCTTTGAATGCAGAACTACTCTTATCCCAAACAAAGCCTTGCTCTCTCCTTGCCTGGTAACTAGCTGCTTTCTTCTCCCTCATATTTTCCCAGGGTCAGCCTACTATGTCTATGGAGATGATGAAGACACATATGCTCGTAGAAATGGAGGTGAATGCTTTGATCAAGCTCTGCTGCCACATGCTCTCACACTTTTCCACACTCTCAGACACTCGCTTTCAACAATGCAGGAGAGTTTAGGGTTGACGTAAGTCTCTGAAACGCAAAGCAATAACTTTTTACTTTTTAAAAACATGGGGGAATAATTGTTACTTGAATAGCCTAGAAATGTGATGTCTACACTTGGGTTCATTTTCTTTCCACAAGATGCCGATATTCTGCATCCGTTCACTGTGTTTTACAAATTGACACTTATGTCAAACTAACTTCCAACTTCTCATTGTGGTCAGTTGGACATGGAACCTTACCCTCTAGGCCAAACCAAACTCGTTCTCCTCTGTAGAGATGCAAATATAGTATTGTGTTCTCTTACACAGGAGATATAGCCAACACAAACACACACCGGCTCCTGGAAGCTGGAGATTAGCCTGGGCTAGTGTGTGTTTGAGAGAGTGTGTGTTTGAGAGTGTGTATGTGTGCGTACAAGGACGTGTGTGTGTTCCGAGCCAGCGGGAAATGCACTGCAGATTTTATTTCCCTGGAATACGAACCTGGTGTCCCCTCAAACTTCACATTCTCTAAAGGAATCTTTACACAAGTGTTTGAGGGATGGATAGAGTGGTCCAACTGGCAGAGGAAAGATGACAAATCTTCTGACAAATCTTTATCCCTCACGATTATTACACGTCCTAGTAATCCATCTGGCCCCGCGGCTTTGTGAATGTTGACCTGTTTCAAGACCTTGCTCACATAGGCTACCTAGACCGTTATCACATAGTCATCCAGAGCATGCACGAGAGCACCAGCTGTTCTGGATGACTGTGTGATAACGCTCTCGGTAGCCGATGTGAGCAAGGCCTTTAAACAGGTCAACATTCACACAGATGGATTACCAGGATGTGTACTCAAAGCATGCTCGGACCAACTGGCAAGTGTCTTCACAAACATTTTCAACCTCTCCCTGTCTGAGTCTGTAATACCTGCATGTTTCAAGCAGACTACCATAGTCCCTGTGCCCAAGGAAGTGAAGGTAACCTTCCTAAATGATAACCGCCCGTAGCACTCACGTCGGTAGCCATGAAGTGCTCTGAAAGGCTGGTCATGACTCACATCAACAGCATCCTCCCGGATACCCTAGACCCATTTCAATTTGCATATCTTTCCAACAGATCCACAGATGACGCAACCTCAATCTGACTCCACACTGCCCTTTCCCACCTGGACAAAAGGAACACCTATGTCAGAATGCTGTTCATTGACTACAGCTCAGCATTCAACACCATAGTGCCCACGAAGCTCATCACTAAGCTAAGGACCCTGGGACTTAACACCTTCCTCTGGGGATAGGGGTTGGTGACATCACGTCTGCCACGCTGATTCTCAACACTGGGGCCCCTCAGGGGTGTGTACTTAGTCCCCTCCTGTACTCCCTGTTCACCCACGACTGTGTGGCCAAACACGACTCCAACACCATCATTAAGTCTACTGACAACACAACAGTGGTAGGCCTGATCACAACAATGAGACAGCTTATAGAGTGGAGGTCAGAGAACTGGCAGTGTGGTGCCAGAACAACAACATCTCCCTCAATGTGAGCAAAGCTAAGGAGCTGATCGTGGACTACAGGAAAAGGCGGTCCGAACAGGCCCCCATTAACATCAACGGGGCTGTAGTGGAGTGGGTAGAGAGTTGCAAGTTCCTTGGTGTCCACATCACCAACGATCTATCATGGTCCAAACATACCAAGACAATCGTGAAGAGGGCACGACAAAAACCTTTTCTCCCCCAGGAGACTGAAAAGATTTGGCATGGGTGCCCAGCTCCTCAAAAAGTTCTACAGCTGCACCATTGAGAGCATCCTGACCGGTTGCATCACCAACTGGTATGGCAACTGCTTGGGATCTGACCGTAAGGCACTACAGAGGGTAGTGCGTGCAGCCCAGTACATTACTGGGGCCAAGCTTTCTGACATCCTGGACCTATATAATAGGCGGTGTCAGAGGAAAGCCCATAAAATTGTCAGAGACTCCAGTCACCCAAGTCATAGACGGTTTTCTCTGTGACCTCTAACCTGTACCCCCGCACGCACACTGACTCGGTACCGGTGCTTCCTTTATATAGCCTCGTTATTGTTATGTTATTGTGTTACTTTTTATTATTTTCACGGTAATTTCACAGTAAGGTCAACACTTGTTGTATTAGGCGCATGTGACAAATAAAGTTTGATTTGATTTTATGACCATATTGCTGTAAATCAGCTCTTAATTATCATCCACTTCAGCCTCTATTCTGAAGGTTTTATTTGTTGATAGTTGAATTGAAGGGGTTAAGTACCTCTAATCAACACTATGATTGAATGATCCCATTTTAATCCACTGTATCTACAGCGACCAAAGACAGACGAACACAAGTACACACCCTCAAACACACTTTTTCCTTCTCTCTCAACCCCTCGGTCTCTTCTTTATTCAAGCAAGCATTTCTTATTATGTCAGTGTGGACTATGGTAAGTGACAAACCCATTGTATCAGTCTATCTACCTGTGATGATTGATTGGTGGGTGAACACTAGCACTGCAGCTTTTACCTCTCTAGTCTATGTTGTAAACACTGTCCTGTGGTCAGTGGGGATAGGTTATGTATGTTGCTATGGGTAAGTCAGTGCCTGCTCTCTTTAAAATTAAGAGAGTCTGTGTGTAAGGTAAGAAAACATGGATGTCCACACAACCCTAGTTTATTTACATTGATGCAAAAATAATATTTCTATTTTCTATGGATGGATAGCTGAACCAGTAGGTTTTATTTCACTCTTTTATATGAATGGTATACAGTGCATTCGGAAAGTATTCAGACTGCTTGACTTTTTCCACATTTTGCTACGTTACAGCCTTATTCTAAACTGGAATAAAACAATGTTTTCCCCTCATCATTCTACACACAATACCCCACAATAACAAAGTAAAAACAGTTTTTTAGACATTTTTGAAAATGTATTCCAAATAGAAAACTGAAATATCACATTTACATTTACAAGTATTCAGACCCTTTACTTTGTTGAAGCACCTTTGGCAAAGATTACAGCCTCGAGTCTTATTATTATTATTATTATTATTATTATATTGGGTATGTCAGGTTGGATGGGGAGCGTCAATGCACAGCTATTTTCAGGTCTCTCCAGAGATGTTCGATTGGGTTCAAGTCCAGGCTCTGGCTGGGCCACTCAAGGACATTCAGAGACTTGTCCTGAATGCACTCCTGCATTGTGTTGGCTGTGTGCTTGGGGTCATTGTCCTGTTGGAAGTTGAACCTTCGCCCCAGTCTGAGGTCCTTCCCTCGATCCTGACTAGTCACCGCAGCATGATGCTGCCACCACCATGCTTCACCATAGGGATGGTGCCAGGTTTCCTCCAGACGTGACACTTGGTATTCAGGCGAAATAGTTCAATCTTGGTTTCATCAGACCAGAGAATCATGTTTCTTGCACCTTTAGGTGCCTTTTGGCAAACTTCAAGCAGGCGATCATGTGCCTTTTACTGAGGAGTGGCTTCTATCTGGCCACTCTATCATAAAGGCTTGATTGGTGGAGTGACACAGAGATTGATGTCCTTCTGGAAGATTCTCCCATCTCCACAGAGGAATTATGGAGATCTGTCAGAGTGACCATTGGGTTCTTGATCACCTCCCCGACGAAGGCCCCTTTCCCCCGATTGCTTAGTCTGGCCGGGCTTGCCAGCTCTAGGAAGAGTCTTGGTGGTTCCAAACTTCTTCTATTTAAGAATGATGGAGGCCACTGTGTTTTTGGGGACCTTCAATGCTGCAGAACTTTTTTGGTACCCTTTTCTCAGATCTGTGCCTCGACACAATCCTGTCTCGGAGCTCTACGGACAATTCCTTCGACCTCATGGCTTGAGTTTTGCTCTGACATGCATTGTCCACTGTGGGACCTTATACAGTAAGGTGTGTGCCTTTCCAAATCATGTCCATTCAATTGAATTTACCACAGGTGGACTCCAATCAATTGTAGAAACATCTCAAGGATGATCAATGGAAACAGGATGCACCTGAGCTCAATTTGGAGTCTCATAGCAAAGGGTCTGAATAGTATTTTTTGTCATCATGGGGTATTGTGTGTAGATTAATGAGGAAAAATATTTATTTAATTCATTTTAGAATAAGGCTGTAACGTAGCAAAATGTGGAAGAAGTCATGTGGTCTGAATACTTTCCAAATGCACTGTAATTCTCCCTCTCACTCCCTTCCCACCCCTGTTTTTAGGGACACCTTGGTGCGCCCCCATCAAGGTGAAGCACGGTAATGTGAGCTGTCGCAGTCCCGGCGGGGAATACTATGGGAACGTGATGGGATCGCGCTGTAAGAGGGGTTATGAGGTGCAGCATGGACACGCAGAGGTGGTGTGTATGGCCAGCAAACACTGGTCAGGGAGCTATGCCTGCAGGGGTGAGACCACCACACACACACACACCTGTACTACTGGCGAGACACAACATCACTGGACACACACCTCTACACCAAAAATAGAGTTGTGTGTCCAGCTACCTGACCATCTACCTGACAATCAGACATGTATGGACTATTCATTTATGTTTCTATGTCAGAGATTCACTGTCCTAAGCTGCAGATGCCTGCGAATGGGGGCTATACATGTTCAGACGGATCCTACCTTAACTCCCGCTGTCAGTTCTTCTGCTCCCCTGGATACAATCTGAAGGGGCCCAATACTGTCACCTGCCAGTACCACAAGACCTGGACCTCAGGAGAGAGCGTCTGTGTGGGTTAGTCAGAGAGCGTGTGTATGTGTGTGTGTTCGTCCGTGCATTTACAGATGTACAGTGTGTTTGTGGTGTGTGTGTGTGTGTGTGTGTGTCTGTAGCTATGTGATTATTATTGAGGTTTCCACTTCAAAAGCACATTGAATTTAGCCACATCCTAATTTCAACCCCCACACGGTTTAACAGCTGCATATAGGCTGCTCTCTAGACTATGGGATCAATTAAATGATAAATCACATTCACTCTGAATCCTGACTGACTTCATGAGGCTGTGATATAGACAGGTTTAATCAAGATCTAAGACCTGCATCAACACACACACACACACACACACACACACACACACACACACACACACACACACACACACACACACACACACACACACACACACACACACAGTGTAAGGGTGAGTAACCATAAGCCTGTGCTGCTAGCTCAAGCATGACACACTATGAACTATGACAATCCCAGTCTCAGAACAACTGGAGTAGCATCTCGTATGCAAACACATTTTCATTAAGGTGGTGTGTGATTTGTTAATGCAGTTGTGGAGACGTTGTTCACTGTAGCTTGTCTTCATTACTGACGATGGATATGGTGAGATTCAGATTCCTCCCTCCTCATCCCCACCAGCAAATTACACCCAGCAGCCAACTAGCAATCTCACAGAGAAAGTAGATGTTCAATGACTGTGTTTATGTAATTATAAGCATGGCTGAATTTGTTTGTGTGTGTGTGTGTTTGTGTGTAATGTATGTGTGTGTGTGTGTGTGTGTTGTGTGTGTGTGTGTGTGTGTGTGTGTGTGTGTGTGTGTGTGTGTGTGTGTGTGTGTGTGTGTGTGTGTGTGTGTGTGTGCGTTTGTGGCTAAGCCTGAGACTCACAAATTATCACTGACGTTCAAGACAATACATCATATTGCATGTTCTTTTGTCCAAGAAAGTCAGATTTTGACTTTTTGAGTGATTTAGAAGAACAGGTTGTGTAACACACACACATACACACACATACACCCACACACACACTGACACACATAGCTGTGATGGAGTTGAGTGCTTTCTGCTCTAGTGAAATGACATTGATTCTCCTGGTCTGCGGTGACAATAGCTTCTCTAGTCTAGATTCAGCCCAGTTACATAGACAGGACACAACATCGCAGAACAGAACAGGGGGATCACTCTGGATAACAGTTTTCCTTTTTATTTTTCTCTCTTCCTGTTTCTCTCCTGTCTCTGTCTCCTGACATTTCCTCTTCTCTTCTACTTCCCCCTCTCTCTACTTCTCCCTTTCCCCCCTCGCTCTCTCTCTGGTAGATGTTGACATCCCAGTAATAAAGTGTCCTAACCTGAAGGAGAAGACAGCAGAGCCAAGCAGGCAATTGTTCTACTTACCCAAAGTCAGATAAGCTCATGGATGCCATTTGTATGTGTGCAGTCTGAAGATAGTTTCATGTGCCATTGCTAACTAGTGTTAGCGCAACATAGCGGAAGTTAGCAACTTCCTTCAAACTGCACGCAGAGACATAACAATAGTATCCATCAGTTTATCTGACTCTCAGGAAGTAAAAAATGTTTAATTGCCAAATGAATAGCAGTAGTAGTAGCAGCAGTAATAGTAGGGTAAATCTTTAGTTAGGCTTCAGCACTATTGACACAGTATAGTATTTGACTGAGGCTTTTTTCAGTGTTATATTGAAAGGGAAGCCTCCTGGACACTTCCCTGAGGGTCTCCATAAGATGTCCTACACCGTCTACGACCGCGCCGGGAATAAGGGCAGCTGCCGCTTTTCTATCAGAGTACGAGGTGACCCCCCAACATAAGGGCCAGTTTGAAATTTACTGGGGCAATGTTCTGACAACATTTGAAGGAACAATCACATAACTTACACATTTTTCCTGTGAAAGTGGCTTTCTGAATCTGTTTTGTGCCACCAGTGCGTCGCTGCAGCCCCATGACCCCCCCAGACAACGGTTTTATGAAGTGTGATAGCGATGGTAATAACTATGGAGCAACCTGTGAGTTCAAGTGTACAGGAGGGTATGAGCTGCAGGGCAGCGCTGCGAGGGTGTGCCAGTAAGGCCTCACCTGGTCTGGCACGGAAACCAACTGTGCAGGTACGTGTCTGTGCACACATACACACACACACACCACACAAACGTACATGACACATCCACCATGTTGTGTTTAGCAGTTGTGAAGCGGTGGTCAGGGGTGCTGAGGGGTTCGCTGGAGGTGAAAATGGGCATGTCTCCCTCGGCCAGGGTGGGCTGTCGATCGATCACAGAGATCCAGAAGATCAATACCGCCTGCTCTGAAATCGACCAGCACTGTCTGTGACACATACTTATGTGGGTTATTTAAGCAATAAGGCCCAAGGTGGTGTGGTATATGGCCAATATACCATGGCTAAGGGATGTTCTTTTGCACAATGCAACGCGGAGTGTCTGGATACAGCCCTTACCCGTGGTATATTGGCCATATACCATAAAAACCAGAGTTGCCTTATTGCTGTTGTAAACTGGTTACCAACGTAATTAGAGCAGTAAAAATCAAAATGTTTTGTCATACCCGTGGTATATGGCCTGTAATATACTGGGTGGTTCGAGCCCTGATTGCTGACAGCCGTGTTATATCAGACTATATACCACGAGTATGACAAAACATTTATTTTTATTGCTCTAATTACATTGGTAACCAGTTTATAATAGCAATAAGGCACCTCAGGGTTTTGTGATATATGGCCAATATACCACGGCTAAGGGCTGTTCTTATGCACGACGCAACACAGAGTGCCTGTATACAGCCGTGGTATATTGGCCATATATCACAAACCCCAGAGGTGCCTTATTGTTATTATAAACTGGTTACCATATACCACACCCCCTCATGCCTTATTGCTTAAATATACCACGGCTGTCAGCCAATCAGCATTCACGGCTTGAACCACCCAGTTTATAATGTCTAATAGAGGTGTATTATACTTCTATTGTATTGTGTAATATAGTGACAATTCACATAGCTCTTCTTATACACTCTGGGTAATTGGCTAACAACGTTTCTAGCAACAAGACCAGTACAGAGTAAAACAGCAATGAAATAAATAAAAACATTTTTTTAAATTGTCAATTGCAATTCAAGTGTTTCAAAAAATAACATAATTTACGTTCATAAAATGTGATGATGTGATATGATGAAATGGTATATCGTGTTTTATCATGTCATGTCACAGCTATGAACATCAACGTGGGGGTGCGTACGGCCTCGGGGCTGCTGGACCAGTTCTATGAGAAACGACGCCTCCTCATCATCTCTGCTCCCACTGCTGCCATTCATTACTACAGGTTCCAGATGACTGACCTACAGGTGAGGGAGAGAGGGATGGAGGGATAGAGGGAGGGATGGAGGGATAGATGGAGACGAAGGGAGAGAGGGAAGGAGGACAGAGGAGAGGGAGGGACAGAGGGAGAGGGAAGGAGGGAGGGAGGGAGAGAGAGAGAGAGAGAGAGAGAGCGACAGAGAGAGAGAGAGAGAGAGAGAGAGAGAGGAGAAAGGCTGAGAGAAAGAGGAGGAAGGCTGAGAGAAAGGAGAGACTGAGTGGGAGAGTAGGTAAAATTCTGCTCATTGAGTGCCGCAGCAGAATGTGTGTGTTTGAAGTGGTTGTGCTGATGGGGTGTGTAGTGCCACAGTTCCTACACAGAAAATGTCATGGCGCAGAGTAAAAAGGGCAGTGCTCTCTGTACATTCAGGCTGTTTGGAGGGTTCTCTGTTAAAGGCCAGTACTCTCTGTAAATTCAGGCTGTTTGGAGGGTTCTCTGTTAAAGGCCAGTACTCTCTGTAAATTCAGGCTGTTTGGAGGGTTCTCTGGCATAAAAAGCTATTAAAGGCCAGTGCTCTCTGTAAATTCAGGCTGTTTGGAGGGTTCTCTGGCATAAAAAGCTATTAAAGGCCAGTGCTCTCTGTAAATTCAGGCTGTTTGGAGGGTTCTCTGGCATAAAAAGCTATTAAAGGCCAGTGCTCTCTGTAAATTCAGGCTGTTTGGAGGGTTCTCTGGCATAAAAAGCTATTAAAGGCCAGTGCTCTCTGTAAATTCAGGCTGTTTGGAGGGTTCTCTGGCATAAAAAGCTATTAAAGGCCAGTGCTCTCTGTAAATTCAGGCTGTTTGGAGGGTTCTCTGGCATAAAAAGCTATTAAAGGCCAGTGGCCTTTAAAAGGCCTGACCTTTAAAAGTGTCACGAAAGAAGTGACTCTTGTCATATGCTGTGAGTCATTTCAAACTCGCCTTTAACTGTCCAGGTGATAGATTCAGTGAAACGTCTATGTGAGTGCATTTTCATGTTCTGTGCTAGTGTGCTAGTGTGTGTACAATGTTATTTGTGTGTTTATGATATTAATGGCTGTGTGTGTGTGTGTGTGTGTGTGTGTGTGTGTGTGTGTGTGTGTGTGTGTGTGTGTGTGTGTGTGTGTGTGTGTGTGTGTGTGTGTGTGTGTGTGTGTGTGTGTGTGTGTGTGTGTGTGTGTGCTTTTGTGCATGCATGTTCCAGCATGCCCAGTGTGGTCTGGACCTCAGGCATGTGACAGTGATTGAGCTGGTGGGGATTTACCCCGCACAGATCGGCCGTATCCGCCACAGACTTATCCCTCCAGGGCTGGCCTTACAACTCAGGTATACACACACCATCATCATTCATAACAAACCTACAACTAATTTTCACAGCATTCTTCGGACTGACCATTGTGTGTTCAGCCTTGACCTGATGGAAGTGTTGATGTCTGTTGTCTAGGTTACTGCTCCAGATCTCCCATAATAACTTCAACATGGTGATGATTGACAAGCAGGGGATGGACAGGGAGCGCTACACGTACCCCATCACCTCCGCCCAGATCTTCACCACCATTGACACATGGCAGGGACGCGTAGATTAGATGGTGCAGCAGCAGCAGGAGGCAGGCCACACCTGCCAGTAGTACAACAGCTCAACAACGCCCTCACCCCAAATAATCCCCCTGCCCCCAACCAGAATCATATAGAGAGTGGGCCAGGTTTTACAACTGCTGCCATGTTAGTGTCTTCATTCTTGCTGTAAACAATCACAACAGAGCAGTGTTTTGTTTTTATTTGGGATAATTATGTGTATATGTGGGATAATTATGTGTATTATGTGTATAATTATGTGATAATTAGATGTATCCATCTGTACTGTGTTGTGGTGTCAACAAATTGCATATCTGCTTTCACTGGACATCTTCATAGGTTTAGAAAACTAACGTGGAAGCATCAATATTCACTTAGCAACGGCTATGGAAGAGAAAGTGCCGCTTTCGTTCAGACAATGCGCATTGGCCCAACTCTCTCTCTCTCTCTCTATATATATATACATGCATGTATATATATATATATGACTCTGCCCGCAACTTTCTCTTTACACCCCCACCCCCACCCCAGTCCTCCCCATCTCAACAAAGACCCTTCTGTCACTTAAACCCAATTTACTACTTAAACTAAACTGTCGCTCAAGCTTACTACCTGAACTCATGACTCCCATCCTCCACTTCCCCATATCAGACCACGGCTAGTCAACTTGTCCCTCACTAGGAGACTCCCTCAAATGGTTCAACCCTGCATTTCCCACCAATGTAACGCCTTTCAGTACTTAAAGACGTCCTCCAGCGATGTTTGGAGTTTTACTGTTGGAAACCGTTTCCCCGTCTATAAATACAGTCAACACAAACTAAAGGGTTTTGGATAACTGAAAACAAGCTGTTCTTTGTCTAATAAAGGTTCAATATGCAGAAATAGCTCCCATTTTCTGGTTGCTACAATTCTAATAGTTTGCCTAATTTTAGTTTGTGTGACAAAACAAGCAAGTATAGTGTAGAGAATCATTGTACCATATAAACTGCTGTGAAATATATTTTGACTAACCAAAAATATTGTATTTTCAGCTGTTTGAAGCTGGTGTACAAAACCGAATGTAAGAGATGCAAAAACGAAAAAGAATGGGAAGCATAGACATAGCGCCCATAGAACAAATCTATCGCTTCTTAGAGTTGCTTTCAATGAGAATGACAGATCTATAACTCACATTTCTATGTGAATATGTTTTAGGGTCGCCATATTGCAGCTTTAACCATTTTACCGCATGGTGATGTTACCATGGAAAGCCGAAACTCCTGCCCATGTAAACCGGCTCATTAGATGGTCCTGTTTAGATTGTATTTTCAACCTGCAACTATCAGGAAATAACACTAATCATAATTTGTTCACACTTTTACAGACGCCCACACACACTGGATCTGATACAGACAGTTATACAACACACAGAAAAGTTTGTTCTCAACATACATAGAAGTCATCTGAGGAATGATATGTGTTGTTTATTTCTTCAAAATATTCAGATAAAACATTTTAAACCAAATAAGAGATTGATTCAGTCACATTGCCATGCCAAATCTAACAATCTAGTTTTGAATGAGAGGACATTAAAACAGAGACAGTAACATGCTGTCAGACACGTCTAGTGTTTCTTCAGTAGCAGGGTATTGCCCGCAGCTCATCTACACAGTAAATGCCATTTTAATAGTATTATTATTACTGTATTCTGTAGTTTTCAATGGTTGTTTACACTCAGAATTCAGAGCATAACAGGAACTCAGACAATGGTGAATATGTAGACTTGCATTCCACAGTAGACTGTAGGTTGTGACAGTAGGCTGTGACACCGAGACCAAGTCTGCAGCCCAAATGGCCTCCTTTTCCCTATAGAGTATTTGGGGTGTTCTACAGAAGTGTTGTAAATTGCTGTCCCACTTAAAAATGTATAATAAACGATTTAGAAAAACATTTAAGTCTCCAAACTTAGGACATTTCATTACATCATGATATATTCTAATTCACTTCAAGGGAATAACAAACATATTTTTCAATTAATATAGTACATAGTCATTGTTTATATAGCTGTTTCTATTGAGAGATGTCTGTCTCACACACTGACTCTTAAACTTCATGTTTGAAAATAAAGCAATTCATGATTTTTAAAATAGTTTTAGTATTATTATTTCAACAGAACATCTTGAGTTGTTCTATTATTACATTGAAAGATACTGGTATAATTAGTAGATTTGTTTATTTTAAACCATACTTCCCAAAAAAATGCTGGCCCACCTTTTGATGTCACTACCGTTAAAAGACTGATAAAACACACACATTAAAAGACTGTAGAATGAATCTGCATGAAGCCATTGCACCCCTCTCTAGCATGGCCACATAGTGAGTAGTCTGTCTGCAAACATTTTGGATAAAATTTGTGAGCAGGTTTAATAAATCTTCATGTATTTTTAAGACGCTTCACTACTCAACATCTAATATTTCAAGAAATATGTATGTATGTGTTTGGTGGGAAGTACATCTGTCCAAAAGTCTAAATTGTCCAACCAAAGCAGTCACAACTGAAACAATTGACACCATAGAGATTGATAGAGGTCTCATCTTTGTATCTGTGCCATTATGGCATCTGTGCCAGCATGACATCTGTGCCAGCATGACATCTGTGCCAGCACAGGCAGATCTCCGTTTTAAATTTGCAAGTGCCATGCTATACATCCTGAGCAACCATGTAGGTAGTGGTCAAGAGCACACTTCAGGAAAAAAGAGCCCAAACATAGACGTCTATAATGTGCTGTGCTGTACTGTACTCTTCTCTACTGTACTGTACTATACAGTACTCCAGTGAACTATACTCTACTTTACTCCACTCAAGTTTCTTAGAATTGAAGAAAGGGCCCATGGAGTCTTGTGGTCTTGAGACCACTCAGGTCCACATACATTATGTATTTAACTTGTCATGGTCTCAACTCCCTAGGTATGGATCTTGGGACCAATGTCCTGGTTTAAATCTTGGTCTTGGCTCATGCTCTCGGACAAGACCTTAGTCTTTGGTTTACAAACCATAGGCAACTCAATTTGAAGAAGACAATGCTCCCAACCCATAAGAATCCCCATCCAGCTGACTACTTTAAAATGATGGAAGCCCTCAATGGTAATGTCTATACTAAAATATACCCAATATATATCCATTGACAATCTTTATTTTGCTAAAATAAAGATAGGAAAAGTTACAATGTATACATCAAGCAACAATGAATTAGATACATAAGTAAATTAATTAATCAAAACATTTTAGATTCTACAATCAACATTGAACATTTTACAGAAGAACAATAGAGATTATATTTCTCTAAATTCAATTTAAAGGATTTGAAAGTCCGGTTAAAAATCATGTTTTTATTATTTTGACCATTTTGTATGCAAATAAAACATTAATAGAAGGTTAATCCAAATGATCAATAATGAGCATGTTTCTCCATGTATTTATACTTTTTCAGTATGTTTCGGTCGTGACACATTTTTTTTCCTGGTAAGAAATTCAGGACAATACTTCAAATTTGAAATACAAACAGTGTGTGAGTATTAATACAAACAGTGGGTGAGTATTAATACAAACAGTGTGTGAGTATTAATACAAACAGTGTGTGAGTATTAGATATGTCTATCTGGCATATGAGATGTGTGCTGACAGTTTAGGAAAAATAGGATACAAATGTGATTTTTTTCCCAACCCCCAATTTACACCACTTCTGTAGAATCACCCATATTTATTTTTTATTTTATTTTACCTTTATTTTACCAGGCAAGTCAGTTAAGAACAAATTCTTATTTTCAATGACGGCCTAGGAACCTAACCACTAGGCTACCCTGCCACCCCAATAGGGAACAGGGTGCCATTTGAGGTGCATGCCAAGACTTCAGAACCACTAATGGGGGGATACTAGAAGTGCTATTACTCATCCAATGAGGTCGTAGGGACAGACAGGTCACAGTGGCCTGGGCTACAGGGACAGACAGGCTGACGGATGTGTTCTATTCAATGAGTCATAGAGAGAATTTCAATTACATTCTCCTCACGTCCTCTCTTCTCAAAACCCATTGGATTAAAAAGCCAAAGGTCCCTCCCCTCTGACTTTCTCCTCCAGTGGGTTTTTAGAAGGAGGCGAGGAGAGAAGACGGGAGGAGTATGCAATTGAGTTCTCCCTATGACTGAGAGGGTGGCCTGGACATGGGTTCACTCTGGAACATGCAATCCTTCTCCCATCTCCCCAAGGCTCCTGGGGCAAAATGTTTCCTGTGTTGCAGATATAACTGCCCCCTTGACTCTCTATTCCACACTTGACACAATACATTTCTATCAGCGATTTGGTGCTGCTGGATCTCTGGTTAGATTTCTGCCTTAATCTCTGTTTCCACCCAAAATGAGGTCCAAAACATATGTTTATGAAGTGGCTATTTGTGCCACTCTACTCGTAATGTGTGCTTTATCAAAACTACAGTAAAACCATTGGTATGTTCGGGATTAGTTCGAATGCAATTTTGCAACACTTTGAAACTGGGGTTTATCAGTTCAAAAATGTTGCATAATAACATTATTGCATTAAACAATGCAATCTTGAACACACCCTTATTATCATTTTACAGTATACTATGGGAATGTTTAAATCTACTCAGCATGCATCAACCCCTAAGTGCCTTTGGAGAAGTTACCTTATGAGAGAAGGGACTAGATTCTATTAGATCCCCATATCGTTTGTTTTGGCGGTGTCTGAAGTGTAACTGCGTTAGAGTTGAAAATCCACAAGTGGCTCCATGCGTTAGCTTATTGTGGACACGAAACAAAACATCCGCTAAGTGGATGTCTGCCAACGCGGGTTCTGATTGAGTCAAAGCCTAGGTAAAAGCTACCCTGAGCCACTGATGCGGGGTCAGATACATTATCTTCCCCCTAAATGGTTATGGTTAAGAGCAGGTCAGAGCAATCTGATCCTAGATCTGGGGTTAAGAACAACTTCTACCTCAAGTAGTCTCAACACAGGGAGAGGAGAGCGTTGTGCATAGTCAGATCAGATCATACAAATGACAATGTGCTTGTTCATTATGTTACATACATGTTGTAACTGCCAAAATAAAGGAAACACCAACATAAAGTGTCTTAATAGGGCGTTGGGCTACCACCTTCTATGAGTGTCTGGAACTCTATTGGAGGGATATATACTTTGTATCTCTCATTTACTCAAGTGTTTCCATTATTTTAGCAGTTACCTGTACATGTCATAATGTACATTAGTAGTAGTAGTAGTAGTATTAGTAGTAGTAGCAGAAGTAGTAGTAGTAGTAGTAGTAGCAGCAGTGCTTGGTCTTGGCTGGGTATGGCCATGTGTGTAAGGCATGACTGGTTGACCTCTTTACCAGGTAGAGGACTATGAACCCCAGTGCAGGATCAGGGTAGCTCAGAGGTTAGGGTTCAAGGGTCAGGAAGTGGAGTGATGTCATCAGCTCTGTATTGTGGGATAGAGCTTGGACATGGAGCACTGCCAACCAATGTCCTTCTCTTTCTTTTCTTCTCTTTTTCTCTCCCCCCCTTTCCATCCACTGTTTCTCCCTTTTCTGCCACCTCTCTCTGTCCCTTTTTCTTTTGTCCTTCTTTCCCTCCCTCCCTCCATCTCATGTGTTGTGCTTGCACATGCTGGATCTCAGCATCAGTGTACACTCCTGGGGGACCTCCGGGTTGTCAATCATGCGTTGCCATAGCCGCTGTTCCTCTCCGTACGAGTCCATCCAGTCCACCTCGTTCCCATAGCTCTGGCCTGTAGGGAGACAATAGATCATCACTATCTGTTCGATACACTCCATATCCCTACGGCATTATGCTGACTGAATATGCTACAAATCACCATAACCTCTGAGAAGAGAGAAGAGAAGAGAAGTAAAGACTAGAGTTAAACTGAAGAGAAGACCAGAGAACAAAACAAAAGAAGAGAGAACAGCAGAGAAGTCCAATACCAAACAGCCCATCCCTGCCCCTGGTTCTTCCCAGACAGACCTGTCCCTCCGTTGAGTCGGACTCCCCCCAGGAAGACATTGCTGGCCAGAGCCTCCTTGTCCCAGACGGTGAGCTCCAGACACACGTTGTTCAGGTCTCCGGCCTGCAGGCCACAGTAGGTGAAGGTGTGGTTCCACTGGGGGTTGACCGAGCGACGCACCACCACCGTCTTGTGCTTGGTGGACTTACTGTTGTCAGGGAGCAGGTACCTGGATGGATGGGGAGACAGGAAACAAGACAAAACTGTCAGAGGAATTGGAATTAGGTAGGTAGTAGGTCCTTGCCATCATTCTTACTAGGAATGAAGGCTGGATGAAACTGAATGGGTCTATCTGGGTCTCACCCTTTCACAAAGGGGTCTGAAGTGCCTCCAGACTTGACCGAGGTCAGGTTCTTGGCCTCCTTGACCAGCAGTTCCACCATACCTCCTTGAGGCAGCTTGATGCTGGTCTTCTTTCCTTTCAGAAAGCCTTTCTTCACTGAGAGGAGGAGAGGAAGAGAGAGGTGAATGAGCAAAATTCCAAACAGTCTTTCATGAAATGTCATTAGTTGAATGATATGTGTTAGTGATGGATGGGTTGGAGCAATTAAAACAGAAGGATTTTGTGGAGCACCTTGGACCTGGTCCAGGGGTAGCATGAGGTTCTTCTCTGCAGGGATGTACTTCAGAACCACGGTCAGCTCCCCTTTATACTGGAGCGTGGAGTCCATACTACTGTCCAGCTGCACATAAAACACATCTACTTACAGTATTTACCACTGATAAACATACAGTGCTGTATAAATCCACACATAGACACTATTGTCCATCTGCACACAGGATACCTTGGGCTGCAGAGAGTACCATTCCTCTGTGTTGCTGTCAAACTCCCAGGAGTCAAAGGTCAGCTCCACCTCCCCCAGGAAGCTGTTGTGTCCGAAGCGGTCATGGTGCCACACAGACAGCTGCAGCGTTCGTGTCTCCAACTGGGAGTGGCTGATCACATACTACACAAAACAGCACAGGAGAAAGTGACGACAGGAGAGTAGGACTGAGTACAAAAATCATAGTTCCTGCCTCTTACAGGAATAACACATGTACAGCAGGGGTGCTTGAGGTGAAGTCTATTGACGGCTATACACTGTAGGTATGGTGGTACAGGTTAATAAAAACACATGGGAGGAGCAGGCTTCATTAATTTATATACTGTACAGATGTAGGATCTTAATTCAGTTTGCTACAGCAGGAAAATAAATGTTGTGAATTATTATGTGGAAAGTTCTCCTGCAACAGGGTGATCAAGTTAAGCTCCTACATCAGTATGAACACCTGCTGACTGACACACTCCTGTTGACACACACACTGTCTCCAGGTAACTTGATCCCATCCAAGAACACACACTCTCATGAACACAAAAACAAACTCATTAAATATGACTATTTCCCAAGCTACACACACACACACACTCCCTCACCCTAAGGTTCTCGTTGAATACAGGGTTGATTGTGTTGGTCTTGATGCTGGTCTTCCTCTTGCTCTGGCGAGACTTGTCTGGGAGGAGGTAGGCCTTCACATAGCTGCCAATGGAAAAGACATTCAGCCACACTCTTCATAGGAAGACCTGTGTGCCGTGATCCATATGATCACCCCAAGGCTTCACTAAGGTTACTCTGACATACCATGAATGTCACAGTTATTGTGGGTCATGCTGAGGTCACACGTTACTCATGGATTGGTTCAAGTTGAGCTGACGGTCAGGAACTGTGATGTTAAGAGGTGTGTGTTCTTTTTCAAGTGTGAATGTGTGATAATGAAGTGTGTGTAATTTCACAGTAAGCATAGGTTCTTCAGTGGCGTACTGCCTCCTGTGGCGTTCTGCATTAGCATCGAATAGCCCCCGCGATATGCAACTTTTCAGGGAAGTTAGGAACCAATATACACAGGCAGTTAGGCAAAGGCTAGCTTTTTCAAACAGAAATTTGCATCCTGTAACACTAAGATCTGGGACACTGTAAAGTCCATGGAGAATAAGAGCACCTCCTCCCAGCCGCCCACTGCACTGAGGCTAGGAAACACTGTCACCACCGATAAATCCGTGATAATTGACCATTTCAATAAGCATTTTTCTACGGCTGGCCATGCTTTCCACCTGGTTACCCCGACCCCGGTCAACAGCCCTGCACCCCTCACTGTAACTTGCCCAAGCCTCCCCATTTCTCCTTCACCCAAATCCAGACAGCTGATGTTCTGAAAGAGCTGCAAAATCTGGACCCCTACAAATCAGCTGGGCTAGACAATCTGGACCCTCTCTTCCTAAAATGATCCGCCGAAATTGTTGCAACCCCTATTACTAGCTTGTTCAACCTTTCTTTTGTATCGTCTGAGATCCCCAAAGATTGGAAAGCTGCCGCGGTCATCCCCCTCTTCAAAGAGGGAGACACTCTAGACCCAAACTGCTACAGACCTATATCTATCCTACCCTGCCTTTCTAAGGTCTTCCAAAGCCAAGTTAACAAACAGATCACCGACCATTTCGAATCCCACCGTACCTTCTCCACTATGCAATCTGGTTTCCGAGCTGGTCACGGGTGTACCTCAGCCACGCTCAAGGTCCTAAACCCTATCATAACCGCCATCGATAAGAGACAGTACTGTGCAGCTATATTCATCGACATGGCCAAGGCTTTCGACTCTGTCAATCACCACATTCTTATCGGCAGACTCAACAGCCTTGGTTTCTCAAATGACTGCCTAGGCTGGTTCACCAACTACTTATCTGACAGAGTTCAGTGTGTCAAATCGGGGGGGTCTGTTGTCCGGACCTCTGGCAGTCTCTATGGGGGTGCCACAGTGTTCAATCCTCGGGCTGACTCTTTTCTCTGTATACATCAATGATGTCGCTGTCACGACTTCCACCGAAGGTGGCTCCCCTTCCTGTTCGGGCAGCGGACTTCGTCACCGGTCTACTAGCTGCCACTGATTCCCTTTTCCTTTTCTGTTGGTTATGTCTTATTGGTTTCACCTGTTTCTCGTTTGGGTTTTGGTTTAGGGCTGTTTAAGCCTGTTATGCCCGCCTGCTTTTGTGCGGGCTTGTTTCTCTGTTCTGTTTTGTGGATGGTGTTGTTTGTATTTTTACAGACTGTTTGTGTCCTGTTTTGGGCCGGTCATTTATTCACCTGTTGTTTTGGCATGACCTTTTCTCACCAGAATAAATACGGTTTTCCTTAAACCTCTGCTCTCTGCACCTGACTCCGCACCCACCACTCCTAGTTACGTAACAGTCGCTCTTGCTGCTGGTGATTCTCTGATCCACCTCTACGCAGACGACACCATTCTGTATACTTCTGGCCCTTCTTTGGATACTGTGTTAACTAACCTCCAGATGAGCTTCAATGCCATACAACTCTCCTTCCGTGGCCTCAAACCGCTCTTAAATGCAAGCAAAACTAAATGCATGCTCTTCAACCAATCGCTGCCCACACCTACCCACCCGTCCAGCATCACTACTCTGGACAGTTCTGACTTAGAATATGTGGACAACTACAAATACCTAAGTGTCTGGTTAGACTGTAAACTCTCCTTCCAGACTCATATTAAGCATCTCTAATCCAAAATGAAATCTAGAATCAGATTCCTATTTCGCAACAAAGCATCCTTCACTAATGCTGTCAAACATACCCTAGTAAAACTGACTATCCTACCGATCCTTGACTTATTTACAAAATAGCCTCCAACACTCTACTCAGCAAATTGGATGCAGTCTATCACAGTGCCATCCGTTTAGTCACCAAAGCCCCATATACTACCCACCGCTGCGACCTGTATGCTCTCGTTGGCTGGCCCTCGCTTCATATCTCTTCAGGTATATCTCACGGTTCACCCCCAAAGCCAATTCCTCCTTCGGCCGCCTTTCCTTCCAGTTCTCTGCTGCCAATGACTGGAACGAACTGCAAAATCACTGAAGCTAGAGACTCATATCTCCATCACTAGCTTTAAGCACCAGCTGTCAGAGTAGCTCACAGATCACTGCACCTGTACATAGCCAATCTGTAAATAGCCCATCCAACTACCTCATCACCACATTGTTATTTATTTGATTTACTTTGCTCCTTTGCACCTCAGTACCTCTACTTGCACACTCATCTTCTGCACATCTATCACCCCAGTGTTAAATTTGCCATACTGCAATAATTTTGCCACTATGGCCTATTTATTGCCTCACCCCCCTTATCCTACCTCATTTGCACACACTGTATATAGACTTTCTCTATTGTATTATTGACTGTATGTTTGTTTATTCCATGTGTAAGTCTGTGTTGTTATTTATGTCGCACTGCTTTGCTTTATCTTGGCCAGGTCGCAGTTGTAAATGAGAACTTGTTCTCAACTAGCCTACCTGGTTAAATAAAGGTGAAATGAAAATAAAGTGTGTGTGTGTGTGTGCCCTTACGCATCTGTGCGTTGCCTCTTCTCATCCCCGGTGGCCAGGTTGCGACACTCCTTCACCAGGACGTTAAGAGCGCCTGTCTTATAGCTGTAGCTGATGTTCAACAGCAGCTCGCCACTCACGTTGGCGTTGCCATAGTCACCAGTCTCACTGTACATACTCATCATACTGTTCAGACTGCTCTGTGAGGGGGGAAGAGAGGAGAGGGAGAGAGAGAATAGATAGGATAAAGGGAGAAGAGAGAGGAGATGGGTAGGGAGAGAGCAAAATTATTAAAAGAGTAATAGAGGAGGGGGAAGAGGGGAGAGGAAAATATCAGAATGGAGGACAGAGAAGTAGAGGATCAGGGGTAGAGAATCAGAACAGATGAGGGAGAGAAGAGGAGAGCCAGAGTGGGGGAGACATTAAGATTGGAGTGGAGGGAAAAGGAGGAAGACAGATGGAGGCAGGGATAGCCTTTCGTCTTTGTGCAGGTAAAAATGCAGAATGGACAGATTGAGTCATTTGGTGAGAGATGGGTCTGGCTGGGGAATGTAAAACACTAAAGTTGATCTAATTTATGTCATAGAGTGAGCCAGTATGATGAATGACCAATTTAGGCAGTCAGTGGCAGCGATGGGAGCACAGCTGCACCGATTGGTGGAAACATATTCACAATAAGTGAGGTACACACATACACAAGAACTCACAGTTTCTGCGTCTGAGTCGCCAGGAACACTGAGGTAGCCCCATTTTCTCTCTGAGCCGGGAGTAGAAGACTAGCAGCCAGAGGAAGAATAGAACCCGAGCCAGCAGGGGGAGGAGGAGAGAGAGAAGGAGGAGGGAGAGAGTGAAGGAGAGAGGAGATAGAAAGAGAGGAGAGAGGGAAGGAGGAGAGAGGGAAGGAGTAGAGAGGTGAGAGAAAAGAGGAGGGAGAGAGGGGTGATACACGTGAAAGTGTAAAGAGGACAGAGACGAGAGGACAGACCCCATGTACCAGGGCAGAAACCCCAGACACGGACACAAAACTGAATCTATCAGGGTTACCATGGTGATTATCAGATGAAGCAGGACCCGATTAGAACTCATCAATGAATAAACAGAAGGACACAGCGACAGCGGACAGGCTGAAAGCACCAGTAAATATCAAAGACAACTAAACACAGATGCTTCCACCAAAGCAACATATCTGGGAGCAATGGATTTCCAGTTTTAGTAGATACAAGAGAATCAGCCTTCTGGGCTTCATATTCTTTTTGGGGGACCAACTTTTTATTTAGTGTTGTCTATTTTTAGGGGGGTTACAGGAACAAAACAACTATCAAAGAAATGTATACAAAGATAACCCCCAACTCAGTCCCCATCCACCCACCAGCATCCTCCCTCCCCACCCAGAATCCATGTGTCACGTACGTCATAACGAGGAGCCCAAGGCGCAGACTGATTGGAATATGTCATTTTATTTCATGAAGAACACTTAAACAAATGAACGTGACGCTATAAACTAGTGCTGACATGCAACTACACATAGACAATAACCCACAAAACCAAAATGGAAAATGGCAACCTAAATAGGATCCCCAATCAGAGACAATGATAAACAGCTGCCTCTGATTGGGAACCAATTCAGGCCACCATAGACCTACATATACCTAGACATACTTAAACCCCATAGATATACAAAAACCCTAGACAGGGAAATCTAAACCACCCTTGTCACACCCTGACCTAACCAAAATAATAAAGAAAACAAAGATAACTAAGGTCAGGGCATGACAGTACCCCCCCCAAAGGTGCGGACTCCCGGCTGCAACCTAAACCTATATGGGAGAGTCTGGGTGGGCATCTAACCTCGGTGGAGGATCTGGTTCTGGACGCCGCCCCCCTTCTTTACACTGAGTCCGCTCTTGTAGCACTGACCTGTGGATCATCGTCGGAGGCTCTGGACTGCGGATCCTTGACGTAGGCCCCGGACTGGGGACCCTTGCTGCGTGGATCATCGCCGGATGTTCTGAACTGGGGACCGTCGCTGGAGACCCCGAGCTGGGGACCGTCACTGGAGACCCCAAACTGTGGCCCGACGTTGAAGGTTCCGGACTGTGGCTCGTCGTTGGAGGTTCCGGTCTGTGAACTGTCGCCGGACGCTCTGGACTGGGTACTGTCGCCGGACTCTTTGGACTGCCGAGGCGCACTGTAGGCCTGGTGCCGGCACTGGTGGTACCGGGCTGGTGACACGCACTTCAGGTCGAGTGCGGGGAGGAGGAACAGGACGTACTAGACTCTGGAGGCGCACTGGAAGCCTGGTGCGTGGTGTCGGCACTGGTGGTACTGGAGGTCTGGAGTGTAGAGCTGACACAACCCGTCCTGGCTGGATGTTTATTTTCGCCCTGCAAATGCAGGATGCACTGGGCTGTGCAGATCCACCGGAGACACAGTACGCAGAGCCGGCGCAGGATATCCTGGTCCAAAGAGGTATACTGGAGACCCGGAGCGCTGAGCCGGCACCCTCCTTCCTGGCTGTTTGCCAATTCTAGCCCGGCCAATGCGAGGAGCTGGAATAGAGCGCACCGGGCTCTACCGCATAACACGCTAGGCCTATACAGTGCCTTCGGAAAGTATTCAGACCCCTTGACCTTTTCCACATTTTGCTAGGTTATAGCCTTACAGTCCATCTAAAAGTACACCCAATAGATTTTAAATTAAACTAAATATACTATAGCCTATTCAACTTTCTGAAACAAACAATTCACTCAAAAAAAATTGTGCACTCACTCTCCTTCCAGGCAAAGAGTGGGCGTGCATACCCATAACATGATGCAGTCTGCACTATGCTTGAAAATATGGACAGTGGTACTTAGTAATGTGTTGTATTGGATTTTCTCCAAACATAACACTTTGTATTCAGGACAAACCGTTAATTGGTTTCCCACATTTTTTACAGTTTTACTTTAATGCCTTATTGCAAACAGGATGCATGTTTTGGAATATTTTTTTATTCTGTACAGGCTTCCTTCTTTTCACTCTGTCAATTAGTTTAGTATTGTGGGGTAACTGCAATGTTGTTGATCCATGCTCAGTTTTCTCCTATCAGTGACTAGTGTTCCATTATTAAAGTGGCCAGTGATTCCATGTCTATGTATATAGGATAGCAGCCTCTAAGGTGCAGGGTTGAGTAGCCGGTTGGTAGCCGGCTAGTGATGGCTATTTAACAGTCTGATTGCTGTTTTTTAGTCTCTCGGTCCCGGCTTCTTTGAGCATGGCTATATTGCCAGGATATCAAGACAGCTGGAACAAATAGCTAGGGTTGCCATTTAATTGTTTAAAAATGTAATATTGATGATGTCATTGTTATCTTCAGTGTTAATAACCCCATGGGTGTAAGAAACCAAAAGCAGGAGCCACAGGGAAACCCACCCATTGATTTGTTCCCCACCCAGAACCCCCACCCATTGGTTGTTTCCCACTCAGAACGCCCCCCATTGGTTGTCATGTCATCCCCTGGTCCCCCAGTCATTGGTTGTTCCCCACCCAGAAACCCCCACCCATTGATTGTTTCCCACTCAGACCCCCACCCTCCCCATTGGTTGTTCCCCCCACCCATCCCACTCATTGGTTGTTCCCCCCACCCATCCCACTCATTGGTTGTTCCCCCACCCATCCCACTCATTGGAGCGGCCATGTTCCCACAGGTGAATGGTAAACTGACAGAATATGCCAGCTGCTGGAGCGAAATAGACCAGCTATTGTTCTTTGTAATACAGTTAATGTCCCACACCTTAATGTGATGTTATATGCTGACAATTACTTGAAAATAAGTCAGTTAATTCATAGTTATTTTGCAAAGGAAAGCCACGAGAAAACCACACGTTTCAATGCATGCCACTGAAACCGGAACACCGGGCTTCAGTTATGATGAATATTACTCACAGTGTACATGAACATTATAGGAAGAATTGCTGCTATAGATATCTACTGTGTGTTTGTTTCCCTCATCCACCCCTATATTCATTCTGTTCTATTCATACAATATTTTCAAGCAGGGAGATTCACAGAAGCCAGTCACCATTCATCTCCATAATCTCTGTAATCATGGCCCTCCACCTCTGCTGTTATTGAGAGCAGAGCCAACGGCCAGAATTAATGTTGTTAGTCATGTCTGAGGTGAAATTAGAAATGTCAGACAGGCAGGAAGAGTGTGTCGCCTGTTAACCTAACAATGTCTCCGATTTGTCCTTTTTTTTATGATTGTGTTTTTGATCTCTTCTATATTCTGGGGGGTATTTCCTATTTATTAACGTGGGAATAGTCTGTGCCCAGTGGGATGTTTGTATGTTTGTATTCTGCAGGGCTCATTTGTAAAAGAGACCTAGGTCTCAAAATCGGAACTTAAGAGAGTCGGTCAATATGACTCTGTCAATCACAAAACTCAGCTAATTATTTAGTTTAGTGTTGTGAGAAAAGAAACAGAAATGTTGTTCTAAGCCAGGTTCTACCAGAGCATAGCACACATACAAAAGATATACAGTATATACACCTGTGAGTTTAGGCACATTTTCCTGGCTCCTAGTCAATGTCTATATGTGAGCTGTGCTGTGAGCTGTGCTGTGAGTTGTGCTGTGAGCTGTGCTGTGTGTGTGTGAGACACTGCCCTGCTGTTCCTCAGCCCTGAGGTCACTGGTGCTACCTGACACTGTTCACACAATGGTTTCAACACAGCCATGACTCACTCATCAATCCTCTTTATGGGCTGTGTGTGTGTGTGGCAGTAGGCCTGCCAGTCTGTCTTCTTGTGTGCCAGAGCATGGCAGATGCATCTTTGTGTCCATTATGTGTGTGTGTGTGCGTTTGTGTGTGTGTCTGTGTTTACTATACGGCAGGGTATTACCGTAGACACAGCGTAGCTCATGCGTCGGCTGGCGGCCTTGCTGTGTGCCGACATCAGAGCATCGATGTCCTCATCTTTATCATTATCATCAAACTCCTGGAGAACACAGAAACCATCAAAGGAGACATCAACCAATGGAATCTCTCTGTAGATTCACAGTAATAAGGCAATACAGTGTAAACACATCCGTCAGTTTTCTGTGGCAACTTCAAATTCAATCAGACAGGTCAGGATTTATTCAGACAGGTCAGGATTTATTCAGACAGGTCAGGATTTAATCAGACAGGTCAGGATTTATTCAGACAGGTCAGGATTTAATCAGACAGGTCAGGGTGTTAATTAGATTACTCGCTTATCACACACTGTCTTTGAGCTCTTTATGAGTGTGTGTGTGTCTGTGTATGTGTGTGAATGTGTATGTGTCTGTGCATGTGTGTGATTGTGTATTCACGTGTGTAGAAAGATCAGACAACTTAATTAAATGCTCACCTACAGTAAATACGGAGTAGTGACCCTTAGCCAGTGGTTCTTATGTACAGCTGTTCCACCACACAGCCTCCAGCCTTGCTACTCAGCTGCTGCTACAGGCTTTTATGTGAGGCTACACTCACTAATGAGCTCTTAACTGGGCAATAGCCCCCACAATGTATAGGCATTGATTGCAAATTAATGTTAAATCTGGTTTGTGCTCAGTGGGACTATCATTTGTTTTTCAACAGGACAATGACCCAACACACCTCCAGGCTGTGTAAGGGCTATTTGACCAAGAAGGAGAGTGATGGAGTGCTGCATCAGATGACCTGGCCTCCACAATCACCTGACCTCACCCTAATTGAGATGGTTTGGGATGAGTTGGACCGCAGAGTGAAGGAAAAGCAGCCAACAAGTGCTCAGCATATGTGGGAACTCCTTCAAGACAGTTTGAAAAGCATTCCTCATGAAGCTGGTTGAGAGAATGCCAAGAGTGTGCATATCTGTCATCAAGGGAAAGGGTGGCTGCTTTGAAGAGTCTCAAATATAAAATATATTTAGATTTGTTTAACAATTTTTTGGTTACTACATGATTCCATGTGTTATTTCATAGCTTTGATGTCTTCGCTATCATCCTACTAGTAGTAAAAAAAATAGTAAAAATAGTTTTAAAAAATAAAGAAAAACCCTTGAATAAGTAGGTGTGTCCAAACTTTTGACTGATACTGTATATACACTACCGTTCAAAAGTTTAGGGTCACTTAGATACTCAACTATTCTAAAGAAGGACAGTTTTATAGCTTCTTTAATCAGAACAACAGTTTTCAGCTGTGCTAACATAATTGCAAAACGGTTTTCTAATGATCAATTAGACTTTAAAATGATAAACTAGGATTAGCTAACACAACGTGCCATTGGAACAAAGGAGTGATGGTTGCTGATAATGGGCCTCTACGCCTATGTAGATATTCCATAAAAAATCTGCCGTTTCCATCTACAATAGTCATTTACAACATTAACAATGTCTACACTGTATTTCTGATCAATTTGATGTTATTTTAATGGACTTTTTTCTTCTTCTTTTTTTGAACAGTAGTGTATTTCTCATTGTGAGGCAGTGAGCAGGCTGTTACTGATTGAGTGCAGAGGCAGCTGAGTCAAGGAGGCAGAGCAGGATGCACACGTCATGACAACTTTTTACCAGGCCATTTAGATTGGTCATTATGGAGACACCCTTTTTCCATAAAACATATTAACCATCTAGAACTGATAGAACAGAGACAAAGCATTGGAATACTACTTTAGGCGCACTAGAGCTCTTTAGATAAATTCGCTCAGAGGTGGTTTAAAGTAACCTGCATTCTAATGTCAACTTTTCTTATGGAGAACAGTATCAAGCGATAAGTTTTACTCATGCTCAGATCTAGGGTTTGGAGCGCTGTGCGGGTGGAAATTTGAAATGGAAATTATGGAACTCCCTCGTGTGCTTGTGTTATGGGGAAAAAGACCACAATGAAAATGACATGAAATGTGGAGAATGCCTTCCATTTGATACAATAAATATATTGAAATGAAGATATCACTGGAGTCCTTGCAAATCAATTTGTGCCACTTGTGTAGCCTACCTGGAGCTGGCAAACAGATTTCATAAATAGCCTATAACTCAGTTTGCTGTTGTAGCCTTGTGTTAAAAGTCAATCAATTATTTTTACACAGCTTAAAAATCTACCGGGCGCAGTGGCCTCTTTAACTCAGCAAGCTCTCTTTCTCGCTCTCTCTAGAAGCAACACCCACCTCTATTAGTGCCCCGTCTAATCCAATCGCATGGTTATATGCAAATACAAGAGGCCCATTTACATCAATCCAAATATCCTCTGCAGAACCCTGGGACAAGCAGGCAGAAAGAAACAGAAAGATTTGACCGCGGTTCAACTGTTACTATCACAGATAGGAGGAGCTTAGTTACCAGTATCTTTGTTAATATGGTTTGTAAAAAATAAAAAAAGTTGACTCTGAAAACCGTATATTCAAAGACGAGTGGACGGAACAGTATATATTCATTCTCCCCGCAACTAGCACAAAACCAATGTGCCTGATATGCAGCGAGTCCATAGCTCTCGTGAAAAGTGACAATGTTAAGCGGCATTATGACACCAGGCATAGTAAATTCGATCAGACGGATCCCCTGAACACAGAGGTGAGATCAAACAAGATTAACCAACTCAAATCCCAATATGAGAGGTCCACCAATATGAGAGGTCCACCACAATGAGAGGTCCACCACTATGAGAGGTCAACCAATATGAGAGGTCAACCAATATGAGAGGTCCACCACTATGAGAGGTCCACCACTATGAGAGGTCAACCAATATGAGAGGTCCACCACTATGAGAGGTCAACCACTATGAGAGGTTCACCACTATGAGAGGTCAACCAATATGAGAGGCCAACCACTATGAGAGGTTCACCACTATGAGAGGTCCACCAAAGTCCTTGTCTATTCAGTGAGAGCCCAACAACATGCAACGGAGTGTTCACTGAGGATAGCTTAGGTTTTGGGAAAACACCCCCAAAAAAATTTTCAGACACTGAGATGGTAAAAGAATGTGTGAAGTTGCTGACATCTTGCTTGAAGGTGAACAAAAAGATGAGCTGAGGGTAAAGATCAAACAGGTCCCACTGTCAGATTCCACAGCAATGAGGAGAACTGAAATATTAGCTGAAGATTTAACTCAACTTTATTTTTACATTTTTAAATGTATTTTAAAAAATGGAACCTTTATTTGACTAGGCAAGTCAGTTAAGAACAAATTCTTATTTACAATGACGGCCTACCCCGGCCAGAGCCGGACAACGCTAGGCCAATTGTGCGCCGCCCTATGGGACTCCCAATCACAGCCGGATGTGACACAGCCTGGATGAGCCCATTCAGAATGCACCATGCTTTTCTTTAGCCGTCTGGTGTTAGTCAGATTTTCTAACGAAGCAAAGAAGGAATTCTGTGAGGAGCTGTTGGGCTTAACACATCTAGAAGCACACACACAGGGAGAGGATATCCATGAGGCCATCAACGGGATGCTGACAAAAAGGGGGATAGATCTGAAGTCAGGGGTCTCCAACACCACAGATGGAGGTCCAGCCATGAGGGAGAGGACTGGTTGCACGTTTGAAAGAGGACCACCCTGACATCCTATCACTGCATCATCCATCAATCTGTCCTGTGTGCCAGTCTGGGAAAATAGCATTCTGAGGTCATGACAACGATGACGAAACTGATCAACCTTTTGAGAGCAACTTCATCTCTACAACACCGCTTGCTACGAGGCATTCTGACAGAGGTCAATGCCAGTTTTGATGAGTTACTACAGCACAACAATGTCAGATGGCTCAGCAAAGGCAGGGTTTTGGAACAATTTTGGGCCATTCAGGAGGAAATCAAAGCTTTCTTATTAGAGCAAAAGAGTTTGAGAGTTTGACAGAGTTTTTGGAAGATGAGGAGAAGATGGAAATCAAATCAAATCAAATTTATTTATATAGCCCTTCGTACATCAGCTGATATCTCAAAGTGCTGTACAGAAACCCAGCCTAAAACCCCAAACAGCAAGCAATGCAGGTGTAGAAGCACGGTGGCTAGGAAAAACTCCCTAGAAAGGCCAAAACCTAGGAAGAAACCTAGAGAGGAACCAGGCAATGTGGGGTGGCCAGTCCTCTTCTGGCTGTGCCGGGTGGAGATTATAACAGAACATGGCCAAGAGGTTCAAATGTTCATAAATGACCAGCATGGTCGTATAATAATAAGGCAGAACAGTTGAAACTGGAGCAGCAGCATTTTTGACAGACATTACATCTCACACCTTAATCAACTGAATGTCAAGCTGCAGGGACAGGACAACACATTGTGTGATATGATAACAGCAGTCCGGGCTTTCCAGAAGAAATTGGAGCTTTTCAAGAATGATCTTCAGAGAGAACTTGTCCACTTCCCCAATCTTCTGGTGCAAACGCAGGGAGAGAAAGATGTTCCCAATCATGTTGATTTCATCTAGAAGCTGATGGATAACTTCAAGGCTTGCTTTGAGGACTTCACTGTTGGAAGAGAACTTCTGCTGCTCATCCAGAACCCTTTCTTAGTCACAAAAGTGACAAAGTTGTCAAAAGAAGCCAAACCGATCTTCAGATGGGTAGATGTTGCATTACCCAATAAAATTGTTGATTAAGCTGCAAGAAAATGTGTCTTTGAAGGAGCAGGCTGGTGATTGTGACCCTGTCACTTTCTGGGGAAAGATGGTGCCTTCAGCTGCTGTCCCTGTTCCACATACAGCTGTGAATACAGCCTTCTCCACAATGAACTTTATTAAAAACAAATACCGCACCAGGTTTACCAATGAACACCTGCACTAATGTCTCAGAGTTGCTCTCACACCATTTGTGCCAAAGTTAAAACCATTGGCAGTAGACAGAAAGTGTCATTTCTCTCATTGATGCAAGGGCAAGGCCCAGAGTGACTTCGACATGAATATTGCATGGCTGTTACGGCTCTCTTCTATCTCCTCCTCTGACGAAGAGGTAGAACAAGGATCGGACCAAAATGCAGCGTGATGATGATTCATGATATATTTTAATGAAGGAAAACCTATACATACAGAAACTACAAAACTAACGAAATGAAATAATGAAAACCGAAACAGCCTATCTGGTACAAACACAAAACACTAAGACAGGAACAATCACCCACAAAACACATAGTGAAACCCAGGCTCCCTAAATATGGTTCCCAATCAGAGACAACGAGAATCACCTGACTCTGATTGAGAACCGCCTCAGGCAGCCATAGACTATGCTAGACACCCCTACTCAGCCACAATCCCAATACCTACGAAAAACCCCTATACATAAACACAACACAAAAACCCATGTCACACCCTGGCCTGACCAAATGATATATTAGAAAACACAGAATACTAAGACCAGGGTGTGACAATGGCCCACTGTCATTCTGTGCATTCAGATTCTTATTATTGTTCAACTCTCCTTCGTTCTCCAGAAAACATGCACTTTATTTGATAAAAAATAAATGATTTAATTCAAGGCCCATGTATAATGGTGGACTTTTTAGATAGATAATTATGCAACCACTTTCATAATTCAGCAATGTTGATGTAATGTTGCACATTCTTACATTCAAAAGAAGTAATAATTAATAGTACTTATTAGTCTAATTTAATGTATTTAATTTACATTTTATGTAACAAAATGTTTCCTAAGTCGTAGACTAAAAGCTTTGTTTCTACGCTTGAACCACAGCGCCGATAAAGGACGATATCCATCCGGACATTTGTCACTGGACCTTCTGAAATACTAGTCGAGTACCCCTGGGCTATAGGCTGTCTGCACCTAGCTTAGCAAAGTTTAATTGCAATTTTCAACCCAGATTTTAGTCAGTAGCCTAGGCCTATTGAAATAACAAGTCAATCTTGCAAATAGGCCATTTATAACAGTTTATAGTGTTAGCATCCGGCACATAATAACGGCACAAATACATTCGGTTTTTGAAGTTTGTCCAAGTGTTTCTTGCACAGAGATTTTGAGATCCTCTGTCCAATTTTCATCACTCAAACTCTCCTGTCGGATATATCTATAGTTATGCACATGCGCAAACAAGATTTATTTACAATTATAAACTGGGTGGTTTGAGCTCTGAATTCTGATTGGTTGAAAGCATGGTATATCAGACGTGTACCAGGGGTATGACAAAAACATACTTTTTACTGGTCTAATTACGTTGGTAACCAGTTTATAATAGCAATAAGGCACCTCAGGGGTTTGTGGTATATGGCCAATATACCAGTGCTAAGGGCTATGCCCTAAGAACAGCCCTTAGCCATGGTATTTTGGCCATACATTACACCTCCTCTGGCCTTATTGTTTAATCATAGCAGTCAAAACAAGTTAAATCGGCATCCATTGATGGTAAATGATCTGGAGAGTTTAATAAGAGCAATTTATCTTTTCTCATGTCACATATTCTTAAACTCACAAGAATCATTATTTTGATGGAAAACCGAATTTTGCTTCTTAGCCTACTTTGTTAAAAATGACATCGATATTCCTTCTTAATTCGCTTGATAAAATGATGGAAAAAGGATGAATGTAGCAACACCTCTCTTGCTGTGAAACATTTTCTTTTAGCTAGTTTTCAGACAGAACAAACACTGCAATTAGCTACGCTACGTTTCCTCAAAGAATAACCAAGACCACACCAACCATAGCAGACAAAAAAAATGTTTTGTTAAGAAACTAAGCTAGTTAGTAAATGGTTAAACCCATAACGCACATTTAAACAGAACCTCAGTTGTGCATGCTAGCATCAATTTACCAGACTCAACTGACAGCATCGCCATGCAAAAGTAAAATGTAGTATGGGGGCTGCACAAGGGGCACAAGGGTAAATACCGGTATACATCATTTTAATAGCAGGACACTGTAAAGTCCATTATCCCTCTGAAGAGTATGTATTAGGCTGTTTGAGAATGTTTGAATCCTAAGCAACCTGTCTACACATAGTACAATACAAACATAGCTACTGTAGTAGGTCAAAACTGTGTGCTGGAAAACCTTGGTAGAGCATGGGTGGAATAGGCATTGTGGTGCTTGTGAGTTTCCTTTATTTTTTGGCTTCAGACCAATGACTATTCTCACTTAAAAAGTAGTTTGGGGTTTCTAATAGCTTAGAGGAAGTCCACTGTACTGTGCACTATCTGTATGTATCAAAGATCATGGTTATGTTGCCATAGAGATGGACACAAAATATGTTGACTTATTCCGGGGTAAGGTGTGTGGGTGGTGTGTGGAGGTGGACAAGAGGTGTGTGTGTGTGTACCGTGTCATTGAGCCCAGGAACGGAGCGGCTCCTCAGGCTGAGGGCCTCATCACTGGCAGAACCAGGAACAGACAGGTCCACCTCAGAACGACTACGATCTACAGAGAGAGAGAGAGAGAGATGGAGAGAGGGAGAGAGAGAGAGAGATGAGAGGAGGAAGTGACAAGGTATTCCCTCCCCACAGCCACACATAAAGACTGTTATTTCCAGTTATTTCACAGCTATGCCTAATGGCACTAATTGGAGTTGTTATGAAATGCTAACATGTGACAGAGCACCATATGCTGCTACAACAGCCATCTGCTACCAGGGGAAGATGAGAAAAGTGTTTGAGTGGTGAAAGGGAGAAAGACAGAAAGGGAGAAGAGAGAGGAAAGAGAAAGAGTAGAAGAGGAACAAGAACAGGGGAGTATGTGAGTGTAAGAGAGAGATCAAGAGAGGTCTAGAGTGAGAGAAAGAAAGAAAGAGTGAGGAAGAGAGGAGTATGAGGAGAGAGAGATAAATAAATAGAGAGAGAGGGATAAATTCACAGAGCTAGAGAGAGACATGGTGGAGCTCAGAGAACTAGTCCACACAATCCAGACAGAACAAACCCACAAAACAGACCAGCACAACAACAACCCCCCAACAAGACCCGGAGGGCAGAAGTTGGAGATGGACGGCTGGCTGAGAGAGCTGGCTGCTATATGGACTGAGGTGAGAGAACTTATGGAGACACACACGGTACTGAACGAGGTCAGAAAGCTGAGGTGTAACAGAGAGCAGTACACTCCCCCAGAGAAGCCAGCAGAACAGCCCACCTCAGACCCGGACCACAACCTCAACACCACAATGGGATAGACAACACAGGACCCACCAACCCAACAGACCCCACCCCCTCCTGTCAGCTCTCCTGATAGCCCTCCTGACAACCCACCCACATCCACTGAGGACACACAAAAGCCAGAGATTGTGCTCCTCATTGACTCAAATGGCAAATACATTCAAGAGGATAAACTTTTTCACAAACACAAAGTGGCTAAACTCTGGTGCCCAAACACTAGGCATGCCCTGGAGCTGTTGTCAGAGGACTCCTATGGTAGCTATATACATATATACAATATACAAACCACAAATTCCAATTGGCTATACTTAAACTCTTTACCATCATCCTCAGCTCTGGCATCTTCCCCAATATTTGGAACCAAGGACTGATCACCCCAATCCACAAAAGTGGAGACAAATTTGACCCAAATAACTACCGGGGATATGTGTCAACAGTAACCTTGGGAAAATCCTTTGCATTATCATTAACATCAAACTTGTACATTTCCTCAGCGAAAACAATGTACTGAGCAAATGTCATATTGGCTTTTTACCAAATTACCGTATGACAGATTTCTTTCCACAGTGCCGGGGGGTGAGACAGGGATGCAGCTTAAGCCCCACCCTCTTCAACATATATATCAACGAATCAACGAACAGTCTGCAGCACCCAGCCTCACCCTAATGGAATCTGAAGTCAAATCTCTACTGTTTGCTGATGATCTGGTGCTTCTGTCACCAACCAAGGAGGCCCTACAGCAGCACCTAGATCTTCTGCTCAGATTCTGTCAGACCTGGGCTCTGAAAGTAAATCTCAGTAAGACAAAAACAATGGTGTTCCAAAAAAAGGTCCAGTTGCCAGGACCACGAATACAAATTCCATCTAGGGACTTCTATGCCATCAAAAGGGATATAAAATTTGACATACCAATTAAGATCTGGCAAAAAAATACTTTCAAATACTTTCAAAAAAATAAATTCTAGAACCCATTGCAATTCATGGTTGTGAGGTCTGGGGTCCTCTCATCAACCAATAATTCACAAAATGGGACAAACACCAAATATCCTCTGTGTACAATGTAAAACACCAAATAATGCATGCAGAGTAGAATTAAGCTGATACCCACTAATTATCAAAATCCAGAAAAGAGCAGTTAAATTCTACAACCACCTAAAAGGAAGCGATTCCCAAACCTTCCATAACAAAGCCATCACCTACAGAGAGATGAACCTGGAGAAGAGCCCCCCCAACCCAAAATTAGGGAAATCTTTGACTATGTACAGATGAGCATAGACTTGCTATTGAGAAAAGCCGCCGACGGCAGACCTGGCTCACAAGACAGGTTATGTGCCCACTGCCCACAAAATGAGGTGGAAACTGAGCTGCACTTCCTAACCTCCTTAGAGACACATATTTCCTACAGATTACACAGACCACACAAAGAATTCCAAAACAAATCAAATGTTGATAAACTCCAATATCTATTGGGTGACATACCACAGTGTTTAATCACAGCAGCAAGATTTGTGACATGTTTCCACAAGAAAAGGGCAACCAGTGAAGAACAAACTCCATTGTAAATACAACATGTATTTATGTTAATTTACTGTACATTTTTGATAGTTTACTTCACTTTTGTCTATGATCTATTTCACTTGCTTTGGCAATGTAAACATATGTTTCCCATGCCAATAAAGACACTTAAATTGAGAGAGAGAGAGAGAGAGAGAGAGAGAGAGAGAGAGAGAGAGAGAGAGAGAGAGAGAGAGAGAGAGAGAGAGAGAGAGAGAAGAGAGAGAGAGAGAGAGAGAGAGAGAGAGAGAGAGAGAGAAAGTGAGAGAGAGAGAAAGAGAGAGAGAGAGAGAGAGAGAGAGAGAAAGAGAGAGAGAGAGAGAGAGAGAGAAAGTGAGAGAGAGAGAAAGTGAGAGAGAGAGAAAGAGAGAGAGAGAGAGAGAGAGAGAGAGAGAGAGAGATAACAGGGTGGGAGGGAGGAAGAGAGTAACATAGGAGCTGTAATATCTTATGCCCTTGGCAGCTTTAGTGACAGTTTAACGTGTAAACTTAATTCTTACAAAGTGCTACAACTCTCCAGTCTACGTCACGCTCCCACGCACCCAGCCTAATAGAACACTTCCTAACACATGCTCCCATGCACCCAGTCTAATAGAACACTTCCTAACACATGCTCCCATGCACCCAGCCTAATAGAACACTTCCTAACACATGCTCCCATGCACCCAGCCTAATAGAACACTTCCTAACACATGCTCCCATGCACCCAGCCTAATAGAACACTTCCTAACACATGCTCCCATGCACCCAGTCTAATAGAACACTTCCTAACACATGCTCCCATGCACCCAGCCTAATAGAACACTTCCTAACACATGCTCCCATGCACCCAGCCTAATAGAACACTTCCTAACACATGCTCCCATACACCCAGTCTAATAGAACACTTCCTAACACATGCTCCCATGCACCCAGCCTAATAGAACACTTCCTAACACATGCTCCCATGCACCCAGCCTAATAGAACACTTCCTAACACATGCTCCCATGCACCCAGTCTAATAGAATACTTCCTAACACATGCTCCCATACACCCAGCCTATAGAACACTTCCTAACGCATGCTCCCATGCACCCAGTCTAATATAATACTTCCTAACACAAGCTCCCAAGCACCCAGTCTAATAGAACACTTCCTAACGCATGCACCCAGTCAAATAGAACACTTCCTAACACATTCTCCCACACATTCAATCTAATAGAACACTTCCTAACACATGCTCCCATGCACCCAGTCTAATAGAACACTTCCTAACACATGCTCCCATGCACCCAGCCTATAGAACACTTCCTAACACATGCTCCCATGCATCCAGTCTAATAGAATACTTCCTAACACATGCTCCCAAGCACCCAGTCTAATAGAATACTTCCTAACACAAGCTCCCATACACCCAGCCTATAGAACACTTCCTAACGCATGCTCCCATGCACCCAGTCTAATAGAACACTTCCTAACACATTCTCCCACACATTCAATCTAATAGAACACTTCCTAACACATGCTCCCATGCACCCAGTCTAATAGAACACTTCCTAACACATTCTCCCACACATTCAATCTAATAGAACACTTCCTAACACATGCTCCCATGCACCCAGTCTAATAGAACACTTCCTAACACATTCTCCCACACATTCAATCTAATAGAACACTTCCTAACACATGCTCCCATGCACCCAGTCTAATAGAACACTTCCTAACACATTCTCCCACACATTCAATCTAATAGAACACTTCCTAACACATGCTCCCATGCACCCAGTCTAATAGAACACTTCCTAACACATGCTCCCATACACCCAGCCTATAGAACACTTCCTAACACATGCTCCCAAGCACCCAGTCAAATAGAACACTTCCTAACACATTCTCCCACACATTCAATCTAATAGAACACTTCCTAACACATGCTCCCATGCACCCAGTCTAATAGAACACTTCCTAACACATGCTCCCATGCACCCAGTCTAATAGAACACTTCCTAACACATGCTCCCATGCACCCAGTCTAATAGAACATTTCCTAACACATGCTCCCATGCACCCAGTCTAATAGAACACTTCCTAACACATGCTCCCATACACCCAGTCTAATAGAACACTTCCTAACACATGCTCCCATGCACCCAGCCTAATAGAACACTTCCTAACACATGCTCCCATACACCCAGCCTAATAGAACACTTCCTAACACATGCTCCCATGCACCCAGCCTAATAGAACACTTCCTAACACATGCTCCCCACATTCAATCTAATAGAACACTTCCTAACACATGCTCCCATGCACCCAGCCTAATAGAACACTTCCTAACACATGCTCCCAAGCACCCAGTCAAATAGAACACTTCCTAACACATTCTCCCATGCACCCAGTCTAATAGAACATTTCCTAACACATGCTCCCATGCACCCAGTCTAATAGAACACTTCCTAACACATGCTCCCATGCACCCAGTCAAATAGAACACTTCCTAACACATGCTCCCATGCACCCAGTCTAATAGAACACTTCCTAACACATGCTCCCATACACCCAGTCTAATAGAACACTTCCTAACACATGCTCCCATGCACCCAGCCTAATAGAACACTTCCTAACACATGCTCCCATACACCCAGCCTAATAGAACACTTCCTAACACATGCTCCCATGCACCCAGCCTAATAGAACACTTCCTAACACATGCTCCCATGCACCCAGTCTAATAGAACACTTCCTAACACATGCTCCCATGCACCCAGCCTAATAGAACACTTCCTAACACATGCTCCCATGCACCCAGTCTAATAGAACACTTCCTAACACATGCTCCCATGCACCCAGTCTAATAGAACACTTCCTAACACATGCTCCCATGCACCCAGCCTAATAGAACACTTCCTAACACATGCTCCCATGCACCCAGTCTAATAGAACACTTCCTAACACATGCTCCCATGCACCCAGTCTAATAGAACACTTCCTAACACATGCTCCCATGCACCCAGTCTAATAGAACACTTCCTAACACATTCTCCCACACATTCAATCTAATAGAACACTTCCTAACACATGCTCCCATGCACCCAGTCTAATAGAACACTTTTTTATTAAATGCTTAATCTTCGTCCCTGTCAGATTCAAACTAAGTAAACAAGTAACGTTGTCTGGGCTCTGTGAAACAGAGAGAATCCTGTCTCTCTCTGTAAGGTGTTCAGATACACACATGTTGGAGGTGTGAAGAGTGTGTTATCATGACGATACCTGATGAAACAGAGGCCCTGGAGACAGCAATGGTGGGTGGGGCGGTATCAGACCCTGTCCAGCCAAGCCCGGTGACGGTGTCGGACATCTTGTCAAACACGCTGTCGCTGGAGCGGAAACTAGCCACGCTCTCCGCTCCGTCCGGCTACACACACACACACACACACACACAAACACACACACACACACACACACACGTGTTAATGAGGTTTGTGTGCTATGAGGTATGTGTGTTTATGAGTGCATGCAATGTGTCTGTCTGTCTGTCTGTCTGTTTTTATTTGTATTTATTATGGATCCCCATTCAGCTACTCTTCCTGGGGTCTATCAAAATGAAGGTAGTTTATAAAATGTTAAAAACATTACAATACATTCACAGATTTCACAACACACTGTGTGCCCTCAGGCCCCTACTCCATACCTACCACATGGTACAAAATCCATGTGTACGTGTGTGTATAGTGCGTATGTTATCGTGTGTGTGTATGTATGTGTCTGTGCCTATGTTTGTGTTGCTTCACAGTCCCCGCTGTTCCATAAGGTATATTTTTATCTGTTTTTTTAATCCAATTTGACTGCTTGCATTAGTTACTTGATGTGGAATAGAGTTCAATGTAGTCATGGCTCTATGTAATACTCTGCGCCTCACATAGTCTGTTCTGGACTTCGGGACTGTGAAGAGACCTCTTGTGGCATGTCTTGTGGGATATGCATGGGTGTCCGAGCTGTACACCAGTAGTTCAAACAGACAGCACGGTGCATTCAACATGTCAATACTTCTCATAAATACAAGTAGTTATGGAGTCAATCTCTCCTTCACTTTGAGCCAGGGGAGATTGACATGCATATTATTAATATTAGCTCTCTGTGTACATCCAAGGGCCAGCTGTGCTGCCCTCTTCTGAGACAATTGCAATTGGCCCTTTTTGTGGCATCTGACCACACAACTGAAAAGTAGTCCAGGTGCGACAAAACTAGGGCCTGTAGAACCTGCCTTGTTGATAGTGCTGTTAAGAAGGTAAGGCAGCGCTTTATTATGGACAGACTTCTCCCCATCTTAGCTACTGTTGTATCAATATGTTTTGACCATGACACCTCAACTTTCCCAATTTCCACATTATTTATTACAAGATTTCTTTGAGGTTTAGGGTTTAGTGAATGATTTGTCCCCCATACAATGCTTTTAGTTTTAGAAATATTTAGGACTAACTTATTCCTTGCCACCCACTCTGAAACTAACTGCAGCTCTTTGTTAAGTGTTACAGTAATTTCAGTTGCTGTAGTAGCTGACATTTACAGTGTGGAGTCATCCGTATACATAGACACATTGGCTTCACTCAAAGCCAGTGGCATGTCATTAGTAAAGAATTTAAAAAGTAAGGGGCCTAAACAGCTGCCCTGGGAAATTCCTGATTCTACCTGGATTATGTTGGAGAAGCTTCCATTAAAGAACACCCTCTGTGTTGTGTTAGACAGGTACCTCTTTATCAACCATATAGCAGGGGATGTAAAGCCATAACACATACGTTTTTCCTGCAGCAGATTATAATCGGTAATGTCAAAAGCCGCATTGAAGTCAAACAAAACAGTCCCCACAATCTTTTTATCATCAATTTCTCTCAGCCAATCATTAGTCATTTGTGTAAGTGCTGTGCTTCTTGAATGTCCTTCCCTATAAGCATGCTGAAAGTTTGTTGTCAATTTGTTTACTGTAAAATACCATTGTATCTGGTCAAACACAATTTCTTCCAAAAGTTTACTAAGGGTTGGTAACAGGCAGATTGGTCGGCTATTTGAGACAGTAAAGGGGGCTTTACTATTCTTAGGTAGCGGAATTACTTTTGCTTACTTCCAAGCCTGGGGGCACCCACTTTCTAGTAGGCTAAAATTGAAAATATGGCAAATAGGAGTGGCAATATTGTCTGATATTATCTCAGTAATTTTCCATCCAAGTTGTTAGACCCCGGTGGCTTGTCATTGTTGATAGACAATAATTTCTTAACCTCTTCCACACTCACTTTACGGAATTCAAAATTACAATGGTTGTCTTTCATAATTGAGTCAGATATACTTGGATGTGTAGTGTCAGCGTTTGTTGCTGGCATGTCATGCCTAAGTTTGCTAATCTTGTCAATTAAAAGCTGACAGTCAGGTTTTTCTATCCACAATCCAGACTACAATAAATGGCTTCCTAAAGAAAATCAAATCCAAACCTGGCCAAAAGAGCACTCTTCCTTGGCTAAATGGAGAAATCTGGAAATTGATGAAAGAACGAGATTATGCTCTAAAAATAGCCCTAAAATCTAAATTAGAGCACGACAGACGTAGGTTTACCATGTTGAGAAATAAGGTGATGAAAGAAATCAGACAGGCCAAGGCAAACTTTTTTATTAATATAATTGGTGAAGCAAAGGGAAATTCTAAATTGATATGGGAGAATCTAAAAAAGTTAACAGGGAAAGACCATAATAACGGCCATCTTTAAATCAGGCGACCCTGCTAACGTGAGTAACTACAGGCCCATTAGTATACTACCTGTGGTGTCAAAGGTTGTTGAAAAGTGTGTAGCAGAACAACTGATTGCCCACCTCAACAACAGCCCCTTCACATTACACTCCATGCAGTTTGGCTACAGAGCGAAACACTCCACAGAAACGGCCAACTGCTTTCTTCTGGAAACTGTGAAGTCCAAGATGGACAAAGGGGGTGCTGTTGGGGCTGTGTTTCTGGACCTAAGGAAGGCTTTTGATACTGTTAACCATGAGATTCTCATCACAAAATTGTCTAAGTTCAACTTTTCCCCTGATGCCTTGAGATGGATGAAATCATACCTTGAAGGCAGAACTCAGTGTGTCAGAGTGAGCAATGAGCTGTCGCCCACTCGTAGCTATGATGTGGGCGTGCCCCAAGGGTCAATACTGGGGCCCCTCCTGTTCAGCCTGTACATTAATGATCTGCCTTCTGTCTGTACTGGGTCTGAAGTTCAAATGTATGCAGATGATACAGTGATATATGTGCATGCAAAGAGCAAACAACAAGCTGCACAAGAACTCACTACTGTAATGGTCCAGGTTACAAAGTGGCTCAGTGACTCGTGTCTGCATCCCAATGTGAAAAAAACTGTTTGCATGTTCTTCACAAAGAGGGCAACAGATGCTACTGAGCCAGATGTCTATGTGTCAGGGGAGAAGCTCCAGGTGGTATCCGATTTTAAGTACCTTGGCATCATACTTGATTCCAACCTCTTTTAAAAAGCATGTGAAAAGGTAATTCAAATAACCAAATTCAACCTAGCTAATTTCCGATTTATACGAAATTGTTTGACTACAGAGGTAGCAAAACTGTACTTCAAATCTATGATACTCCCCACTTAACATACTGCTTGACTAGTTGGGCCCAAGCTTGCTGTACAACATTAAAACCTATTCAGTCTGTCTACAAACAGGCTCTCAAAGTGCTTGATAGGAAGCCCAATAGCCATCATCATTGTCACATCCTTAGAAAGCATGAGCTCTTGAGTTGGGAAAATCTTGTGCAATACACCGACGCATGTCTTGTATTCAAGATCCTTAATGGCCTGGCTCCCCCTCCACTCAATATTTTTGTTAAACAGAAAACCCAGACATATGGCAGCAGATCCACAAGGTCTGCCATGAGAGGTGACTGTATAGTTCCCCTAAGGAAAAGCAGCTTTAGTAAATCTGCATTCTCTGTGAGAGCTTCCCATGTCTGGAATACACTGCCATCAGACACACATAACTGCACCACATATCACACTTTCACAAAATGCTTGAAGACATGGCTAAAGGTCAATCAGATTTGTGAACATGGTCCCTAGCTGTGTGTTGCCGTTCTCCATGTTGTCTGTTGTCTGTAGCTTGTGAGGTGTGGAAACACTTTGTTGCTTTTATGAATTTTGTCTTGCTGCTTTTTGTTCTATGTTGCTCTGTCTGTATGCTATGTCTTGCTTGTCCTATGTTGCTATGTCTTGCTTGTTCTATGTTGCTATTGTCTATATTGTAATTGTTTTTAATAACCTGCCCAGGGACTGCGGTTGAAAATTAGCCGGCTGGCTAAAACCGGCACTTTTACTGAAACGTTGATTAATGTGCACTGTCCCTGTAAAAATAAAAATAAACTCAAACTCAAACTCAAAAAATAATAGTTGGCAATAGCAGTCGGTTTTGTGATGAATGAGCCATCTGAATCAATGAATGATGGAGCTGAGTTTGCCTTTTTCCCCAAAATGTCATTTAAGGTGCTCCAAAGCTTTTTACTATAATTCTTTGTCATTTATCTTGTTTCATAGTGTAGTTTCTTCTTCTTTTTATTCAGTGTAGTCACATGATTTCTCAATTTGAAATACGTTGTGCAGCCAGATTTATTTGCCATTCCTTTTGCCTCATACCACCTCTCAAACATGCAATTTTTCATATTCCTCATCAATCGATGGGGATTTAACAGTTTTTACAATCATTTTCTTAATAGGTGCATGCTTATTAGTAAATGGAATTAGCAATTTCATAAATGTGTCAAGTGCAGCGTCTGTTTGCTCCTCATTACACAATACGGACCAACAAATATTCTTTACATCAACAATATAGGAATCACTACAAAACCTCTTGTATGACCTCTTATACACTATATTAGGCCCAGCCTTGGGAACTTTGGTTTTCCTAGATATGGCTACTATATTGTGATCACTACATCCGATGGATCTGGATACTGCTTTCAAACACCTTTCTGCAGCATTAGTAAAGATGTGATCAATACATGTTGATGATTTCATTCATGTGCTGTTTGTAACTACCCTGGTAGGTCGACTGCACCTTGAAAGCGACAGCTCTAGCCTTTAGCTCGATGCAGATATTGCCTGTAATCCATGGCTTCTGGTTGGGATATGTACGTACAGTCACTGTGGGGATGATGTCATCGATGCACTTATTGATGAAGCTGATGACTGAGGTGGTGTATTCCTCAATGCCATTGGATTAATCCCGGAACATATTCCAGTCTGTGCTAGTAAAACAGTCCTGCTAACATGAATTTCTTTTAACTAGGGAAATTGTGTCACTTCTCTTGCAACAGAGTCAGGGTATATGCAGCAGTTTGGGCCGCCTGGCTCGTTGCGAACTGTGTGAAGACTATTTCTACCTAACAAAGACAGCCTACTTCGCCAAATAGGGGATGATTTAACAAAAGCGCATTTGCGAAAAAGCACAATCGTTGTACGACTATACCTAACCATAAACATAAATGCCGTTCTTAAAATCAATACACAGAAGTATATATTTTTAAACCTGCATATTTAGCTAAAAGAGATCCAGGTTAGCAGGCAATATTAACCAGGTGAAATTGTGTCACTTTTCTTGCGTTCATTGCACACAATGAACGCAAGGGTATATGCAACAGTTTAGGGCGCCTGGCTCGTTGCGAACTAATTTGCCAGAATTTTATGTAATTTTGACATAACATTGAAGGTTGTACAATGTAACAGCAATATTTAGACTTGGGGATACCACCCGTTAGATAAAATATGTAACGGCTCCGTATTTCACTGAAAGAATAAACGTTTTGTTTTCGAAATGATAGTTTCCGGATTTGACCATATTAATGACCAAAGGCTCGTATTTCTGTGTGTTATGTTATCATTAAGTCTATGATTTGATATTTGATAGAGCAGTCTGACTGAGCGATGGTAGGCAGCAGCAGGCTTGTACGCATTCATTCAAACAGCACAAGTATTGAGCTGTTTATGACTTCAAGCCTATCAACTCCCGAGATTAGGCTGGTGTAACCGATGTGAAATGGCTAGCTAGTTAGCGGGGTGCACACTAATAGCGGTTCAATCGGTGACGTCACTCGCTCTGAGACTTGGCGAATTTGTTCCCCAAAAGCTGCGGCTTTTGTGGAGGGATGGGTAACGATGCTTCGAGGGTGGCTGTTGTCGATGTGTTCCTGGTTCGAGACCAGGTAGGGGCGAGGAGAGGGACGGAAGCTATACTGTTACACTGGCAATACTAAAGTGCCTATAAGAACATCCAATAGTCAAAGGTATATGAAATACAAATGGTATAGAGGGAAATAGCCCTATAATTCCTATAATAACTACAACCTAAAACTTCTTACCTGGGAATATTGAAGACTCATGTTAAAAGGAACCACCAGCTTTCATATGTTCTCATCTTCTGAGCAAGGAACTTAAACATTAGCTTTTTTACATGGCACATATTGCACTTTTACTTTCTTCTCCAACACTTTGTTTTTGCATTATTTAAACCAAATTGAACATGTTTCATTATTTATTTGAGGCTAAATTGATTTTATTGATGTATTATATTAAGTTAAAATAAGTGTTCATTCAGTATTGTTGTAATTGTCATTATTACAAATAAATAAATAAAAAATTGGCCGATTAATGGGTAACAACTTTTTTTAGGCCCTCTAATAATCGGTATCGGCGTTGAAAAACCATAATCGGTCGACCTCCAATCAGGAGGATAGAATTATGGTCAGACTTGCCAAATGGAGGGCGGGGGAGAGCTTTGTATGCATCTCTGTGTGTGGAGTAAAGGTGGTCTAGGATTTTTTTCCTTGGTTTCACGTGGCATGCTGGTAAAAATTTGGTAAAACTGATTTAAGTTTGCCTGCATTAAAGTCCCCGGCCACTACGCCACTTCTGGGTGAGCATTTTCTTCTTTGCTTATGGCCTTCTGCCATGCTTACTTGTTTTCATTGCTTTACTGGGAAGCTTAGCAGAAGTAGATATGCTCATGTTATTTATTTTAGTGCAGGGTGAGCTGCACACAGTGGACTTCCTCCTAGAGCATACTGTCTCAGTGCTCACAGTATAAATCTGGTTCATAGGCCCATGATTACTGCATACAATAGTTGTAGGAACAGCAAGAGACATTCATGGCAGTTAGAGGGACATAAATTAGGTTACTTACATTGCGTCTACCAACGCCCTTGGTGTAATGTACATTTGCTGAAGCATTATGACAACTCTGAGTCACAATGGTAGGGAATACCTGAGTTGGGCTTGGGTCATTGATAAGTTATTGTCTCAACGCAGCCTTATAATGCTGTAAAAGGATTATTGGTGTGTGTGTCTGTCTATCCGTGTGTGTGTCTGTCTGTCTGTCTGTCCGTCCGTGTATGTCTATGTGTGTGTGTGTGTGTGTGTGTGTGTGTGTGTGTGTGTGTCTTTTGGGGTTGCTGACCCTGACCCTCCTGCTCTTGCTGCTGGGTGTAGGGGACCTGTCCCTCTCCAGGGTTTGGGAGCGCAGGTTGTTAGGTACAGTACGTATCCCTGAAGACTCCAGAGCCACAACACTACCCCTGAGGACAAGACAGAATACACCATTACATTACACATCACTATCCCTGAGGACAAGACAGAATACACCTTTACATTACACATCACTACCCCTGAGGACAAGACAGAATACACACCATCACATTACACATCACTGCCCCTGAGGACAAGACAGAATACAGCATCACATTACACATCACTACCCCTGAGGACAAAACAGAATACAGCATCACATTACACATCACTACCCCTGAGGACAAAACAGAATACACACCATCACATTAAACATCACTGCCCCTGAGGATAAGACAGAATACACCCCACCACATTAAACATCACTACCCCTGAGGATAAGACAGAATACACACCATCACATTAAACATCACACACACTGGGATAACACATGAGATTCAGATGATTATGATGATTATTACATATGGTTAAATTGGAAATCCAGAGTTGGGGAGCCCTATTTGTGTTTCCTATTTGTGTTTCTTTCACCTATCCAGTAACATCAACTGAGTGGAGACAAGGCAAGGAAGGAGATGATGAACGTAAGGAGACGATGTAAAGAACTTCCTTTAGACAGTGGAGATGTGCCTGTGGTGGGTGTTACTTGCATGAGTGTGGTTTGGTGATTTGTCCTCACCTATGTGAGTGAGGCGCTGAGCGGGTTGTGGAGCGTGGTGCAGACCGGGCACTGCGTACGCTGTGTGTGTCTGTGTCGGGGACAGGAGCACACACACTCCCACCCTGCACCCCGTTCTCTGGCTTCAGGCTGGGACGGCTGCCCTTCTTATCCATCAATATCCTAGGATCCAACAGAACTAGTCACTACACACACACATCAGACTGTGTGTGTGTGTGTGTGTGTGTGTGTGTGTGTGTGTGTGTGTGTGTGTGTGTGTGTGTGTGTGTGTGTGTGTGTGTGTGTGTGGATGCAATACGAAACCCATTCTCTGATGGAAGCCCAACTTTCCACTTGCTTGTGTAGTAGATTTCTCTTTATATTAAATCTGTGCAGTGATCTTCTCCTGTGTCCTTTAATTGTATTGTAAATGGTCAAACTATGATTGACAACTGATTACATGTTGAAGTAATCCAGCCCAAACCTGTTGGTGTACATACTGTATGTGTTTGTATGTGTGTATGTGTGTGTATTTGTTTGTATGTGTGTGTATGTGTGTGTGTTTCTCACCCTTTCCCTTTCCTCTTGGCACCATCCACCAGGTTCCTCACGGCACTTCTTCCTGATTTTGGGGTGTCAGGCCTCTCAGGTGAGTCAGCTGGCACTGGGGACTTCCTGTGGGGGCTTCCTGCGGGGCTGCTCATGATAGACTGTTTGACCACATCACTGCTGAGCACTGTCCCCTTGTCAAACCGCTTGGACCGCTCCTCTAGGAACCACTCCCCGGTCACCACCTTCAGCTCCCTGCCAATCAGAGACACAGGGGACCCCTGACCTCTGACCCCTGTACGGTACACTGACCTCTCAACTTTAACCCTGGCTTTAACCGGCTCTTATGTTCACGTCAATCGGCCCAGATAAGTGATAACGCCATGTGACAGAGGAAATTAAGACAGCTGCAGAGTGGTTAAACAACAAATAGGAGCCATCTGGCCTTAAATAAAACACACAGACACACACATACACACACAGTCACACACACACACCCAACTGTTAGTAGTGCTAAACCATGGCCTGTCCCCTGATACCTTTGCCCAGACTCACAAGACTTTGGCACAGATGGAGCACTTCCAATGCTTTGCTTTAGGGGCCATCACGCGACAGTCGCTGCAGACACGCTGTAGACACTGCTCACAGAGCTCCCCGCGGTCGAAAATCAGGCCCAGGCCCTTCAGGCAACGGGCGCATTGACGCTCCCCAACCTCTTGGGGGCGCCGCGAACCCTTACGCCTGATCTCCACCAGCTCATTCTTCAGCTTCCTACAACAGAGAGAAACAGAGGAAGAACACTTATCAAGTTTGTTATTGTCACTAATTATTACAACCACAGTTGTAGTAGTTTTTGTGATGTTGTGGTCGTATTGTGATTATAGTAGTTGTTGTGATCATATTGTGATTGTAGTAGTTGTTGTGATTGTGGTAGTTGTTGTGATGTTGTGGTCATATTGTGATTGTAGTGGTTGTTGTGATGTGGTCGTATTGTGATTGTAGTAGTTGTTGTGATCATATTGTGATTGTGGTAGTTGTTGTGAAGTTGTGATTGTATTGTGATTGTAGTTGTTGTGAAGTTGTGGTCATATTGTGATTGTAGAAGTTGTGGTCATATTGTGATTGTAGTTGTTGTGAAGGTGTAGTTGTATTGTGATTGTAGTAGTTGTTGTGATTGTATTGTGATTGTAGTTGTTGTGAAGTTGTGGTCATATTGTGATTGTAGAAGTTGTGGTCATATTGTGATTGTAGTTGTTGTGAAGTTGTGGTCTTATTGTGATTGTAGTTGTTGTGGTCATATTTTGATTGTAGTTGTTGTGAAGTTGTGGTCGATTTGTGATTGTAGTAGTTGTTGTGATGTTGTGGTCATATTGTGATTGCAGTAGTTTTTGTAATTGTAGTTGTTGTGAAGTTGTTGTCATATTGTGATTGTAGTAGTTGTGAAGTTGTGGTCGTATTGTGATTGTAGTTGTTGTGAAGTTGTGGTCATATTGTGATTGTAGTTGTTGTGAAGTTGTGGTCGTATTGTGATTGTAGTTGTTGTGACGTTGTGGTCGTATTGTGATTGTAGTTGTTGTGAAGTTGTGGTCGTATTGTGATTGTAGTTGTTGTGAAGTTGTGGTCGTATTATGATTGTAATAGTTGTGGTCGTATTGTGATTGTAGTTGTTGTGAAGTTGTGGTCGTATATTGATTGTAGTTGTTGTGAAGTTGTGGTCGTATTGTGATTGTAGTTGTTGTGAAGTTGTGGTCGTATTGTGATTGTAGTTGTTGTGAAGTTGTGGTCGTATTGTGATTGTAGTTGTTGTGAAGTTGTGGTTGTATTGTGATTGTAGTAGTTGTGGTTGTATTGTGATTGTAGTAGTTGTTGTGATCATATTGTGATTGTAGTTGTTGTCATGTTGTGGTCGTACTGTGATTGTAGTAGTTATTGTGATGTTGTGGTCATGATGTTGTGGTCAGTTATTGTGATTGCAGTAGTTGTTGTGATCGTATTGTGATTGTAGTTGTTGTGAAGTTGTGGTCGTATTGTGATTGTAGTTGTTGTGAAGTTGTGGTCATATTGTGATTGTAGTTGTGAAGTTGTGGTTGTATTGTGGTTGTAGTACTTGTCGTGATTGTATTGTGATTGTAGTTGTTGTGAAGTTGTGGTCGTATTGTGATTGTAGTTGTTGTGAAGTTGTGGTTGTATTGTGATTGTAGTAGTTGTGGTTGTATTGTGATTGTAGTAGTTGTTGTGATCGTATTGTGATTGTAGTTGTTGTGAAGTTGTGGTCGTATTGTGATTGTAGTTGTTGTGGTTGTATCGTGATTGTAGTTGTTGTGGTTGTATTGTGATTGTAGTAGTTGTTGTGATTGTAGTTGTTGTGAAGTTGTGGTCGTATTGTGATTGTAGTTGTGAAGTTGTGGTCGTATTGTGAATGTAGTAGTTGTTGTGATCATATTGTGATTGTAGTTGTTGTGAAGTTGTGATCCTATTGTGATTGTAGTTGTTGTGAAGTTGTGGTCGTATTGTGATTGCAGAGGTACGAATAAGGATGATGATTACGATAAAAGAATCCTCATCAACATCAAGGAAGTTGTAGTAGTAGATGTATCATTGTAGTGGATTGTACAGTGATGATGATGAATATGATGAAGACTTATTCCGCCCTCACCGTATCCTCTTCTCCTCTAGTTTCCTCAGAGTCTCGTCCTTCTGCAGGACTCCGAGGATCATCTCTCGCTCATGCTCCAGCAGGAACGAGAGGTTCAGCTCCTCAGCACTCTTCTCCATTGGTCCGTCGCTCTCCAAACCAGCCAATTAGAAAAGCCGAGGTGTCGCAGAAGGCGTAGTCACATGCAGGGGTGTCAGAGGGCAGCTACATGACCTCACTCAGCATTCCATTAGGTTTCCTTTAGCGTTCTGTTAGCATTATCATGGTCTCTGTGTAAAGCAGGACGTTCTCCAGATTATCCAAGGTTCCTCTAGTATGTTCTTCTCCTTATCTTGTTTCTCTCTGGTGTATCAGACAAACCGCCAATCACACAGCAGTTACTGTATCCCCAAAGACTGGTCCACAGCCTGCCTAAACCTGATCCTGTTCAAAACACAACACAACACAAACTGTTGTTAGAGATCTCTGAAGTTAGAGTCTGCAGCTGACCCTTGATGTTAGAGTCTGGTCGAACAACCTATTGAGCTCATAGTTAATCTCTGGTCTAATCACATTCCCACTGTGTTGAAGCTCTAATGAACAGACAGTCGATATTGATTGTCAGGAGGATTACCATGGTAACTACTACAGTCTAACGGCCCCTGACAATCCCACCATCACCCAATCAGTCTGAACATCTCACACCCCAGGCTTAACACACGCCATCACCTTCATCACTCTATACCAGTTAACCTTATCAAATTACCTGCCAAATTAGTCTAATTAATAGCTGCTAATACTAATGGATACACACGCACGCAGGCATGCACTTGGACACAGACACACACAGTATGCACCTGTCCTCTTAAACGAAAGTAAGTCCACTGGGTACTTGGCCTTCAGCGGCGGTGCAAATGTCAGCCCGTCTCCAGCTGCAGTGCACCATGGGAATGCTAACTGGCTCATTACTGCACGCCACTGTCAACACTGAGTACTGCTGTTATTTCAAAGACACACACACACACACACACACACAGGATGGTCTTCTTTGATTAAAAGTACACAGACAATTTTGTATATACACCAGCTGTGCTATCTGTGTCAAATCTGTAGTTTAGAAGAATCTGGGTGATTACCCAATATGTTTCAGAAACCATGATCAATAGTTAATTGTCTAATCTATATGCACCCTCCTCTACTGGAGTGAGAGAGAAACGGATAAATAAATACAATGTAATGATTTTGTTTACAGATGTTCCGTTTTGATCGTTCCCTGAATAACACCGGAGCATAATAGGGACTGAAGTGACATTGGTTCATCCTGTAATTATGATTCAGCTTTTCAAGGGCTGATGATCTGCTTTCAAGTCGCTGACACAGAGAGATGGAGAGGGTGATGGAGGGATAAAATAACATAGGAGAGACAGGTCAGCGAAGAGGCGGAAGGACAAAGGACGAGAAAGATGGGAGAGTGATGGAGATAGAAGAAAAGGAATGAATCAGGGGGCAGACAGACTGAAAGGAATGAATCAGGGGGCAGACAGACTGAAAAGAATGGGAGGAGAGGAGAGATCAAGTGGAGAACAAAACAGGTACACGGAGTGGAAGAGAGCAACTGAGGGAGAAGTGAGAAAACTTAGGTCTTCTGTCTGTGAAGACCATGGAAATATAAGCAAAATGGACATGGTATCATACCAAGCAAGACTAACATGATTGCACAGGTGTGAAAGACTGGGGTTTCTGAAACCCAAAAATGGTATATGTCTTTATGCAAATGAGACATGAGTATAATATAAGCACATTTACAGATGAAGTTTTTATAGCTACAGCAGTGATGCATTGCCTCACCAGAGGCATAAAAACCAATATGTGTCCGCTAGTGATTTATCTAGACAAGCACCTTGATTGTTCTATTCTTTGTACCATGTGAAAAACTTAAATCACATTATCAAAACAATCAACACACATCCACTGTGCGTGTGTGTGTGTGTGTGTGTGTGTGTGTGTGTGTGTGTGTGTGTGTGTGTGTGTGTGTGTGTGTGTGTGTGTGTGTGTGTGTGTGTGTGTGTGTGTGTGTGTGTGTGTGTGTGTGTGTGTGTGTGTGTGTGTGTATGAGGGAGGGAGAAGGAGAACTTCCTGACAGGCTGACCCCAGGTGGTGAAGGTAGGCAACAACACCTCCGCTACGCTGATCCATAACACGTGGGGCCCACAAGGGTATGTACTCAGCCCCCTCCTGTCCTCCCTGTTCACCCATGACTATTTGGCCACGCACGTCTCCAATTGAGAGCCTCCTATCGGGCTGTACCACTGCCTGGTATGGCAACTGCACATTTCTTTTTCTTTTTGGAGATTTGCGTGTAATGTTTTGTAATGTTAGATTTGTTATTAGATTTGAGTGAAAGATGAGATGAAAGTGAGAGGAGAGGGAAAGTGTCAATGCCATCCTCCATCCATCCCTCCATTTATACCTGTCTATTTCATCCTCATTCTGTCTTCTCTCTCTCCTCCCCTCTCCACTCCCCCTCTTTACATAAACTAGAAGCTAATGAAGAGGCACAGCCACCTCTGTCAAATCTGTCTCAGCCCAGGAGACACTGAGGTGTTTGTGATTAGCATATCAAGTGGTGCTGTGCTGCTCCTCCACAACAACTGACAGATGAATCAACAGCCAGAGACACTAAATGGCTGTTTGGTTAAGCGACAGACAGTGAACATCAACAAGGTTTACCTTTGGTTTGAGTCAATCTGAGTATCAAACAGTACACTGCACTGCAGCATTTCTCCAGAGTCCTGCATTCTGAGAACATACACACTTCACAGTCTACTCTACAACATGAGTTACCGTTTCCTGCTTCACTTGTGGGGAATTCTTTAAGTCACTCAGAAAAATGTTTTCCGCCAAGACTTTGTCTGATAAGTCTTGTTAATGTAAATGTGAGTGCATTCCATCTTAGTGAGATGAAGCGTGTGTGTGGATGAGTGAGAGTGTGTGTGTGTGTCCCACTGTGCACAGAAGTCAGATCAATGTCTATTTTTCAATTTACATTTGGTTGAGTTGTCAACTAAGATTAATTAAATGTGAAATCACCAAACAATGTCACCATGACATTGAATTTAGGTTACAAGTTGGGTGAAAAAGATATGGAATTCCCTGACGTTGATGACTTTTAAAAAATCCAATCAGTTTTCCATGTTGATTCAACGTCATCATATTGCATTTCTTTATTGAAATGAGGAAACAAGTTATGTGTATGTGTGTGTATGTGTGTGTACGTGCACTGTTGTGTGTGTGTGTGTGTACGTGCACTGTTGTGTGTGCTGTCTGTGCACACCCTTATGCGGTAGGACTTGGGTAACACTGCGCCTTTGTTTCTCTCTGACTCAGAGGGAACAGAAGCAAATACAATCCTCATTACACGCTCTGTATGAGTTCACACTCAGACTTCACAACAGACACACACATACATTGCCTTGCAAAAGCATTCATCCCCTGTCACGATTGTCGTATGCGTGAGACCAAGGCGCAGCGTGGTATGTGTACATTCTCTTTTAATAAATGAAACACTTAACAAAAACAACCAAACTAAACGTGAAGCTATACAACTTAGTGCAGATAGGCAACTAAACATAGTCAAGATCCCACAACACAAATGAGGAAAAAATGGCTACCTAAATATGATCCCCAATCAGAGACACGAATAAACAGCTGTCTCTGATTGGGAACCATATCAGGCCAACATAGACATACAAAAACCCCTAGACATACAAAAACCCTAGACATACAAAAACTAGAGTACCCATCCTAGTCACACCCTGACCTAAACAAAATATATAGAAAAACAGAGATATCTAAGGTCAGGGTGTGACATCCCTGTCACGAGTCCGACCGAGGGTGGTTTCCCTTCCCGGTCGGGTGGCACTCGGCGGTCGTCGTCACCGGCCTATTAGCTGCCACTGATTGTCTTTCCTCTCCCTCCTTGTATGTTTATTGGTAGCACCTGTTGGTGAATGATTAGTTTGTCTTTATTAGACAGCCGGCCCGCCTGGTTGTTGTGCGGGATTAATGATTGCAACCTTCGGCTCTAATGTAGAGGAATGTGTTTGTTCCTGGTCGTGAAATTTCAGTTGTACCTTTCTCATTCCTCGTGTTTGGGGCCGTTATTATTGTGAGCACCCTGTGGTGCGTTTGTGCATTAAAGAGCACAGCATTGCACTCTCTGTCTCCTGCGTCTGACTCCACACCCACGACACCCGGAGCATTACAATCCCCTTGGCATTTTTCCTATTTTGTTGCATTACAACCTGTAATTTAAAAGGATTTTTATTTGCATTTCATGTAATGGACATCCACAAATTAGTCCAAATTGGTGAAGTGAAATGAAAAAAATAACTTGTTTCAAAAAAATTCTAAACAATTGTCACACCCTGACCATAGTTTGCTTTGTATGTTTCTATGTTTGTTTGGTCAGGGTGTGATCTGAGTGGGCATTCTATGTTGTGTGTCTAGTTTGTCTGTTTCTGTGTTTGGCCTGATATGGTTCTCAATCAGTGGCAGGTGTTAGTCATTGTCTCTGATTGGGAACCATATTTAGGTAGCCTGTTTGGTGTTGGGTTTTGTGTGTGATTGTCCTTATGTCCTTTTTCTGTCGTGTGTTACTTAGCACCAGTGTTAGGCTGTTTCAGTTTTCGTATTACGTTTATTGTTTTTGTATTGGATTTGTGTTCACTTTGTTTTCATTAAACATGGATCGCAATAGCCACGCCGCATTTTGGTCTGACTCTCCTTTGCCTACAGAAAACCGTGACAGAATCACCCACCACAACAGGACCAAGCGGCGTGGTAACGGGCAGCAGCAGGAGCAGTTAAATAAGGATTTCTGGACTTGGGAGGAAATCCTCGATGGTAAAGGACCCTGGGTACAGCCTGGAGAATATCGCCGCCCCAAAGAAGAGCTGGAGGCGGCGAAGGCGGAGAGGCGCTGGTATGAGGAGGCAGCACGGCGGCGTGGATGGAAGCCCGAGAGTCAGCCCCAAAAATTTATTGGGGGGCTCACAGGAAGTATGGCGAAGCCAGGTAGGAGACCTGCGCCAACTTCCTGTGCTTACCGGGGGGCTGGAGAGACCGGGCAGGCACCGTGTTATGCTGTGAAGCGCACGGTGTCCCCAGTGCGGGTGCATAGCCCGGTGCGGTACATTCCAGCTCCGCTTATCGGCCAGGCTAGAGTGGGCATCGAGCCAAGTACCATGAAGCCGGCTCTACTCATCTGGTCTCCAGTGCATTTCCTTGGGCCGGCTTACATGGCACCAGCCTTGCGCATGGTGTCCCCGGTTCGCCTGCATAGCCCAGTGCGGGCTATTCCACCTCGCCGCACTGGCAGGGCGACCGGGACCATTCAACCGGGTAAGGTTGGGCAGGCTCGGTGCTCAAGAGCTCCAATGCGCCTGCACGGTCCGGTCTACCCAGTATCACCTCCACGCACCAGCCCTCCGGTGGCAGCCTCCCGCACCAGGCTGTCTCTCCGGCTCATCCTTACAGGTGCTCCCGCCTGTCCAGCGCTGCCGGAGCCTTCCTCCTCTCCAGCGCTGCCGGAGTCTCCCGCCTCTCCAGCGCTGCCAGAGCCTTCCTCTCCAGCGTTGCTGGAGCTTCCCGTCTGCCCAGCGCCATCAGAGTCGTCAGTCTGCCCAGCGCCATCTGAGCCACCCATCTGCCCAGCGCCATCTGAGCCACCCGTCTGCCCAGCGCCGCCCGTCTGCCCAGCGCCGCCCGTCTGCCCAGCGCCGCCAGTGCCGCCAGTCTGCAAGGGGCCGCCAGTGCCGCCAGTCTGCAAGGGGCCGCCAGTGCCGCCAGTCAGCCAGGGGCCGCCAGTGCAGCCAGTCAGCCAGGGGCCGCCAGTCAGCCAGGGGCCGCCAGTGCCGCCAGGGGCCGCCAGTGCCGCCAGTCAGCCAGGGGCCGCCAGTCAGCCAGGGGCCGCCAGTGCCGCCAGTCAGCCAGGGGCCGCCAGTGCCGCCAGTCAGCCAGGGGCCGCCAGTCAGCCAGGGGCCGCCAGTGCCGCCAGTCAGCCAGGGGCCGCCAGTGCCGCCAGTCAGCCAGGGGCCGCCAGTGCAGCCAGTCAGCCAGATGCCGCCAGTCTGCCCGGAGCTGCCAGACCCCCTCTGCCCAGAGGCGCCAGACCCCCTCTGCCCAGAGGCACCAGACCCCCTCTGCCCAGAGGCGCCAGACCCCCTCTGCCCAGAGGCGCCAGACCCCCTCTGCCCAGAGGCGCCAGACCCCCTCTGTCCCGAGCTGCCCCTCTGTCCCGAGCTGCCCCTCTGTCCTGAGCTGCCCCTCTGTCCAGTGGGGTCATGTAGTAGAGTCGCCGTAGTTAGGAGGCCAAGGAAGCGGACAAGGTGGCGGACTAAGACTATGGTGAAGTGGGGGCCACGTCCAGCACCAGAGCCGCCACCGCGGACAGATGCCCACCCAGACCCTCCCCAATAGGTTCAGGTTTTCGCGGCCGGAGTCCGCACCTTGGGGGGGGTACTGTCACACCCTGACCATAGTTTGCTTTGTATGTTTCTATGTTTGTTTGGTCAGGGTGTGATCTGAGTGGGCATTCTATGTTGTGTGTCTAGTTTGTCTGTTTCTGTGTTTGGCCTGATATGGTTCTCAATCAGAGGCAGGTGTTAGTCATTGTCTCTGATTGGGAACCATATTTAGGTAGCCTGTTTGGTGTTGGGTTTTGTGGGTGATTGTCCTTTTTCTGTCGTGTGTTACTTAGCACCAGTGTTAGGCTGTTTCGGTTTTCGTATTACGTTTATTGTTTTTGTATTGGATTTGTGTTCACTTTGTTTTCATTAAACATGGATCGCAATAGCCACGCCGCATTTTGGTCTGACTCTCCTTTGCCTACAGAAAACCGTGACAACAATTAAAACTTAAAAGTGGTGCGTGCATATGCTATGAAGCCCCTAAATAATATCTGGTGCAACCAATTATCTTCAGATGTCGCATAATTAGTTAAATAAAGTCCACCTGTTTGCAATTTAAATGTCACATGATCTGTCACATGATCTCAGTATATATACACCTGTTCTGAAAGGCCCCAGAGTCTGCAATACCACTAGCAAGGGGCACCATCAAGCAAGCAGCACTATAAAGACCAAGGAGCTCTCTAAACAGGTCAGGGACAAAGTTGTGGAGAAGTACAGATCAGGGTTGGGTTATAAAAAAATATCAGAAACTTTGAACATCCCACGGAGCACCATTAAATCCATTATTAAAAAATTGAAAGAATATGGCAACACAACAAACCTGCCAAGAGAGGGTTGCAAACCAAAACTCACGGACCAGGCAAGGAGGGCATTAATCAGAGGCAACAAAGAGACCAAAGATAACCCTGAAGGAGCTGCAAAGCTCCACAGCGGAGATTGGAGTATCTGTCCATAGGACCACTTTAAGCTGTACACTCCACAAAGCTGGGCTTTACAGAAGAGTGGCCAGAAAAAAAGCCATTGCTTAAAGAAAGATATAAGCAAACACTTTTGGTGTTTGCCAAAAGGCACGTGGGAGACTCCCCAAACATATGGAAGAAGGTACTCTGGTCAGATGAGACAAAAATTTAGCTTTTTGGCCATCATGGAAAATGCTATGCTGGCGCACACCCAATACCTATCATCACCCCGAGAAACGAGGGACTGGAAAACTGGTCAGAATTGAAGGAATGATGGATGGGGCTAAATACAGGGAAATTCTTGAGGGAAACCTGTTTCAGTCTTCCAGAGATTTGAGACTGGAACGGAGGTTCACCTTCCAGCAGGACAATGACCCTAAGCATACTGCTAAAGCAACACTCAAGTTGTTTAAGGGGAAACATTTAAATGTTTTGGAATGGCCTAGTCAAAGCCCAGACCTCAATCCAATTGAGAATCTGTGGTATGACTTAAAGATTGCTGTGCACCAGCGGATCCCCTCCAACTTGAAGGAGCTGGAGCAGTTTTGCCTTGAAGAATGGGCAAAAATCCCAGTGGCTAGATGTGCCAAGCTTATAGAGACATACCCCAAGAGACTTGCAGCTGTAATTGCTGCAAAAGGTGGCTCTACAAAGTATTGACTTTTGTGGGGTGAATAGTTATGCACGCTCAAGTTTTCTGTTTTTTTTGTTGTTGTCTTATTTCCTGATTGTTTTACAATAAAGAATATGTTGCATCTTCAAAGTGGCATGTTGTGTAAATCAAATGATACAAACCCCCCCAAAAACTCTATTTTAATTCCAGGTTGTAAGGCAACAAAATAGGAAAAATGCCAATGGGGGTGAATACTTTTGCAAGCCACTGTATACACACACATGTCTCTAAGGTCCTCATCTTATGTAACCTGTAGTTACACTTTATCTGCAATATCTTAGAACATCCCAACATCCGGACTGATTCAGTGCACTTCTTGACAGCCATACTGTGATGATTACAACCTATCCAAACCAGAAACCGTGGATAGATGGCATTTAATCCTGGCAAGGTGACTGGGCACATGGACAAGTAAAAACAATCCAGCTATGCCCTTCATAAGGCAATCAAAGAGGCAAAATGTCAGTACAGAGACAAAGTGGAGTCGCAATTCAATGGCTCAGATATGAGAAGTATGTCTCAGGCACTCCAGACAATCACGGATTATGAAGGGAAAACCAGCCACGTTGCGGACACCGACAATCTAAACACCTTCTTTACCCGCTTCGAGGAAAACACAGTGCAGCCAACGTGGGCCACCACCGATCACGAGGACTGGGAGCTCTCGTTTTCCGTGGCAGATGTGAGAGTTAACCCTCACAAGGCTTCCAGCCCAGATGGATCCCAAGCCGCGTCCTCAGAGCATGTACAGACCAGCTGGCTGGAGTGTTTACGGACATATTCAATCTCTCCCTATCCCAGTCTGTTGTCCCTATCCCTATCCCACTTGCTTCAAGATATCCATCATTATTCCTGTACCCAAGAAAGCAACGGTAACTGAACTAAAGTCCTATTGCCCCGTAGCAGAACATTTCTGTCATCATAAAGTGCTTTGAGAGGCTAGTTAAGGATCATATCACCTCCACCTTACCCGAAATCCTAGACCCATTAAAACTTGCATACTGCCCCAACAGATGTCGAGTTAACTAAAGGTGAAATAAAAATAAAATAAAAAAATTCACAGATGATGCCATCGCCATCGTACTGCACAGTGCCCTATCCCATCTGGACAAGATATATACCTATGTAAGAATGCTGTTCAGACTACAGCTCAGCCTTCAATACCATAGCGCCCTCCAAGCTCATCAGTAGGCTTGGTGCCCTGGGTCAGAACCCCGCCCTCTGCAACTGGGTCCTAGACTTCCTGATAGGCCGTCCCCAGCTGGTGAAGGTAGGCAATAACACAAGGTAGGAGCACACCCCTATCCACATTGACGGGGCCGCATTGGAGAGGGTGAAAATCTTCAAGTTCCTTGGCGTGCACATCACTGACAACCTGAAACGGTCCATCCACACAGACGGTGTGGTGAAGAAGGTGCAACAGCACCTCTTCAAACACAGGAGGCTGAAGAAATTTGGCTTGGCCCCTAAGACTCCCACAAACTTCTACGATGCACCATTAAGAAAATCCTGTTAGGCTGTATAACCGTCTGGTACGGCCAGTGCACCTCCCTCAACCGCAGGGCTCTCCAGAGAGTGGTTCGGTCAGCCCAACGCATTATCTGAGGCACACTGCCTGCCCTCCAGGACACCAACAGCACCCGGTGTCACAGGAAGGCCAAGAAGATCATCAAGGACAACAACCACCCGAGCCACAGCCTGTTCACCCCGCTACCATCTAGAAGGCGGGGACAGTACAGGTGCATCCAAGCTGGGACCGAGAGACAGAAAAACAGCTTCAATCTCCAGGCCATCAGACTGTGAAACAGGCGAGCTCCGCCCAGTACCCTACCCTGAACCTTAGTCACTGTTCTAGCCAGCTACCGCCCAGTACCCTACCCTGAACCTTAGTCACTGTTCTAGCCAGCTACCGCCCAGTACCCTACCCTGAACCTTAGTCAGTCACTGTACCCTACCCTGAACCTTAGTCACTGTTCTAGCCAGCTACCGCCCAGTACCCTACCCTGAACCTTAGTCACTGCTAGCCAGCCCAGTACCCTACCCTGAACCTTAGTCACTGTTCTAGCCAGCTACCGCCCAGTACCCTACCCTGAACCTTAGTCACTGTTCTAGCCAGCTACCGCCCAGTACCCTACCCTGAACCTTAGTCACTGTTCTAGCCAGCTACCGCCCAGTACCCTACCCTGAACCTTAGTCACTGTTCTAGCCAGCTACCGCCCAGCTACCCTGAACCTTAGTCACTGTTCTAGCCAGCTACTGCCCCTACCTGAACCTTAGTCACTGTTCTAGCCAGCTACCGCCCAGTACCCTACCCTGAACCTTAGTCACTGTTCTAGCCAGCTACCACCCATACTCAACCCTGAACCTTAGTCACTGTTCTAGCCAGCTACCGCCCAGTACCCTACCCTGAACCTTAGTCACTGTTCTAGCCAGCTACCAACCCTGAACCTTAGTACTGTTCTAGCCAGCTACCGCCCAGTACCCTACCCTGAACCTTAGTCACTGTTCTAGCCAGCTACCGCCCAGTACCCTACCCTGAACCTTAGTCACTGTTCTAGCCAGCTACCGCCCAGTACCCTACCCTGAACCTTAGTCACTAGCCAGTTACCCTACCCTGAACCTTAGTCACTGTTCTAGCCAGCTACCGCCCAGTACCCTACCCTGAACCTTAGTCACTGTTCTAGCCAGCTACTGCCCAGTACCTGAACCTTAGTCACCTGAACCTTAGTCACTGTTCTAGCCAGCTACCACCCTCAACCCTGAACCAGTCACTGTTCTAGCCAGCTACCACCCAGTACCTGAACCTTAGTCACTGTTCTAGCCAGCTACCACCCAGTACCCTACCCTGAACCTTAGTCACTGTTCTAGCCAGCTACCACCCAATACTCAACCCTGAACCTTAGTCACTGTTCTAGCCAGCTACCACCCAGTACCCTACTCTGAACCTTAGTCACTGTTCTAGCCAGCTACCACCCAATACTCAAACCTGCACCTTAGAAACTGCTTCCCTATGTACACTTTAATAATGTTTACATACTGTATCCTAGTCAAGGCCTATTCTATATAACTACTGCTGTACACAGCTTTTCTATTCATATACTGCCCATAATTTCTAGAGTATACACACCATTATATACATATATATTTATATACCGGACGATGACATTGCTCATTCTAATATTTTATATTTCTTAATCCCTTTCTTTCGATTTCTTAAAAATGAACATGTATTGTTTTGTACGGTCAGGTATTACTGCACCATTGAATCTAGAAACATAAGCATTTTGCTACACCTGCGTTAACATCTGCTAAATATGCATATGCAACCAATACCTTTTGATTTGATCTATGGCGTGTGAGAGGTGACCCATGTTAGCAGCCTTGAACAACAATGTCTATTGATTCAATACATGTTTTTATTTGATTTGACTTGGTGCCATTCATTTTGGTGCTGTGGTGCACTACTGTGTCTACAGTGCCTGTCTCTTTACACCAGACTGTTGATACAGCAGCTGCTATGGTATTGTGTGGGAGTGGGAGCCCTCCTTCAGTACACAGTTACACACACTACAGATGTATTGTCTTAATTTGATCACCCTGCTGTAGGAGAATTTTCCTGAAATGCAGGAAATGTAAAACTTCTAGTTTATTTGAGGTTTAAAACAGCTTCTAAAGTTTGTAATTTCCACTTTGAAATTTCAGACAATTTTCCATTAAAAAAAATCAAATTCAACCCCTACAAAAATGTCCATTAATTATAATTCACATTTCCTGTTGCTGAAGGATCATTTTCCTGCTGTAGAAAACTGGCTCAAATGAATATCCTACATCTGTAACAGTCTCTCTGAAGTCGTCTCTGCCCTGAGCAAATACAATGTCCAGAAAGGTCTAAACCTCAGCCTCTAACCAGAGGCATCGCACTCTGCACTCAACCAATAAAGGGTTAGGACAAAGCCTTTCAAATACGGTTCTTGACTTACTGCTTCTTTCCTCGTCTCCTCATCTTTGTTTTCTTCAGTTCTGTTTCTTGGACTTCTCTCTCTGCTCATTAACTAATTGCTTAATGTCATTGATTGACCATTCACTGTCCACTCACCCGAGGTCCCAGGTCTTAAACAGTACCTGATTAGAGGTGAAGGATAGAAACCAGCAGGCCAGGATCTAAATACCTCTGGGTCATGAGTCAAGACACGATAAATGCAGAGATTTCTTGGTTCAGTGTGGGAGTGGAAGTGGAGGGAGTTTCGTCCCTTGTTACAGTATTATGTAGCACAAGGCTACAGTTCATGGTCTGACTAATGCTTTGTCAATATCGCTTCCATACCACGGTGGGTAGGCAGAAAGGCATGAGTCACCACAAAGTCTGTGGTTTCTTGAATGGGAGTCTATGTTAACATACTTCAGTATGTGGAAGGGAGGTGTCCTGTATGGCTTGTTTCATTATGTGGGTTATGACTGCATTTACATCATAGGGAAAGGCCTGTTGATACCTGGGTGACTGGGCAGCTGCTGATGGACTGGATTCATGTAGCACATTTCGGAGGCCTCTGCCATTTACATTTAAAGGTGGGTCAATGTGAAGCATCTCATCTGCCTAGGTGACGCATGGCAGCCTTGTGAGCGCCAGCCTGCTCACCCACCACATATCAACTATCAGCTGGGCCCAGTGTGACTTTGAACCAAGGGTATGGAGTTTTCATTCTTTTGGTTCAATATGGTTTACAACTACATTTCTATCTGAGAGAATGGACTGTGGATACCCGGGAGACGTTTTGGCTCACTGCAGACAGGTGCATCTATCTACATATTACCCACCACAGGAGAGCGAGGGAGAGTGGCCATGTCCCAGTTGGCAAGAAGCACAAGAAACAAATTAAAGTATGTGTAGAGTGATAACACGCTGACTATCAATGAGAACAGGAGATAAATGAGACATCTAGTACTTAATAGCAAACACGAACCACACACACACACACAACTAAAACAACACAAAAATTATTAAAACCCATTATGGTAGACAAACAATTCCCCTACAAATGTAATGAGCTTTTCGAAGAGCATTTCTCCCCCACAGCCTCTTTCTCCCACTCTCTCAGCTCTCATTTCTACTTTGATATCCCTTGACAGCCTGTACTATAGAGCTCTAGAGCGAGGAGCAGCATTACAGACAGCCTCTGGGCACAGCGCTGTACTGTAGAGCTCTAGAGGGAGGAGCAGTGTTACAGACAGCCTCTGGGCACAGCGCTGTACTGTAGAGCTCTAGAGGGAGGAGCAGTGTTACAGACAGCCTCTGGGCACAGCGCTGTACTGTAGAGCTCTAGAGGGAGGAGCACCGTTACAGACAGCCTCTGGGCACAGCGCTGTACTGTAGAGCTCTAGAGGGAGGAGCAGCGTTACAGACAGCCTCTGGGCACAGCGCTGTACTGTAGAGCTCTAGAGGGAGGAGCACCGTTACAGACAGCCTCTGGGCACAGCGCTGTACTGTAGAGCTCTAGAGGGAGGAGCAGCGTTACAGACAGCCTCTGGGCACAGCGCTGTACTGTAGAGGTCTAGAGGGAGGAGGAGTGTTACAGACAGCCTCTGGGCACAGCGCTGTACTGTAGAGCTCTAGAGCGAGGAGCAGCGTTACAGATAACAGTAACACACTATTCTCTATGTGTGTGCAAGTGTTTGTGTACGTGTATGTGTGCCTGTGTGTTCATGCATGTGCATGTATGCAGTGCAACTGTGTGCCTGTGTGTGAACTCTAATTACGTTTTGATTAATTTATTTTACTCTAATATGTATGTCAAACAAAAATCAGTGTTTTCACAGTTGAACAAACCATGAAACTCTTTGCACAATGACTTATTTTAACAATTTACATTGAAAAATGTGCAAAAAATAATTTTGTGGAAGAACTGTGTAGATGTAAACTTTGGTACCGGGATTAAGGTAAAATCTCTCTCAGGTTTTTATGCGACCACGTTTTCTAAAAACTCCCCGAACTGTTGCCACAAAGTTAGAAGCACAGAATCGTCATTGTATGCTGTAGCGTTAAGATGTATCTTCACTGGAACTAAGGGGCCTAGCCCAAACCATGAAAAACAGCCCTAGACCATTATTCCTCCTCCACCAAACTTTACAGCTGGCGCTATGCATTGTGGCAGGTAACGTTCTCCTGGCATCCGCCAATCCAGATTCAGCCGTCGGACTGCCAGATGGTGAAGTGTGATAAATCACTCCAGAGAATGCGTTTCCACTGCTCCAGAGACCAATGGCGACGAGCTTTACACCACTCCAGCCGAGGCTTGGCATTGTGCATGGTGATCATAGGCTTGTGCGCGGCTGCTCGGCCATGGAAACCCATTTCATGAAGCTCCAGATGAACACTTCTTGTGCTGACGTTGCATCCAAAGACAGCTGATTTTTACACTGCGCTTCAGCACAGTCCCATTCTGTGAGCTTGTGTGGCCTACCACTTCGTGGCTGAGCCTTTTCCATTTCACAACAACAGCACTTACAGTTGACCGGGGCAGTTCTAGCAGGGCAGAAATTTCACAAACTGACTTGTTGGAAAGGTGTCATCCTATGACGGTACCATGTTAAAAGTCCCTGAGCTGTTTAGTAAAGCCATTCTAATGCCAATGTTAGTCTATGGAGATTGCATGGCTGTGTGCTCAATTGTATACACCTGGCAGTAACGGGTGTGGCTGAATTAGCCAAATCCACTAATTTGAAGGGGTGTCCACATACTTCTGTATATATAGTGTATTTGTGCCAAATTAAAATGTAAAAAAGGCAGAAAGAATGGGTTGTCAGCCTTGAGTTTGGTTATTTAACTACAGTAAGTGAAGTGGATTTACACCGGGAAAGACAACATGAACAGCGTCTGGACAACGGACACATAACAACATTAATGCTGACTCGGGAAAGAAAACACGAACAGCATCTGGACAACGGACACATAACAACATTAATGCTGACTCGGGAAAGACAACATGAACTGGACAACGGACACATAACAACATTAATGCTGACTCGGGAAAGACAACATGAACTGGACAACGGACACATAACAACATTAATGCTGACTCGGGAAAGACAACATGAACTGGACAACGGACACATAACAACATTAATGCTGACTCGGGAAAGACAACATGAACAGCGTCTGGACAACGGACACATAACAACATTAATGCTGACTCGGGAAAGACAACATGAACTGGACAACGGACACATAACAACATTAATGCTGACTCGGGAAAGACAACATGAACTGGACAACGGACACATAACAACATTAATGCTGACTCGGGAAAGACAACATGAACAGCATCTGGACAACGGACACATAACAACATTAATGCTGACTCGGGAAAGACAACATGAACAGCGTCTGGACAACGGACACATAACAACATTAATGCTGACTCGGGAAAGACAACATGAACTGGACAACGGACACATAACAACATTAATGCTGACTCGGGAAAGACAACATGAACTGGACAACGGACACATAACAACATTAATGCTGACTCGGGAAAGACAACATGAACTGGACAACGGACACATAACAACATTAATGCTGACTCGGGAAAGACAACATGAACAGCGTCTGGACAACGGACACATAACAACATTAATGCTGACTCGGGGAACAAACTGAGGAAGTGACAGATATAGGGGAGGTCATTAATAACGTGATGGAGTCCAGGTGAGTCCGATGAAGCGCTGATGCGCGTAACAATGATGACAGGTGTACGTAATGATAGGCAGCCTGGCGACCTCGAGCGCCAGAGAGGGGGAGCAGGAGCAGACGTGACAATAATGGCACAATCATAATTAAAATTCCGTTTTTTTTAGGGGGCTTGGGATCATACGCTTATGCATAAGCTCTAATATGCATATGGGTGCTTTGAATCATCACCTTATAAAGCGCTGTCCATTTCATTTTAGCAACCAGGAAATGGTGGATAGATTTATGCATACTGCATCTTTAATCCTTTTTTTTGCCATGTAGTGGTGTAACTAACTACATGGGAAAAGTAGGCAAGATTTCCTTTCTTTGTATGTATCAAAGCAGCCTTATTCTCACTTGAAACATAGTTTTTGTGTTTAATAGGATAAATTTCACATTATGTTAACATCTGACTGCAGAGTGATCTGTTCTTGCAATGTGTAGTCTATGACATTTCTGATTTAGAGATTATCATTTTTCACAAAGTAGTTGGGATGTAGTAAACTACTTAGTCTTTAGGTAAGTAAACTATATGTTTCTTAATAAGGGTAGCTATAGTGTAGACTAACCTCTTCCTATGTGAAGTAATTGGTAGCTGGTAAACTATATTTTCAGAGTAGCTTTCCAACACTGACTACACAGAAATGCATAATTATGGATATGAAAGTCATTCTCCATGTTTCACAAGTTTGGACATCACAGCGCACGCAGCACAGTAGAGAACAGTAGAGTTCAGTACAGCAGAGCAGAATAGGGTAGAGTTCAGTACAGCACAGTAGAGAACAGTAGAGTTCAGTACAGCAGAGCAGAGTAGGGTAGAGTTCAGTACAGCACAGTAGAGAACAGTAGAGTTCAGTACAGCAGAGCAGAATAGGGTAGAGTTCAGTACAGCAGAGCAGAATAGGGTAGAGTTCAGTACAGCACAGTAGAGAACAGTAGAGTTCAGTACAGCAGAGCAGAATAGGGTAGAGTTCAGTACAGCACAGTAGAGAACAGTAGAGTACAATACAGCAGAGCAGAGTAGGGTAGAGTTCAGTACAGCAGAGCAGAATAGGGTAGAGTTCAGTACAGCACAGTAGAGAACAGTAGAGTTCAGTACAGCAGAGCAGAATAGGGTAGAGTTCAGTACAGCACAGTAGAGAACAGTAGAGTTCAGTACAGTAAAGTAGAGTATAGTAGAGTTCAGTACAGTAAAGTAGAGTATAGTTCACTACAGTAGAATACAGTACAATATACTGTACTCTACTTTTCTTTACTGTGCTGTATTGCATTGCACTGTGCTCTACTCACTGTACAGTACTGTACTATACTCTACATTTCTTTACTGTACTGTACACAGTACTGTACTGTGCTATCCACACTTGTGAAACATACGATATAGTACAATATACTATATTCTACTTTTATTTACTGTACTGTACTCAGTGCTGTACTGTATTGTACTTATTGTTCTGTACTCTACTATGCTGTACTCACTGTGCTGTACTGTGCTATCCAAACTTGTGAAACATATGTCTATGATAGGTTCAGATTTGTTCTAGTCTGGTTCATCTGTGGACATTAACATCAAGGCCAGGGTGGACTGACCAAATTTCAACTACTTTCCAACGTCCATAGACGTCCGGTGTTGGTCGGTGCTCAGTGGGTGAGGATGCTGGTTAAAGTAAATGGAGAGAGAGGGGGCTCCTGGGTAGGTGTCAGTAAGATCTGGAAGAGGTGACATTAACTGGATATTGAGAAAGGCAGCGAGGGCGAGAGGAAGAGAGAGAGGGAGAGGTTGTCCAGGCTGTTTTAACACTCTTGGTTTGACTACCAGATGACAGAAAGACAAAAAAAACAGTTATTATCTGAACATAACAGCATGCCAGTGGAAGGGAGGAAAGTAGCAGGTGACCCAACTATGGTTTGTGTCGATTATGAATCACCCATTGTTACCATTTCAGTTGCAGTAATTCCAGTACAGATTTTTGGGTAATTCCGTTACCAATTTGGTAATGGAATTCTGAGTTTTAATCACTTAATAATTCAGAAACAAAATTGATATCAGTAAAATCACTATAACTAATTGGTGATTACTTGTTACTTCTGTGAACTTTCATTATCTTCCTTACTCATGAGGGAGAGAAATGAGAAAATATCTTAAAGATATAGGGTCTCTACCCACGGAGATTTCTTTCTGCTTTTTTTCTCTGGCCTCCATTGATTTAGTCACCCTAATTCTGACGTTCATCCAAGGGTAAAAACTCCAATAACTTTTGAACAAATTATGATAGACACCTTGACCCATAGTTTTTGTTAGAGGAGTATATCTACACAATTAATATTTTACCCAATGGTCAAAAGATTTGTTTTTGATTGGACACCTTGTAAAATATATGAGTTTTTGGTAACGAAATGACATGGTACAAGGCAATATTTCTTAAACTTACCAGATGTCAACAATTTCTCCAAAAATAAATATGTGATGCTATTAGTTGGCATAGGTCTTTATGTCAACATTATTGTGTTTTGATGTACAGTACCAGTCAAAATGTTGGACACTTCTACTCATTCAAGGGATTTTCTATATTTTTGACTACTTTCTACATTGTAGAATAATAGCGAAGACAACAAAACTATAAAATAACACGTGTAATCATGTAGTAACCAAAAAAGTGTTAAAGAAATCTAAATGTATTTTATATTCTACAAAATAGCCACCCCTTGCCTTGATGACAGCTTTGCACACTCTTGGCATTCTTTTAACAAGCTTCACCGGGAATGCTTTTCAAACAGTCTTGAAGGAGTTCCCATATATGCTGAGCACTTGTTGGCTGCTTTTCCTTCACTCTGCGGTCCAACTCATCTCAAACAATCTCAATTGGGTTGAGGTGGGATGATTCTGGAGGCCAGGTCATCGGATGCAGCACTCCATCACTCTTCTTCTTGGTCAAATAAACCTTACACAGCCTGGAGATGTTCAGAGTGACTGTCAGGTTCTTGGTCACCTCCCTGACCAAGGCCCTTCTCCCCCGATTGCTCAGTTTGGCCGGGCGGCCAGCTCTAGGAAGAGTCTTAGTGGGTCCAAACTTCTTCCATTTAAGAATGATGGAGGCCACTGTGCTCTTGAGGACCTTCAATGCTGCAGACATGTTTTCGTACCCTTCCCCAGATCTGTGCCTCGACACAATCAATTCCTTCAACCTCATGGCTTGGTTTTTGCTCTGACATGCACTGTCCACTGTGGGACCTTACATAGACAGGTATGTGCCTTTCCAAATCATGTCCAATCAATTGAATTTACCACAGGTGGACTCCAATCAAGTTGTAGATACATCTCAAGGATGATCAATGGAAACAGGATGCACCTGAACTCAATATATAGTCTCATAGCAAAGGGTCTGAATACTTATGTAAATAAGGTATTTTTAAAATTGTATTTTATACATCTGCAAAAAAAATCTAAAACCGTGTTTTTGCTTTTTCATTATGGGGTAATGTGTGTAGATTGCTGAGGATTTCTTTTTGCGGAAAAAGTCAAGGGGTCTGAATACTTTCCAAAGGCACTGTATGCCTTAATTCCCCCAAAATATAGACTATTAGCATTCATTTGACACCCAATTAGATATGCTCCTATGAACTTCGCATGTTGGTGCTCATGGGTCATTTTAAATCGAAATGCCCCTCTACAGTATATGTGTGTATGTGGACCACCCTGTATCGTCATCCCATGAATCCCATGGAAAACACAGCGGATCTCCCAGAGACCTTAGTGTCTAGCCTCATTATTTCAGCTAAGATCAGCACATATTTCTCAGACTTTGGAGTATTTCTTTGGCCTTAAATCAGTGGGACTTTCATCATAAATAAAATATATTTCAGTTCACAGATCTTTCTCCATTCATCTCTAGAGAAGCAGGTATACAGGATCCTACAAGATAATTTCACCGTGGACACACTGAGATGTAACGTAATTCTCGGGGGTACGGCCTGTGCTTAAGGGTTTGTGACAAGCAGTTTGGGGGGCCATGCTGTCTGTCTCATTGTTCTCTTCTTAATGCAGAACTCTGTCCTTGAACAAGAGTCTACTCTTTCCTGCTGTTAATGTATAGATCGATTCTGCGAGAAATGCAAAGCTGTCATCTATTCATGTAGATGGACTGTGGTTGATGTATACTGTTCTCAGTTCTTAATGTGTAGGTCTATTTTATACCTAAAATATGACTGGATTATGTTCTTATTGGTGGATTCTATTGTTGTTCTAATGTTATTAGCTTATGTTCTAAATGTATAACTGTCATAACTCTATTTTATTTGTAAGACAATTATTGTCTGACTGTATGGCTGTACTGTATTATACAAAGGGTGGTTCGAATCCTGAATGCTGAATAGTTAAAACCGCATTCCAGCCAGTGTCTATTCCACAATTTACCACCGGCTAAATCTATGAGGTTAAAATGCCTATTTTTACTCTGTTCCATCTGACTGCGCAATCCACTGTCTCATCAGACCTGCCAGGCAATTTATAAACTTGATCTCCACTATAAAAAACATATAGACATCATCTCACATTTCTTTTAGACTAACACTTAGTTTTCAACAGCAGAGATTTGTATAAACCTTGCTGTCTGTCTCTCTGACATTTGCAACATTGTTTCAGTATTCAAATTCCATCTGCAGCTGTCCTATAGTAATGAAAGAGTCTGGAGGAGACAGACAGGCAGGCAGCGTTTCTCAGCCAATTGAAATCATGAATCAGCTGGCATAGTTTTTATGGATATATACAAAGAAATGTCATTTGAAAAAGGGTCAAATGAAAAGAAGTGCAGCTAGTTTACAGTCTTTCCAGCTTCTGTTTGAAGTGATTGTGTTAGCTGTGTTGTTGGCTAGCTCCTCTGAACAACAGTGTCCTGACGAGAGAGCACATTTTCTATGCCAGGCGAAATCATGCCTCATTAGTTCATTGATATGGATGTATCCAAATAAATGTCACTAGAAAACAGCTTATGCAAATGCAGCTACTGGGCATAACAACCCCTGTGCCAATATATCCTCCAAACACCAGCTTTTCTGGTATAATTAAAGGGCTATATGGCCAAAAAGTCATATCACAATATTTTTCTACATTTTAGCAGTATGATGGTATTTGACAGTATTTAATGTTTTTTAATGATACATTTTTTAAATACAGCATGTTTTACAAGTAGTGCATGACCCTAGGATTGCAACAAATTAATTCTAAGTGGTTTTAATGGGCTTTCTCAATTCTGCTGGTTTTATTGATACCCAGACTAGAACAAACCTGACAGTTCAGGAGTCCAATTTATACAAGTGTTGCTTTCTTTAGCACTGCATCAAAATATGTTCTGCAATATCAACAGTACTGTAAAGATCCACCCAGTATGTGGATCTATTTCATTTTTTAAAACCTTTATTTAACTAGACAAGTCAGTTAAGAACAAATTCTTATTTTCAATGACGGCCTAGGAACAGTGGGTTAACTGCCTTGTTCAGGGGCAGAACGACAGATTTGTACCTTGTCAGCTTGGGGATTTGAACTTGCAACCTTTCAGTTACTAGCCCAACACTCTATCCACTAGGCTACCCTGCCGCCCCCATGCTAGTACACCTTAAAATATGATATATTTCACCCAGTCCTACTGTGATGTGTAGTGTTCCAATAATGTACTGCTCAGCTCCGTTGCATTCTGTGCTGTTATTATGCAGTACATCCTCTGTGTGTGTGGTGTGAATGTCCATCCAGGCTGTGTCTCTGAAAGGTTTTATGCCAATCTGACATGGACACAGATGAATGGTGAATGTCAGAGCATCTCGACCCAGCGACACCCCAGGAGAGCAATAAACAGCAGAGGGCCCCCACTTAACCGACACTACATTACACTGCAGAGAAAACAGCATTCTGTACGGATGGAATCTCCTGCAACAGTAGATGGTACCACAGACTATTACACAAAGAGAGATTTGGAATCATGCACAACAATGGTTAGAGTGTAAGTTAATTGTGCAGCATAACAATTTCCTACTAAATTCTTTCTGGTTTAAGGATAGATCCATAGAGTCCTATGTCAGATATTCTAATCCTGTCGGAAAAAGCCAGAGGAGCACACAACCTCAGCTCAGAGTAGTGACAGAAATCACATTGTGTTACATTTTTTGTAAAAAAATGAGGGCCCCCAACCCCAAAAAAGGAGGTGCCCCCCTCTCCCTAGATAGCATATGAACATGTCATAATGGCAAAATGTGTAGAATATCAGGAAATTAGCTTTAAAAATGCTAAATACTGTCAGCCTCATCGAAAAATGTGTAGAATAGCATGAGATTCGCTATAACTGCACATTTTTCTCTCTCTGCCCCATGGCGAAAATTTGTAGAATTGTAAGAAGTTATCTCTTTCACCCCACCCCCAGTAACATGAAAATATCTAGACTAGTATATCCAGCTAGGTCTCAAGATTTGGGTATCTGTACCTAGGGGCTAGAGGTCTGAGTTGGCTGAGATGTTTAACCTCTAGTGTCTAAATATATACACTATTATTAATGAAGGGAGATGCTGGCTGGGCAGTTTAACCCCTAGTGTCTAAATATATACACTATTATTAATGAAGGAAGATGCTGGCTGGGCAGTTTAACTCCTAGTGTCTAAATATATAAACTATTATTAATGAAGGGAGATGCTGGCTGGGCAGTTTAACCCCTAGTGTCTAAATATATACACTATTATTAATGAAGGGAGATGCTGGCTGGGCAGTTTAACCCCTAGTGTCTAAATATATACACTATTATTAATGAAGGGAGATGCTGGCTGGGCAGTTTAACCTCTAGTGTCTAAATTCAGTGGGGCAAAAAAGTATTTAGTCAGCCACCAATTGTGCAAGTTCTCCCACTTAAAAAGATGAGAGAGTCCTGTAATTTTCATCATAGGTACACTTCAACTATGACAGACAAAATGAGGGGAAAAAATCCAGAAAATCACATTGTAGGATTTTTAATGAATTTATTTGCAAATTATGGTGGAAAATAAGTATTTGGTCACCTACAAACAAGCAAGATTTATGGCTCTCACAGACCTGTAACTTCTTCTTTAATAGGCTCCTCTGTCCTCCACTCGCCTGCTTCTGCCTACCACCGCTCAGTCAGATACTTAGATACTGGTATGCTTGTATGCTCAGTCACATTATATGCAACGCAGGACACGCTAGATAAGATATAGTAATATCATCAACCATGTGTAGTTAACTTGTGATTATAATTGATTGTTTTTTATAAGATAAGTTTAATGCTAGCTAGCAACTTACCTTGGCTTACTGTATTCGCGTAACAGGCAGTCTCCTTGTGGAGTGCAACGAGAGAGAGGCAGGTCGTTATTGCGTTGGACTAGTTAACTGTAAGGTTGCCAGGTTGGATCCCCCAAGCTGACAAGGTGAAAATCTGTCGTTCTGCCCCTGAACGAGGCAGTTAACCGACCGTTCCTAGGCCGTCATTGAAATTAAGAATGTGTTCTTAACTGACTTGCCTAGTTAAATAAAGGAATAAAAAATAAATAAATTGGCGCCCAAAAATACCGATTGTTATGAAAACTTGAAATCGGCCCTAATTAATCGTCCATTCCGATTAATCGGTCGACCTCTAACAGGAACACAAGCATTTCGCTTCATATGCAATAACATCTGCTAAATACAGTTGAAGTCGGAAGTTTACGTACCCTTTAGCCAAATACATTTAAACTCAGTTTTTCACAATTCCTGACATTTAATCCTAGTAAACATTCCATGTCTTAGGTCAGTTAGGATCACCACTTTATTTTAAGAATGTGAAATGTCAGAATAATAGTTGAGAGAATGATTTATTTCAGCTTTTATTTCTTTCATCACATTCCCAGTGGGCCAGAAGTTTACATACACTCAATTAGTATTTGGTAGCATTGCCTTTAAATTGTTTAACTGGTAGCCTTCCATAACTGGTAGCCTAAATTGTTTAACTGGTAACTGGTAGCCTTCCACAAGCTTCCCACAATAAGTTGGGTGAATTTTAGCTCATTCCTCCTGACAGAGCTGGTGTAACTGAATCAGGTTTGTAGGCCTCCTTGCTCACACATGCTTTTTCAGTTCTGCCCACAAATTTTCTATAGGATTGAGGTCAGTGCTTTGTGATGACCACTCCAATACCTTGACTTTGTTGTCCTAAAGCCATTTTGCCACAACTTTGGAAGTATGCTTGGGGTCATTGTCCATTTGGAAGACCCATTTGCGACCAAGCTGTAACTTCCTGACTGATGTCTTGAGTTGCTTCAATATATCCACATAATCTTCCTTCCACATGATGCCATCTATTTTTTTAAATGCCCCGGTCCCTCCTGCAGCAAAGCACCCCCACAACATGATGCTGCCACCCCCGTGCTTCACGGTTAGGATGGTGTTCTTGCAAGCCTCCCCCTTTTTGCTGTTGTTCTGGGATTGATTTGTACTTTTCGCACCAATAGAAGATCATCTCCAGGAGATAGAACTCTCCTTCTTGAGCGGTATGACGGCTGCGTGGTCCCATGGTGTTTATACTTGCATACTATTGTTTGTACAGATGAGCCTGGTACCTTCAGGCATTTGGAAATTGCTCCCAAGGATGATCCAGACTTGTGGAGGTCTACAATTTATTTTCTGAGGTCTTGGCTGATTTCTTTTGATTGTTCAATTATGTCAAGCAAAGAGGCACTGAGTTTGAAGGTCGGCCTTGAAATACATCCACAGGTACACCTCCAATTGACTCAAATTATGTCAATTAGCCTACCAGAAGCTTCTAAAGCCGTGACATCATTTTCTTGAATTTTCCAAGCTGTTTAAAGGCACAGTCAACTTAGTGTATGTTAACTTCTGACCACTGGAATTGTGATACAGTGAATAATAAGTTAAATAATCTATCTGTAAACAATTGTTGGAAAGATTACTTGTGTCATGCACAAAGTAGACGTCCTAACCGACTTGCCAAAACTATAGTTTGTTAACAAGAAGTTTGTGGAGTGGTTTAAAAAGGAATTTTAATGACTCCAACCTAAGTGTATGTAAACTTCCGACTACAACTGTATGTGTATGCGACCAATAAAATTACATTTCACTCCTGAGGTTGCACCCTGTTGCACCCGCTAAAACCACTGATTATTATTTGACCCTGCTGGTCGTCTTTTGAACGTTTGAACATCTTGAAGAACAATCTGGCCTTAAATGGCCATGTACTCTTATAATCTCCAACCGGCACAGCCAGAAGAGGACTGGCCAACCCCCAGAGCCTGGTTCCTCTCTAGGTTTCTAATCTCCACCCGGCACAGCCAGAAGAGGACTGGCCATCCCTCAGAGCCTGGTTCCTCTCTAGGTTTCTAATCTCCACCTGGTACAGCCAGAAGAGGACTGGCCAACCCCCAGAGCCTGGTTCCTCTCTAGGTTTCTAATCTCCACCTGGCACAGCCAGAAGAGGACTGGCCAACCCCCAGAGCCTGGTTCCTCTCTAGGTTTCTAATCTCCACCCGGCACAGCCAGAAGAGGACTGGCCAACCCCAGAGCCTGGTTCCGCTCTAGGTTTCTAATCTCCACCCGGCACAGCCAGAAGAGGACTGGCCAACCCCAGAGCCTGGTTCCTCTCTAGGTTTCTAATCTCCACCCGGCATAGCCAGAAGAGGACTGGCCACCCCACAGAGCCTGGTTAGCCCTGGCCACCCCACAGAGCCTGGTTCTAGGTTTCTAATCTCCACCTGGCACAGCCAGAAGAGGACTGGCCACCCCTCAGAGCCTGGTTCCTCTCTAGGTTTCTAATCTCCACCCGGCACAGCCAGAAGAGGACTGGCCAACCCCCAGAGCCTGGTTCCTCTCTAGGTTTCTTCTTAGGTTCCCGCCGTTCTAGGGAGGTTTTCATAGCCTCTGTGCTTCTACATCTGAATGACTTGCTGTTTGGGGTTTTAGGCTGGGTTTCTGTACAGCACTTTGTGACATCAGCTGATGTAAAAAGGGCTTTATAAATACATTTGATTGACGGATTGATTGATTTGTATGTAGGTTGGCTGTAATGACTATTTCTGGATGTTTTAGCCTTGGGACATTTAGGACATTTCCAGTTATTTTGCCAAGCATGGCCACTACTGAGAATAACTAGTTATATTTAATGAGATCGCTCATCAATGAAACCTAACCTTTAGACTTAATATGTAATCTTCACGGAAAAGCCTCTTCTTCACGGAAAAGCCACACTTAATATAAACTTTATCTGAAGTTAAGGGGAAACGCAACAAATCTAATTCTCTGCTGTCTATCTTACTGCATACAGTGCCTTGCGAAAGTATTCGGCCCCCTTGAACTTTGCGACCTTTTGCCACATTTCAGGCTTCAAACATAAAGATATAAAACTGTATTTTTTTGTGAAGAATCAACAACAAGTGGGACACAATAATGAAGTGGAACGACATTTATTGGATATTTCAAACTTTTTTAACAAATCAAAAACTGAAAAATTGGGTGTGCAAAATTATTCAGCCCCTTTACTTTCAGTGCAGCAAACTCTCTCCAGAAGTTCAGTGAGGATCTCTGAATGATCCAATGTTGACCTAAATGACTAATGATGATAAATACAATCCACCTGTGTGTAATCAAGTCTCCGTATAAATGCACCTGCACTGTGATAGTCTCAGAGGTCCGTTAAAAGCGCAGAGAGCATCATGAAGAACAAGGAACACACCAGGCAGGTCCGAGATACTGTTGTGAAGAAGTTTAAAGCCGGATTTGGATACAAAAAGATTTCCCAAGCTTTAAACATCCCGAGGAGCACTGTGCAAGCGATAATATTGAAATGGAAGGAGTATCAGACCACTGCAAATCTACCAAGACCTGGCCGTCCCTCTAAACTTTCAGATCATACAAGGAGAAGACTGATCAGAGATGCAGCCAAGAGGCCCATGATCACTCTGGATGAACTGCAGAGATCTACAGCTGAGGTGGGAGACTCTGTCCATAGGACAACAATCAGTCGTATATTGCACAAATCTGGCCTTTATGGAAGAGTGGCAAGAAGAAAGCCATTTCTTAAAGATATCCATAAAAAGTGTTGTTTAAAGTTTGCCACAAGCCACCTGGGAGACACACCAAACATGTGGAAGAAGGTGCTCTGGTCAGATGAAACCAAAATTCAACTTTTTGGCAACAATGCAAAATGTTATGTTTGGCGTAAAAGCAACACAGCTCATCACCGTGAACACACCATCCCGACTGTCAAACATGGTGGTGGCAGCATCATGGTTTGGGCCTGCTTTTCTTCAGCAGGGACAGGGAAGATGGTTAAAATTGATGGGAAGATGGAGTGAGCCAAATACAGGACCATTCTGGAAGAAAACCTGATGGAGTCTGCAAAAGACCTGAGACTGGGACGGAGATTTGTCTTCCAACAAGACAATGATCCAAAACATAAAGCAAAATCTACAATGGAATGGTTCAAAAATAAACATATCCAGGTGTTAGAATGGCCAAGTCAAAGTCCAGACCTGAATCCAATCGAGAATCTGTGGAAAGAACTGAAAACTGCTGTTCACAAATGCTCTCCATCCAACCTCACTGAGCTCGAGCTGTTTTGCAAGGAGGAATGGGTAAAAATGTCAGTCTCTCGATGTGCAAAACTGATAGAGACATACCCCAAGCGACTTACAGCTGTAATCACAGCAAAAGGTGGCGCTACAAAGTATTAACTTAAGGGGGCTGAATAATTTTGCACGCCCAATTTTTCAGTTTTTGATTTGTTAAAAAAGTTTGAAATATCCAATAAATGTCGTTCCACTTCATGATTGTGTCCCACTTGTTGTTGATTCTTCACAAAAAAATACAGTTTTATATCTTTATGTTTGAAGCCTGAAATGTGGCAAAAGGTCGCAAAGTTCAAGGGGGCCGAATACTTTCGCAAGGCACTGTATAATACTCCTCCTGAGGTAGGATGTCAGTCTCTTTGTACAATGAGGTGCAATCGATGGGCAGCCGGCCCATTTACAGCCAGCCGGAGATAAGACCTGGCATGCTGCAGGGAGATTGGGGATGTTTCTGGGATAAAATGCTTGTTGGGTATAGAGGAGGGAGCACCGCGAGACTTGATTATACGTGACGTGTCTGACTGAGCGGAATGGTCCTTGCCTGTGTCGACTTCACAAGTAGTCACTCACACACACTCCAATTTAACAACTAGGCACTCACACACACACCCACAGACTCCAAATTCACAACTAGACACTCACACACACTCTGACTTAACACACGCACACACTGCCCCGTGGCCGGTAGCAGAGCTATCAGTGAACTAATGACCATCTCAGACCTGTCAGTCACATTCTCCTTGCTACCGTCAATCAGTCTAGAAAGTCTAAGAATACTATTACATACCTATCAATCTCACTCACTCATGCTGTTAGACACGCATGCCAATACCTGTTGAGAAATACTGCTAATTATTTCATGCCAATCACAATCCCATTTAAGCTTGACAATCACTGCAAATGTCTGAGAGAAATAACCACGGTGCTACACTAAGACGGAGAATCTGTTGGAAACCAATGATAAAAGGTACAACATTCTAATTCTATTTGTCGAAAAATATATTAAAAATATAGTATACATTCAAATTGTGTTTCAGTCATCATGCGACCCTGACATTCCAAAAATACACAGTCCACATATGACGCCATTTTGTGATGAAATAACTGCAAGTGGCGGTTGGATGAAGTTTCCCCCTAGATGTTAATCAACCTCAAGTATTCCTACCCTATATTAACAATTAGGATTGGGGGTAGTACGCCGATTCTACATCTGTGTGTTCGGCGAGGTTCTACTCATAGGCAGGTTCCCTATTGTGATCTGCTGCCTCAATTAATTTGACATTCACTGGGGCAGGGGGCCGAATAAATAAAGAGTCCTACAACACACACACACACACACACACACACACACACACACAGGTCTGGATAGGGTCACTTGTTATATGTATGTAATAAAGGACACACATACAGCAGTAACAATGGAACATCATTGCCCTGCAGCAATTTTGCTACAACCCATCATAGCGAATCTGAGTAATCACCAAACCATGTCCAAGGCCACTGCAACTTCCTGTGGGGCTCAATGAAGCAGAAAATTGGAAAAATAGATTAAGCCATCTGAGCATTTGTCTATATAGACTTACTTCACCCCTTCCTTTGTGCTGGCACCTGTCCTCTCTATTCCTCATCACTCTCCTCCTCCTTTCCTCTCCTCATCTTTTCTCCTTCCTCTCAAACCTGTCCTCTCCATTCCTCATCCCTCCTCCTCCTCTCATCTCTCTATTATTCATCTCCCCCTCTCCTTTCCCCCTTTCCCTATGATTGGTTTTGTTGGCTTCCTCCATCTCCCTCCTCATTTCCTCTCTTGTTATCTGCTCTCCTACTGCCCCTGAAGGAATGCATCTCCTCGTCGATGCTGTTAATGACCTGCGTGTCTTTTGTCCTCTAAATGAGAGATGCCAGCATGCACAGGCCAAAATTAGCATGGAAACACCAAGCCTATGCACCGAGATGACAGTCCCCTTCAATCAAACACACACCCACAGAGAGAAAAAGGCAGGAGGAGGAGGGAGAAAGGGAGAGAGAGAGAGAGAGATAGAGAGAGAGAGAGAGAGAGAGAGAGAGAGAGAGAGAGAGAGAGAGATAGAGATGGAGATGGAGAGAGAGAGAGAGAGAGAGAGAGAGAGAGAGAGAGAGACGTAAAAGAAGAAAATAAGGGAATAACGAGCGGTGGCGGGAGGAGAGAACGGTAGAAAGAAATCACCTTTGACCTTTATCATTGATAGTATTGTTGTACACTCTTAGAATAAGATGGTATGTAGAACCTAAAAGCGTTATTCGGCTGTCCCCATAGGAGAACCCTTTGAAGAACTGTTGTTGGTTCCAGATAGAACCTGTTTGGTTCTAACTAAAACCGTTTCCATGTAGAAACCGTTCCCCAGAGGGTTCTAAATGGAACCCAAAATTGTTCTAGCTGGAACCAAAAAGGGTTTTACCTGAAACCAAAAAGGGTTATCCTATGGGGACAGCTGAAGAACAGTTTTCGGAAAAAAAAATTCTAAGAGTGTACGTGTCATATTCTGTGACATTGTGAATGCCAGGGAGGGATTGCTTATGAGTCCTTGAGGAGAAGCCTTGGCAACGATGAGACAGAAGTAAACCAAGGCATGCTGAGAACAAAACACAATGGGATGATATCATTATCGAACAATGATTGGGTTTTCACCCTCATGTCTATCATGACATGTTGCTACAAGGAGTCATCATGCTGGTTGAGTCACAGTCAAAGAGAGAGTATGGTTTTTTAAACAGCCAAACCCAGCTTTCTTTGAAAACGTTCTATTCTATAAGTCTTTGTTCAAAATTATACACAAGTAACACTGAAATCAACACTTGTACTTAGAAGCCCTCTCCCCCACCTTTCCAACTCTTCTGCTGTTCTCAAATTAATTACCAATCAGCTCTGGGTGACAATAATCCATAGAATTTCTAACCTGGCTAATATGGCTATGCTGGGCCTTCCGAGTGGCTCAGTGTTCTAAGGCACTGCATCACAGTGGTTGAGGCCTCACTACATACCCGGGTTTGTTCCCAGGCTGTGTCACAGCCGGCCATGACCCGGGAGACCAATGAGGCGCGCACAATTGGCCCAGCGTTGCCTGGGTTAGTGGAGGGTTTGGCCGGCCCGGGATGTCCTTCTCCAATTGCGCTCTAGCGACTCCGTGTGGTGGGCTGGGCACCTGCAAGCTGACTTCGGTCGCCAGTTGTAGTGTTTCCTTCGACACATTGGTGCGGCTGGCTTCCGGGTTAAGTGAGCAGTGTGTCTAGAAGCAGTGAGGCTTGGCAGGGTTGTGTTTCGGAGGAACGTGGCTCTCGACCTTTGCATCTCCCGAGTCCATACGGGAGTTGCAGTGATGGGACAAGACTGTAACTACCAATTGTCTATCAAGAAATTGCGGAGAAAAGGGGTAAAAGTACAAAAACATTTTTGATATATAATAATATGACTAACAGACACAAAGAGAGTGACCAGTCCAGTTCATAGCACTGAGACGGCACTTGTGAAGGTGGTAAATTAAATTTTAATGGCATCGGACCGAGGCTCTGCATCTGTCCTCGTGCCCCTAGACCTTAGTGCTGCTTTTGATACCATCGATCACCACATTCTTTTGGAGAGATTGGAAACCCAAATTGGTCTACACGGACAAGTTCTGGCCTGGTTTAGATCTTATCTGTCGGAAAGATATCAGTTTGTCTCTGTGAATGGTTTGTCCTCTGACAAATCAACTGTAAATTTCGGTGTTCCTCAAGGTTCCGTTTTAGGACCACTATTGTTTTCACTATATATTTTACCTCTTGGGGATGTTATTCGAAAACATAATGTTAACTTTCACTGCTATGCGGATGACACACAGCTGTATTTCAATGAAACATGGTGAAGCCCCAAAATTGCCCTTGCTAGAAGCATGTGTTTCAGACATAAGGAAGTAGATGGCTGCTGGATGACTTTCTACTTTTAAACTCGGACAAAACAGAGATGCTTGTTCTAGGTCCCAAGAAACAAAGAGATCTTCTGTTGAATCTGACAATTAATCTTAATGGTTGTACAGTCGTCTCAAATAAAACTGTGAGGGACCTCAGCGTTACTCTGGACCCTGATCTCTCTTTTGAAGAACATATCAAGACCATTTCAAGGACAGCTTTTTTCCATCTACGTAACATTGCAAAAATCAGAAATTTTCTGTCCAAAAATGATGCAGAAAAATTAATCCATGCTTTTGTCACTTCTAGGTTAGACTACTGCAATGCTCTACTTTCTGGCTACCTGGATAAAGCACTAAATAAACTTCAGTTAGTGCTAAATACGGCTGCTAGAATCCTGACTAGAACCAAAAAAATTGATCATATTACTCCAGTGCTAGCCTCTCTACACTGGCTTCCTGTCAAAGCAAGGGCTGATTTCAAGGTTTTACTGCTAACCTACAAAGCATTACATGGGCTTGCTCCTACCTATCTTTCTGATTTGGTCCTGCCGTACATACCTACACGTACGCTACGGTCACAAGACGCAGGCCTCCTAATTGTCCCTAGAATTTCTAAGCAAACAGCTGGAGGCAGGGCTTTCTCCTATAGAGCTCCATTTTTATGGAATGGTCTGCCTACCCATGTCAGAGACGCAAACTCAGTCTCAACCTTTAAGTCTTTATTGAAGACTCATCTCTTCAGTGGGTCATATGATTGAGTGTAGTCTGGCCCAGGAGTGGGAAGGTGAACGGAAAGGCTCTGGAGCAACGAACCGCCCTTGCTGTCTCTGCCTGGCCGGTTCCCCTCTTTCCACTGGGATTCTCTGCCTCTAACCCTATTACAGGGGCTGAGTCACTGGCTTACTGGGGCTCTCTCATGCCGTCCCTGGAAGGGGTGCGTCACCTGAGTGGGTTGATTCACTGATGTGGTCATCCTATCTGGGTTGGCGCCCCCCCTTGGGTTGTGCCATGGCGGAGATCTTTGTGGGCTATACTCAGCCTTGTCTCAGGATGGTAAGTTGGTGGTTGAAGATATCCCTCTAGTGGTGTGGGGGCTGTGCTTTGGCAAAGTGGGTGGGGTTATATCCTTCCTGTTTGGCCCTGTCCAGGGGTGTCCTCGGATGGGGCCACAGTGTCTCCTGACCCCTCCTGTCTCAGCCTCCAGTATTTATGCTGCAGTAGTTTATGTGTCGGGGGGCTAGGGTCAGTTTGTTTTATCTGGAGTACTTCTCCTGTCCTATTCGGTGTCCTGTGTGAATCTAAGTGTGAGAGCAGAGCCAGAGCCTAGGACCATGCCCCAGGACTACCTGACATGATGACTCCTTGCTGTCCCCAGTCCACCTGGCCGTGCTGCTGCTCCAGTTTCAACTGTTCTGCCTTATTATTATTCGACCATGCTGGTCATTTATGAACATTTGAACATCTTGGCCATGTTCTGTTATAATCTCCACCCGGCACAGCCAGAAGAGGACTGGCCACCCCACATAGCCTGGTTCCTCTCTAGGTTTCTTCCTAGGTTTTGGCCTTTCTAGGGAGTTTTTCCTAGCCACCGTGCTTCTACACCTGCATTGCTTGCTGTTTGTGGTTTTAGGCTGGGTTTCTGTACAGCACTTTGAGATATCAGCTGATGTACAAAGGGCTATATAAATAGATTTGATTTGATTTGACCAGTCCTCACCAGCAGATCAATGTAATGAATACAGAAGCTAAAATCTATTGGGCGGTGGGGGTGAGCAGTGGGGGTGAGCAGAGGGGGTGGGCAGTGGGGGTGGGCAGTGGGGATGGGCAGTGAAACAGTCTGTTGAAAGGAGAATGAACTCAGTTATGGCTGTGTTGTTTCTATCCTTTCATTACAAGGAGTGGTGAGAAGCTGGGTTCCAACATACGTCATCTGTAGTGCAGAGGTGAGCGGTCTATCAGCTTATCAGTTCATTACTTAATAACTACCTACTGGGCACAGATGTCAACGTCCAGTTTAGAGAGATGTCATTGAATTGTCGACTAATGTGAATTCAGTGTAGACTCAAGAAACACCAAGGCATGTTGTTTACCTTTTATTTCAGATTGAGTTCGAATAAGATGATAATGGTGTTTGGTGATGACATTGAGCATCTCTAAGTTTTCCTATGTTTACACATTATCACATTGAACTTTTTTTAAACGCAGTGGAAACAACATTTGTTCCCAGTGGGAAACTTCTTTAGAAACTTTAAACAGTTCAAAACAAAAAGTGAGAATACAACTGGGAACCCTGGCCTAGGCTAGATTAACTAGAATCACAGATGGATTCTTCACTCTGATAAAACTGTGATGAAGCAAGAGGGATTAAGTTACATATCTGATCTTCAAGATCTATCAGACATGACACCTCCCCTGCTAAGATTAGGATGCAAGAACCCTTTGTTCTTTACTGCAGTGGTTAATGGTGGCTTTATAGTTTTTCTGTGTGTGGAGAGCTTAGAACAGAACAGAGAGATGCTGTGCTGGATAAAGATGAGTCCATCCTATTAACCCAGATTCAGGAGTGCTGCGGTCTCACTGAGAACTGAAAGAGGCTGGAGACGTAAACAGCCTCCTCCTCCTCCGGCAGAAAGCACCAGACTGAATATTTAATAGAACCCATTTCAGATTCACTGCTGCTTTTAAATGTACTTCCGCTTCTCAAAGACGAGGCTGGCTGCTGAATAACTGGGTAGGGCTGAGCCTGAGGAGGGAATCCCGTTGAGGGGTGTGTGTGTGTGTGTGTGTGTGTGTGTGTGTGTGTGTGTGTGTGTGTGTGTGTGTGTGTGTGTGTGTGTGTGTGTGTGTGTGTGTGTGTGTGTGTGTGTGTGTGTGTGTGTGTGTGTGTGTGTGTGTGTGTTTGCGTCTGCGTGATGTGTGTGCCATGTGTGTGTGAGATATCATTAAAGAACTGTAGAGTTCAGCGGCATTCACTAGGTAAATACTAGACAGAAGACTCCCCCTTCCATCCCTCTCTACACCCCTCCCTTCTTATCCCTTCCCCTGGGGTGGGCAGAAAGACCTTTGTGCCTTTATGCGGGATGGGCGGTGGTAGGGAGAGGGGGGTCACAGGTAGAGGTGTACACATGGGGAGGGAGCTGAGAGAGGGATGCATGGCAGGGCAGTGCATCGTGATTGGCAATCTATTATCCAGTCCAGTCACTTGTCCTCTGCAATGTGTAGAAAATGACTTTTCTCTCCCTGCTGCTGCAGCTTCTTCAAGGCTGTTTGGTTCAGTAGTTGGTCCTGCTGAAGCGGGGTTCTCCCTGATTGCCTTGCTGGCTGGCTGGCTGGCTGCAATTGAACGGAGACCGCCACAGTCTTCTGAGCCCACGAGTCAGGGCTCCACACTTCATACTAAAAGGCAGTGTAGTTGCAGCGTTGCGGTGTGCACACTTCAGAGGGGGAGCAGGGATCAAAGCCAGCGAGTGGGAGGGAGGGAAACCCAGCACGACACAAAAACACAGCACATCACAGGCACAACTATGCAGCATTTCCCCCACCAGCGTGGTGTATTAATTGCAGTACAACACAGCAGAGTCCAACACAACATTACTCCAGAACATTCTAGAACAGTCTGGAACACTGTAGCACTGCATTGAACACCATGCACTGCACAGTTTAGCAAAGCACATGGCAGCAATTCAATTCAAAGGAATTTAATTTGATGAGACTTTATCAATCCCTCATGGCATTGATAAGACTTAATTACCGTATTCCTCTCATGTCTTTGTCAGGGCACAAGTTCACCCATACTCCCAGTTGCAAACAGAAAACCACATCATATGAATGGCACAAACATGGACCCAGCACAGGCCCCAATCCAGGCTGACTGGCCAAGTAGCCACTGGCTGGAGGAGCCAAGGGAATAGTAACATAAGAGGTTTATGAGGCAGTCTCAGAACAAATACTGACAACACACACACACCTCCCTGTGTGTTGAATCCTACATTCCCTGGTCTCCTAGACAGCTCTGCAGAGGTTGATGTCTAATTCCCTGTGACTGGATTCTCTGATGGATGAGCTCTCTGCCTCCCCCTCTCCCGCCTCCCCCGCTGCCCCCTCCCCTGCCTCCCCCTGTCCTGCCCCCCTCCACCGCTGACCCCTCCCCTGCCTCCCCCTCTCCTGCCTCCCACGCCGCCCCCTCCCCTCTCCTGCCTCCACCTCTGCTGCTTCCCCCTCTCCTGCCTCCACCTCTCCTGCACCTCCCTCTCCCCTCCCCTGCCTCCCCCTCTCCTGTCTCCCCCTCTGCTGCCTCCCCTCCCCTGCCTCCCCCTCCCCTGCCTCCCCCTCCGCTGCCTCCCCCTCCCTGCCTCCCCCTCTCCTGCCTCCCCCTCCGCTGCCTCCCCCTCTCCTGCATCCCCCTTTCCTGACTCCCCTCTCCTGCCTCCCCCTCTCCTGTCTCCCCCTCTCCTGCATCCCCCTCCCCTGCCTCCCCCTCCCCTGCATCCCCCCCCTCCCCTGCCTGCCCCCCTCCCCTGCCTCCCCCTCTCCTGCCTCCCCCTCTCCTGCTTTTATTCTTTCTTAAACATACTGCTCTCCCTCCTTCTCCCCCTTCTCTCCTGTGTGTGACTTATCTAAGTGCTTGTTCGTGGTTAGAGGGACATTAGGCGGCCCTCATAAATGTTCTGCAGATGATTCATGGCTGGGGAAATCCAGGGAGTGTAATGACTACAATACTACATTATAATGTGCTGGTCTTGTGCTGGGGACATATTTTTGATGATTGAATGTTTTTCTGAAGTTTAAAATAGAGCTACAATAATTCTAAAACCAGATTATTCTAACCAATGTCACATGGGTATCTGAACAAACAATAGCACAGGAAAACTATTTGTATTTTTGATGGTTCATTGATAATCTCTTTGGACACCTCTTCCATTTCTCTCCCATTCCTCTCCATCCTTTGCGATGAGCACGAGGCTTTCGCTTGACAAACTTGCCGTCAAATTCGCTCTCGGTTGTTTTGAAAAATCCACTAGACTAGGCCCTACAAATGATCCAGTTGAATCTATTAAATGAAAATGACCGTCACACTTGCCTGTGGCCATGTAACTTTGAACCAATGTAAGTTTAAAACGTGCTATGTTAATATGAAACATTTTGATAGGTTCAGTTCATCCTATTGCAAATGCAAGACTGGTCCCTGCGGCTATAGCTTACTAATTACTAGGTTAGTAGACCTACATGCTCTCGAGAACCCAAGGCATTACATGTAATTAAGAAGGCATTCTACCTTAACCTAAGGGTTCTTAGCTATAAGCACCACTTACCAGTGGGACCATTTGAACTACAATCCCTATGCTCTGTTTTAAATTTAGAAACGTCAATAATCATTGCTTGTGATGCGGCTTTCGAAACATATGGAATTATCTTTCATATCAGCGAGAAAGAATCTTTCAAATGAAAAAGATACACTTACTGTAGCAGGTCAGATCCATACGGATGTGTCCCTCCAGCCGGTAAACTACACTTCCTCCCCTGTTATGCTTACACACAGGTGTTTGGGCTAATTAGCACAGGTGGGCATCTCTGTTTTCTGTCTGTCTTCTGTAAACAATCGCTGTAACATGGAGATATGGCCGTGTGAGAACCCTAACCCTATAAAGGTGTGTAGTAATTTAATCTTTTTTTTTATATTGTTATTTCTCACTGCTATGAAAGATAATTCCATATGTTTCAAAAACTGTACCGCAAGCGTTAGCTCTTCAAAAAACTAACCCGGCCAGAAGATACCTTCGTGAAAAGACGCTGAAGGTAGTTAGCGTATATGAATGGGCGAGGTTAGTACAGGCAAAATGTGTCAATTGTTGTTTCAAAATAGCCCAATAATAGCCCATCAAAAGGAAAATTTGCTGATAAAAATCTATCTGTCATGGGCATCATTTTTGTAAGCATTTTATATATATATATATTTATATATAATTAGCCTAGAAGTCTACAACTCTGTCTAGACAACAAAAACAAGTAGGCCTGCCCACATGATTCTACAGTTTCCTATATAATTATATAGTACTTACTATCTGAAGTTAACTGTAGTAAATTGTAGTATACTGTAGAACATTATACTCCACAGTGTTATATCCCTCAATCATGTGCAGTACCTACTATAGATCTGTGTAGTATACTGTAGAATACTATACTACACACTGTATTATCTCTTGATCATGTAGTGCTTACTATAGAATGTTGTAGTATACTGTAGAATAATATACTACCCACTGTAGTATTCCTTAATCATGTAGTGCTTACTATAGAATGTTGTAGTATACTGTAGAATAATATACTACCCACTGTAGTATTCCTTAATCATGTAGTGCTTACTATAGAATGTTGTAGTATACTGTAGAATACTATACTACCCACTGTAGTATTCCTTAATCATGTAGTGCTTACTATAGAATGTTGTAGTATACTATATTACCCACTGTAGTATTCCTTGATCATGTAGTGCTTACTATAGAATGTTGTAGTATACTGTAGAATACTATACTACCCACTGTAGTATTCCTTGATCATGTAGTGCTTATTATAGAATTGTATATGTCACGCCCTGACCATAGAGAGCCTTAGTTAGGTTGGGGTGTGACTAGGGTGGGCTATCTAGGGTATTGTATGTCTATGTTGGCCTGGTATGGTTCCCAATCAGAGGCAGCTGTTTATCGTTGTCTCTGATTGGGGATCATATTTAGGCAGCCATTTCCCCCACTGTGTTTTGTGGGATCTTGTTTGTGTGTAGTGGTGTGTGATCATTCTATGACTTCACGTTTTGTTTTTGCTCTTTATTGTTTTTGTGAGTTTCATTTCAATTAAGCATGTGGAACTACGTACGCTGCGCCTTGGTCCGACATTCATTATAACGATTGTGACAGTATAGTATACTGTATAATACTATACTACACACTGTAGTATCCCTCAATTGTGTAGTGCTAACTAAATACTACAGTAATGTCCGCAAAAGCACTAGTGTTAGCAAAACGCAACCGTTTTTTTCACTATAGTAATATTAAAGTATTTAATTTGCATATACCCCACCCATTCCCCTCCCCATAGCCCAATTTGTGCCACCCATGAATGAGAACCCTACTGTACATGGCAAGTATAGACCATAAACTGCGTTCCCTAAAGTGAAACTATCCATTTACACTCCAGTCTTACCTACAAGAGGTGCGCTCAGTAATGATTTATTCATCCCGCTTCCGCCTGCACCCTGAGCTTTTCATACCCACCCACCCACTGGCTTTCTGTCTAACTCCCACCCACCCACTGTCTTCCTGTCTAACTCCCACCCACAACTGGCTTCCTGTCTAACTCCCACCCACAACTGGCTTTCTGTCTAACTCCCACCCACAACTGGCTTTCTGTCTAACTCCCACCCACAACTGGCTTTCTGTCTAACTCCCACCCACAACTGGCTTTCTGTCTAACTCCCACCCACAACTGGCTTTCTGTCTAACTCCCACCCACAACTGGCTTTCTGTCTAACTCCCACCCACAACTGGCTTTCTGTCTAACTCCCACCCACAACTGGCTTTCTGTCTAACTCCCACCCACAACTGGCTTTCTGTCTAACTCCCACCCACAACTGGCTTTCTGTCTAACTCCCACCCACAACTGGCTTTCTGTCTAACTCCCACCCACAACTGGCTTTCTGTCTAACTCCCACCCACAACTGGCTTTCTGTCTAACTCCCACCCACAACTGGCTTTCTGTCTAACTCCCACCCACCCACTGGCTTTCTGTCTAACTCCCACCCACCCACTGGCTTTCTGTCTAACTCCCATCCACCCACTGGCTTTCTGTCTATTCCCACCCACAACTGGCTTTCTGTCTAACTCCCACCCACAACTGGCTTTCTGTCTAACTCCCACCCACCCACTGGCTTTCTGTCTAACTCCCACCCACTGGCTTTCTGTCTAACTCCCACCCACTGGCTTTCTGTCTAACTCCCACCCACCCACTGGCTTTCTGTCTAACTCCCACCCACCCACTGGCTTTCTGTCTAACTCCCACCCACAACTGGCTTTCTGTCTAACTCCCACCCACAACTGGCTTTCTGTCTAACTCCCACCCACAACTGGCTTTCTGTCTAACTCCCACCCACCCACTGGCTTTCTGTCTAACTCCCACCCACAACTGGCTTTCTGTCTAACTCCCACCCACAACTGGCTTTCTGTCTAACTCCCACCCACAACTGGCTTTCTGTCTAACTCCCATCCACCCACTGGCTTTCTGTCTAACTCCCACCCACAACTGGCTTTCTGTCTAACTCCCATCCACCCACTGGCTTTCTGTCTAACTCCCACCCACAACTGGCTTTCTGTCTAACTCCCACCCACTGGCTTTCTGTCTAACTCCCACCCACAACTGGCTTTCTGTCTAACTCCCACCCACAACTGGCTTTCTGTCTAACTCCCATCCACCCACTGGCTTTCTGTCTAACTCCCACCCACTGGCTTTCTGTCTAACTCCCACCCACAACTGGCTTTCTGTCTAACTCCCACCCACAACTGGCTTTCTGTCTAACTCCCATCCACCCACTGGCTTTCTGTCTAACTCCCACCCACAACTGGCTTTCTGTCTAACTCCCACCCACAACTGGCTTTCTGTCTAACTCCCATCCACCCACTGGCTTTCTGTCTAACTCCCACCCACCCACTGGCTTTCTGTCTAACTCCCACCCACAACTGGCTTTCTGTCTAACTCCCACCCACAACTGGCTTTCTGTCTAACTCCCATCCACCCACTGGCTTTCTGTCTAACTCCCACCCACTGGCTTTCTGTCTAACTCCCACCCACAACTGGCTTTCTGTCTAACTCCCACCCACAACTGGCTTTCTGTCTAACTCCCATCCACCCACTGGCTTTCTGTCTAACTCCCACCCACAACTGGCTTTCTGTCTAACTCCCATCCACCCACTGGCTTTCTGTCTATTCCCACCCACAACTGGCTTTCTGTCTAACTCCCATCCACCCACTGGCTTTCTGTCTATTCCCACCCACAACTGGCTTTCTGTCTAACTCCCATCCACAACTGGCTTTCTGTCTAACTCCCACCCACAACTGGCTTTCTGTCTAACTCCCACCCACAACTGGCTTTCTGTCTAACTCCCACCCACAACTGGCTTTCTGTCTAACTCCCACCCACCCACTGGCTTTCTGTCTAACTCCACCCACAACTGGCTTTCTGTCTAACTCCGACCCACAACTGGCTTTCTGTCTAACTCCGACCCACAACTGGCTTTCTGTCTAACACCGACCCCACTGGCTTTCTGTCTAACTCTGACCCACAACTGGCTTTCTGTCTAACTGGCCTGACCCACAACTGGCTTTCTGTCTAACTCCCACCCACCACTGGCTTTCTGTCTAACTCCCACCCACTGGCTTTCTGTCTAACTCCCACCCACTGGCTTTCTGTCTAACTCCGACCCACTGGCTTTCTGTCTAACTCCCACCCCACTGGCTTTCTGTCTAACTCCCACCCACTGGCTTTCTGTCTAACCCCACCCACTGGCTTTCTGTCTAACTCCACCCACAACTGGCTTTCTGTCTAACTCCACCCACAACTGGCTTTTTCTAACTCCCACCCAACTGGCTCTGTCTAACTCCCACCCACAACTGGCTTTCTGTCTAACTCCCACCCACAACTGGCTTTCTGTCTAACTCCGACCCACAACTGGCTTTCTGTCTAACTCCCACCCACAACTGGCTTTCTGTCTAACTCCACCCACAACTGGCTTTCTGTCTAACTCCACCCACAACTGGCTTTCTGTCTAACTCCCACCCACAACTGGCTTTCTGTCTAACTCCACCCACAACTGGCTTTCTGTCTAACTCCGACCCACAACTCCCACCCACAACTGGCTTTCTGTCTAACTCCACCCACAACTGGCTTTCTGTCTAACTCCCACCCACCCACTGGCTTTCTGTCTAACTCCCATCCACCCACTGGCTTTCTGTCTAACTCCCACCCACAACTGGCTTTCTGTCTAACTCCCATCCACCCACTGGCTTTCTGTCTAACTCCCATCCACCAACTGGCTTTCTGTCTAACTCCCACCCACAACTGGCTTTCTGTCTAACTCCCACCCACCCACTGGCTTTCTGTCTAACTCCCACCCACCCACTGGCTTTCTGTCTAACTCCCATCCACCCACTGGCTTTCTGTCTAACTCCCACCCACAACTGGCTTTCTGTCTAACTCCCATCCACAACTGGCTTTCTGTCTAACTCCACCCACAACTGGCTTTCTGTCTAACTCCGACCCACAACTGGCTTTCTGTCTAACTCCACCCACAACTGGCTTTCTGTCTAACTCCCACCCACAACTGGCTTTCTGTCTAACTCCGACCCACAACTGGCTTTCTGTCTAACTCCGACCCACAACTGGCTTTCTGTCTAACTCCGACCCACAACTGGCTTTCTGTCTAACTCCGACCCACTGGCTTTCTGTCTAACTCTGACCCACAACTGGCTTTCTGTCTAACTCCGACCCACTGGCTTTCTGTCTAACTCCGACCCACAACTGGCTTTCTGTCTAACTCCCACCCACTGGCTTTCTGTCTAACTCCGACCCACTGGCTTTCTGTCTAACTCCGACCCACTGGCTTTCTGTCTAACTCCCACCCACTGGCTTTCTGTCTAACTCCGACCCACTGGCTTTCTGTCTAACTCCGACCCACAACTGGCTTTCTGTCTAACTCCGACCCACAACTGGCTTTCTGTCTAACTCCCACCCACTGGCTTTCTGTCTAACTCCGACCCACAACTGGCTTTCTGTCTAACTCCCACCCACCCACTGGCTTTCTGTCTAACTCCCACCCACAACTGGCTTTCTGTCTAACTCCGACCCACAACTGGCTTTCTGTCTAACTCCGACCCACAACTGGCTTTCTGTCTAACTCCGACCCACAACTGGCTTTCTGTCTAACTCCGACCCACAACTGGCTTTCTGTCTAACTCCGACCCACAACTGGCTTTCTGTCTAACTCCGACCCACAACTGGCTTTCTGTCTAACTCCCACCCACAACTGGCTTTCTGTCTAACTCCGACCCACAACTGGCTTTCTGTCTAACTCCGACCCACAACTGGCTTTCTGTCTAACTCCGACCCACAACTGGCTTTCTGTCTAACTCCGACCCACAACTGGCTTTCTGTCTAACTCCCACCCACCCACTGGCTTTCTGTCTAACTCCCATCCACCCACTGGCTTTCTGTCTAACTCCCACCCACAACTGGCTTTCTAACTCCCATCCACCCACTGGCTTTCCATCTAACTCCCACCCACAACTGGCTTTCTGTCTAACTCCCACCCACAACTGGCTTTCTGTCTAACTCCCACCCACCCACTGGCTTTCTGTCTAACTCCCACCCACCCACTGGCTTTCTGTCTAACTCCCATCCACCCACACCCACAACTGGCTTTCTGTCTAACTCCGACCCACAACTGGCTTTCTGTCTAACTCCGACCCACAACTGGCTTTCTGTCTAACTCCGACCCACAACTGGCTTTCTGTCTAACTCCCACCCACAACTGGCTTTCTGTCTAACTCCGACCCACAACTGGCTTTCTGTCTAACTCCGACCCACAACTGGCTTTCTGTCTAACTCCGACCCACAACTGGCTTTCTGTCTAACTCCGACCCACAACTGGCTTTCTGTCTAACTCCCACCCACCCACTGGCTTTCTGTCTAACTCCCATCCACCCACTGGCTTTCTGTCTAACTCCCACCCACAACTGGCTTTCTGTCTAACTCCCATCCACCCACTGGCTTTCTGTCTAACTCCCACCCACAACTGGCTTTCTGTCTAACTCCCACCCACCCACTGGCTTTCTGTCTAACTCCCACCCACAACTGGCTTTCTGTCTAACTCCCACCCACAACTGGCTTTCTGTCTAACTCCCACCCACAACTGGCTTTCTGTCTAACTCCCACCCACCCACTGGCTTTCTGTCTAACTCCCATCCACCCACTGGCTTTCTGTCTAACTCCCACCCACAACTGGCTTTCTGTCTAACTCCCATCCACCCACTGGCTTTCTGTCTAACTCCCACCCACAACTGGCTTTCTGTCTAACTCCCACCCACAACTGGCTTTCTGTCTAAATCCCATCCACCCACTGGCTTTCTGTCTAACTCCCATCCACCCACTGGCTTTCTGTCTAACTCCCACCCACAACTGGCTTTCTGTCTAACTCCCACCCACAACTGGCTTTCTGTCTAACTCCCACCCACAACTCCCACCCACCCACAACTGGCTTTCTGTCTAACACCCACCCACAACTGGCTTTCTGTCTAACACCCACCCACAACTGCATTCCTGCAATTCTATTTTAGGCGTATATGACCCAGCTCACTTGCTGATGATCGCAGCAGTTGTCTGCCCTAAAGGCCATATCAACATGTGCAAAAAATAACCTGACAAAAAGATTAAATACTACACAAAAAAAGGTTAATACTACACAAATAGACACTTGCATCGGCCAATAGGCTAGACGTAGTCTGAGGAGAACAGAGTTGGAGAGATTTGTACTTTCTCTTGAGCTATACCCTACCTTTTAGGAGTGGGATGATTTTCAGATGGAGACAAATATGGGTGAACAATATTTATTTCTAGGCCATAGTCAACTATAGTCTAATCATATTTAGGAAGTACATTTTCTTGGAACTATAACAGCCCCATCTTTCTCCGCCCATAAATAGGCTACAGCCTACTATTTTAGTTGAGACCACAGGTGCACCTGATCTCACACATCTGGCCACTGAATTTGAAGCAGCAAGAATGATGACAGTGGACACTTGCATTTTTTCTTGAGCTACGTTTTGCATATTGGATATAGCCTACCTTTTAGGAGGACGATTTTCAGGCAGAGAGGTATGAATGGGTAATCAATATTTCAGTAGTGTAAAGTACTTAAGTAAAAAATACGTTTAAGTACTACTTAAGTAGTTTTTGGGGGTATCTGTACTTTACTATTTATATTTATTAGCTTTTACTTCACTGCATTTCTAAAGAAAATAATGTACTGTTTACTCCATACATATTCCCTGACACCCAAAAGTACTCATTACATTTTAAGAGGTTAGCAGGACAGGAAAATGGTCCAATTCCCACACTTGTCAAGAGAACATGCCAGGTCATCCCTAAACTAAACACAAATGGCTTCGTTTGTAAATGATGTCTGAGTGTTGGAGTGTGCCCCTGGCTCTCCGTAAAATAAAACAAATAAGAACATTGTGCCGCCTGGTTTGCTTAATATGAAGAATTTTAAAGAATTTCTACTTTACTTTTGACACAGTATATTTTAGAAATTAAATGTACTTGTTATACTTAATTATATTTTAAAACAAATAGTTTTAGATTTAGTCAAGTAGTATTTTACTGGGTGACTTTCACTTTTACTTGAGTCATTTTCTATTAAGGTGTCTTTAGTTTTACTCAAGTATGACACTTGGGTGCTTTTCCACCATCGCAATATTTAATGATAAAGAAACCGCTCGCTCACCATGGTAGCCTATGCGCGCGATGCGCTTTTTCCTTTTCGACGATTATCAACAACACGTCGACTCACGTCCACTTCATTCCAGTATGAATATTTATTTACAGACACTGTAGCAAACTATATAGTACAATCATATTTAAGTTAATTTCCTTAGAAAGATAAATGCCACATGATTCTCCACCCATGCATAGGCAGCCTAGTGTATTTCATTGAGACCAAACATAGAGTATACGCGCTCTTGGTCTCGCACACTCAATTTGAAGAGGGGAGGTAGGCTCCTTAACTTGAAGCAGTGCGTTCTGAGTGTGTGAATAATGCGACAGAGACGTGCTTTAAATACAATAGGCAGGCCTAAGGTAACGCATACAAAGCAGAAAGACGACCGGTTCCATTATACTGGGAAAGATGGGTTCATCTGTGGACATCGGAGGGTTGGAGTTAAGAACTGAATGAATGGTGGATTGGCCGCGGAGGGTGAAATTCCAGCACTTCAACAAATTGGAAAATAGGAATATATGTATAATTCTGTAACTACAGTTACCATCGATGTGAGCGAAATAGCTGTAAGTAGCAGTATAAATATTGTTATATGTTAGTTTACTCCACTTAGGGTATGGGTGGTAGGGTTGTGGTGGTAGGGGGGGGGCAATCCTGCAGGAATGCTGCCCTCTACTACCTACATACAGTAGGTTTCTGCAAAACACTACAGTAAATACTACAGTATACTACTAATGTCAGCAAAAAACAATACAGTAAATACTACAGTATACCACCAATGAATGCCAAAACACTACAGTAAATAACACAAGGCGACAGGTAGCCTAGCGTTTAGCCAGTAACTGAAAGATTGCTGGTTAGAATACCCGATGACCAAGGCACTTAAACCTTTTACAGCACATTTTACTGCACCTAAAAATAAAAACTACAGTAGCCTTTGCGGAGTCCCTAACCACTGGATGTCCGGTTTTCAGGGGAAATGGAAAGAGAGCAACTTCAGCATTTGGACGTTAACAAGGCAACACTCCATCTTAACTCGTCCACATTTCCCTGGATTGGTTGAACAGTGCAGAAAAGAACCTCTCCCGGTAGTATTTTTTCTTCTTGTCAAGACAAGTATGTAAGGGTTCTAGTTTCAGACCAGTATGTAAGGGTTCTAGTTTCAGACCAGTATGGAAGGGTTCTAGTTTCAGACCAGTATGTAAGGGTTCTAGTTTCAGACCAGTATGGAAGGGTTCTAGTTTCAGACCAGTATGTAAGGGTTCTAGTTTCAGGCATTTATTTTACACCTGTTACGTTAGGTTAATACTACAGTAAAAAAAAACACTAGGCTACAGTGAATACTATGGAATATAAATATAGTAATACTACAGTATTTATACCATAGTATACTATAGTATTTTTCACGTGGGTGGAGAGCACAAAAAAAACGATTTTGCTGCATTGCACCTGTCCAAACAAACACTTGTAGGCGAATGTAGGTTAGTTGAGACCTCACCTGAACTGAAACGTTTCATTTTATAATGACTATATAATTTAATGAATTTTCCATCATAACATTATTTTGAATGTTTGTAACAAGTTACAGTATGAAATCAATGAATATAGTCTAACCGCAATTAGTAGCAAAAACTGCTTGTAGTTTAGGCGATCCTATGAGTGGTAACCACTATAATAATGCTATCGCGTTGGGAATGGCTGTGGTCTTAGTCGTTTGTTACGTCTTCGTCGGGAATCCCCTTCTCATAATCATTATGGGACACCGCAGTGCATGTTTCACACAACCACCATCAGAAAATTATAACGTTTCTGTAAAGATTGCAACAGAAAACCTCTCTTACCTGAGAATTGCACTACAGCAAGTGGTGGCTTGGTGTGTCGTGAGAGTGGCTGGTGGTGGAGCCTGTGCAGTCCGTCTCTTGGCGCGCCTCTGTGGCGTGTGATCACAGCCGTGGCATCAACAGCCCCGCTCCGCGCAGCAGCCGGGTGCTCCGGTGTGTAGGGGGCGTGGTCACAGTTTCGGGGAGCCAGCTGGGGCAGCTTCTCTGCTATCTGCTGAACCCTATTTAGGGTTTAAATTATCCAGTGGCAATGTACCGTGATATTGAATGTCCTAATAATATCCAATTAACTCAATAAGTCATACCGCAGTATCACATTATTTGTTCATAAGTCTCTCTCTGTGTGTGTTAAAAGCGTGAGGAAGAAGTGTTCCAGATCTAGGTGCAGATTGTGATATCGTACGGTACTTCTGCCCTTAGCTGTTACGGGATGCAATTATAGCGTTACAATTATATAATCACAATTATAGATTATAGCGTTACAATTATATAATCACAATTATAGATTATAGCGTTACAATTATATAATCACACTTGTATAATTACACAGAACACTGAATTATAGGATTTATTTTTGTGAACAACTGTTTTCATTAGGCCAATTTAAAAAATATTTATAAAATGCCTTGTTTAAAAAAAAAATAGGCAAGTCAGTTAATTAAGAACAAATTCTTATTTACAACGACGGCCTAGGAACAGTGGGTTAACAGCCTTGTTCAGGGGCAGAACGACATTTATTTCCTTGGCAGCTCAGAGATTCGATCTAGCAACGTTTCGGTTACTGGCCCAACGCTCTAACCACTAGTCTACTAGACTACAAACGCACCGCTGTCGGGCCAACACCATTCCCGACCTCCGTCAAAAACACAATATAAAACACAAACACATACAAATCAAATAATAACAATACACAAACATTACAATCAAATAAAAAAGTACATACAAGATTGTTTACCACTATATCACCACCAATGAATTATAGGATCTCTGTGGATAAAATAGTTATTGATCCTTTATCATAGCCTAGTTATGATCCACTATCGTTAATTTCCAGAAAACCTCAAATACCTCTCACCGCCAGGTGGCAGTCAATATAATCTACTACTCTCACTTGCAGTCGTTGTGGGTGTGTCTTGTCTCACAGAGTCGCTTTCTTTGATTATCTCCATCTCGGTGACAGATAATCAGAAAAAACAACAGACTCGGTGAAGAATCTTGTCGAAAGTGGAGAATTTTGCTTTTAAAGCAATGGAGGAGTACAATTCCGGAGAGGAGGTAGATTGTGCATTAAGCTAGATACAAATTTCAGACTTTGACACTGATTTCAAACGGCCCGAGTTAGCTAGATGAATGGTCAGCTAGCTAGATAACGTTAGCATGCATTGCATTGAGGGTGCTGGCTTTGAAAACGTATCTGACGAGTACATGAGTATTTAATTAAGTAGTCAAATGAAACTGACACGATAATATACACCTTTCAAACATTTGTCATGCAAATTATGTCATATTATTGCATGTGGGGAATTTGTAAGCTTAGCAGCTAGCTGGGTGTGGTCAAATCAATCAGACTGGGCTGGGCAAGACTTGATTAGTAGCGCGCTAGCATCTATCAACATTCAGCATAGGCATATCTACAGTATTATACAGATAAAACCTTCGGCTGTCCCCATAGGGTTTTACATGGAACCCGAAATGGTTCTCCTATGTGGACAGATGAAGAACCGTTTTAAGTTCTAGATAGAAAAAAAAGGTACTAAGAGTTTAAATATGTAACGTTGAATCTACTTAGCTATAAATCTTCCAGTAGCAGGCTGCAGTACACATTTTCTCTGTGCAAGTTATTCTGAAGATCCTATCAACAGTTAGCTATGAGTTTATTGCAGCAGTCCTTCCTCCCGGGGCTTGCCTGAAAGGATTTGATATCTAGTCCTGACAGCTGTAGTGTTGACTAAGTTCTCACATAGTGGACTGTCTGTCTGTGTACCCTAATTTGTTGTGCAAGGAAAAAGTAGGTCAGCTACTTTTGTGTGAATGAATGCTCAACACTGAACAGCACAAGCTTTTTGTTTTGAGTTGTATCATAACAAAGTAATCCACACTTTATATTAAATGTTTTTCATAATTATAATTTTTATATATCTTTTTATATCGTTTGGAATCACAGGTGTCCTTCAACGCAGATGAGGCCAGTGTCTCAGTTAAAGAGGTAAAGGGATATTTGAAACATGTTTGTCAGCAGTGTTATTTCTTGGATGGTAAAGATGATCAAAAACACTGATTATCCCTTCATAGATGCTTGACTGTGTTGTCTTCCTTGCTGACTGTCTGGTGTCTGTGTCTCAGTGTATCGAAGTCATCATTGGAGGACTAGATTACAACCAGAACAAAGTGAACCAGTGGACTGCCAGCATCGTGGAGCACTCTCTCACCCAACTGGTCAAGCAAGGGAGACCATTCAAGTTCATAGGTATGATTGTAAGGATGTTATAACACAAGGAAGTTATGGTATTACAAGAGTCACTCAACAATTAGTCACATCGAAGTGGTGAGAAAACATACAGTACCAGTCAAAAGTTTGGACACATCTACTCATTCCAGGGTTTTTCTTTATTTTTACTGTTTTCTACGTTGTAGAATAATAGTGAAGACATCAAAACTATGAAATAACACATATGGAATCATGTAGTAACCAAAAAAGTGTTTAATAAATCAAAATGTATTTTATATTTAGGATTCTTCAAAGTCGCCACCCTTTGCCTAGATGACAGCTTTGCACACTCTTGGCATTCTCTCAACCAGCGTTATGAGGAATGCTTTTCCAACAGTATTGAAGGAGTTCCCAAATATGCTGAGCACTTGTTGGCCACTTTTCCTTCACTCTGCGGTCCAATTTGGAATTTCTTTCCTTAATGCGTTTGAACCAATCAGTTGTGTTGTGACAAGGTAGGGGTTGTATTCAGAAGATAGTTCTATTTGGTAAAAGACCAAGTCCATATTACGGCAAGAACAGCTCCGATAAGCAAAGAGAAACAACAGTCCATCATTACTTTAAAACATGAAGGTCAGTCAATCTGGAAAACTTCGAAAGTTTCTTCAAGTGCAGTCGCAAAAACCAACAAGCGCTATGATGAAACTGGCTCTCATGAGGACCATCACAGGAAAGGAACACCCAGAGTTACCTCTGCTGCAGAGGATAAGTTCATTGGAGTTAACTGCACCTCAGGTTGCAGCTCAAATAAATGCTTCACAGAGTTCAAGTAACAGACACATCTCAACATCAACTTTTCAGAGGAGACTGTGTGAATCAGGCCTTCATGATCAAATTGCTGCAAAGAAACCACTGCTATAGGACACCAATAATAAGAAGAGACTTGCTTGGGCCAAGAAACATGAGCATTGGACATTAGACTGATGGAAATCTGTCCTTTGATCTGATGATTCCAAATTTGAGGTTTTTGGTTCCAACTGCTGTGCTTTTGTGAGACGCAGAGTAGGTGAACGGATGATCTCCGCATGTGTGATCCCACCGTGAAGCATGGAGGAGGAGTTGTGATGGTGTGGGGGTGCTTTGCTGGTGACACTGTCTGATTTATTTAGAATTGAAGGCACAATTAACCAGCATGGCTACCACATCATTATGCAGCGATACACCATCCCTTCTGGTTTGTGCTTAGTGGGACTATCATTTATTTTTCAACAGGACAATGACCCAAAACACACCTCCAGGCTGTGTAAGGGCCATTTGACAAGCGTGATGGAGTGCAGCATCAGATGACCTGGCCTCCGCAATGACCTGACCTCAACCCAATTGAGATGGTTTGGGATGAGTTGGACAGCAGAGTGAAGGAAAAGCAGCCAACAAGTGCTCAGCGTATGTGGGAACTCCTCCAAGACTGTTGGAAAAGCATTTCTCATGAAGCTGGTTGAGAGAATGCCAAGAGTGTGCAAAGCTGTCATCAAGGTAAAGGGTGGCTACTTTGAAGAATTTCAAATATAAAATATATTTTGATTTGTTGAACACTTTTTTTTGGGATTCTACATGATTCCATATGTGTTATTTCATAGTTTGAATGTCTTCACTATTATTCTATAATGTAGAAAATAGTAAAAATAAGAAAAACCCTTGAATGAGCAGGGGTGTGGGAACTTTTGACTGGTACTGTAGATGCAGCAAAAGTTGAAGTTGTTGGTATCCCTTAGAACAGTGGTCACCAACCAGCTGAGTGAGCATACATTTAAATAATTAGCTTTTTATTTTACTGGGCTAATGGTGCCTGCATCCGATGGTCAGTCTCAGAGGAGGGAGAGAGCAGCAGACTGAGGGTCCGTTTCTCAACATCCCTCACTCTCCCTTTCCTCCACTGACACTGACCATAAAGGGACACCGTCTTCCAGCTGATGGCGAAACTCGAGTCGCACCGCATTATTTCTGCATCGTGCACAAATTCATGTTGTTCCTCCTATGAACAGAGAATGTGAAATATTCCTTGATATTAAAAAAGACCCAAGCCGCTAATAATAACAACAACGCAAGCTTCTAGATACTTTCCTACTCATTCATTACTGCTGCAGGGATTGTTGTAGCGTTGAGTGTAAATAGGAAGAACGCGCATTTTATGGGTTATAAAAGTGTTGACTACAAAGTGTTGGCAGTACTGAGTAAGAACCTAAACATGAACTCAGTCATAAAAACAGCAGCTCTTTGCTGTATTAGTCATGGTTTTAAACGTTTTGAAATTTCACAGTATCAATTTTGCCGTAGCTTTATTTATGCCTGCTACGTTACTGCGGACTCGGTCATCTGAGTAATCTGATTGGCCAGCGGTGATGTAGTGCACTTAATTTACTCTCCAGGCCCACCGGGAAGGCAGAGTTTGTACCTTCAGACACATGAAATGGCAACAGTTTGCACAGGACAGCTGAATTGGCTGCACCTACCACCAACAGACCAATACATAATATAAAAAAATAGGAACACAAGGCTTTATCATTGGGTTTTTTACAGAAATGTTTGGCGATCGACTAGAAATGCCTTGGAGATCGTCAAGTCGATCGCGATCGACTGGTTGGTGACCACTGCCTTAGAAGAAGGCTACTCTACTCCACCCTTAACAAGCTGGATGATGGGCCCTGTGTGTGCTCCCGGTCGCAAAGTGCTGTATAATAGCAGTATGATAGAGGTATATCTATATGATAGCCTTTGTGACCAGGAGCAAAGCCCTGTGCATGACAATGCCTACAGCAGGAAATGTATCTTCAACATGGTCTTGTGTTCCAGTGAACTGTGCCATCATGCAGAAGAGTGGTGCTGGTCTCCACACGGCCAACTCCTGCTACTGGGACACTGCTACTGATGGTGAGAGAGATGAAACCCCCACGCATACTGTACTAACCTTTGAACAGCCATTTGCTTTTGTTGTGCTAATGAACAGTGTATTACATTTTGGCTTATTCAGAAGGGTGCAACAAAGTATGGCCCGACCGATATGGACCTTTTTAGCGCTGTATCGGTATCGGCAATAATTCCACCAATAACCAATATTTAATAAATAGGATAGGGAAAAAAGGGAATCTTATGCTTATCTGAACATTGTTTCATTTAAGGCTGTCCCCGACTACAAAAAATCTTGGTCGACCGAGTCTGTTCTTTTGATCAATCGATTGGTTGAAATTTTGAAACGTATATTTTTCCATATATAGACATATCCTATGTGTTTGAATCAAATCCACTATATGCACTGAGCTAGTCTGATTCTTTAAGCGAACTGTTTGATGAAATAATTAAGACACAAATGACTAGAGGGAGTCCGACCGCAATTGATTTGATTGTGCCGCCTGGCTCAGACTTGCTGCGTTTTGTAAAAAAAACACAATAAAAACAGTGAGTGACTGTGTGACTAGCACCCGTTCTCTCTCTCCTCCCTGCTGCAGAGACCACCGCACAACATCATTGTGTGCAGCGCTGTCCGTGTTGCTGAAGCTGCAACATGATAAGACATTTGACTGAAAAGTGATGTTGACGAAATCCCTGGTTTGTTTAGTCAAAACATTCCCTATTCCCTCAGCCCTTGCTCTCTTTAGGTGACACATGTATGCATCACATGCCCGTGGCCAATAGGGCCTGACCTATAGCATAGCATATCATAATCACATCAATAAATTGGTTATAAACAAACTCTGAACATTGTAACACGTGACAGCAAAATGGATGCAGAGGGCGTGACAAATAAACTGGAAACGGGAATGTTTACTGGTTGCGCTGGAGGTAAAGGGGAAGCCAGATGTGTGGAGTACATGTGACTAGTTGTGGAAAACACTGGAGATCAAGAAAAAGAAGGTAAGGAGTGAGCTCTGTGTGCATATTAAGTCTGTGTGTGCCATACAGGTGCTGTTAGATTCCAATATAATTTTTCTGACCATTTGGAACAATGTAAACCAGTTCTAAGCATTCCAGAGAGCCGGTTGGAACGGCTTTTTGTGACGGCTTTATTACAACAGTCTCATTCATCCGTGAACGGTTTAGGCATATTTATTATTTACTCAAATTAGTCTTTGGTTGCTTTATTTTAGAACTAAAATGTTTAAAATGTTTGATTGCATTTCACATCATGAATGACTCGTATGCTGTGTGTCGACATGAACAAATAAATGATTGATTGATACAGTAGCCTGTATAACTATTGAAATACAGGCCTAAGTAAGTTATGGTATTAAGACTAAACAGGATGCGCTCTTAGGTCTGCAGCTTGATGGTGGTTATGCAAGGCTGCTATACTAAGACCACTAATGATAATGACATTACTTATTATTATAATAATAATAATAACAATAAGGAGATCAAGGAAAAAGGAAAGTTATTTTTATTATAAATATTTCTGACAATTTGGAATAGTGTGAAGAACACAATGTATGATAAATAATACCAGAAAGGCTGGTCTAACGAGAGGAAAAAGTGTAAAGCCTTTATTACAGCAAAGATGAAAAATAGCAGAATTTGTGAAATTATTTCGTGAGGCTTGGTTCTCGTGGAATCAATCAACCAAACACTCACAGGCAACGGAAGCAGGATCTTTCTTATTTCTGTAGATATACAGTACCAGTCAAAAGTTTGGACACATCTACTCATTCCAGGGTTGTTCTGTATTTTTACTATTTTCTGACCTCAACCCAATTGAGATGGTTTTGGATGAGTTGGACCGCAGAGTGAAGGAAAAGTGGCCAACAAGTGCTCAGCATATGTAGGAACTCCTTCAATACTGTTGGAAAAGCATTCCTCATAAAGCTGGTTGAGAGAATGCCAAGAGTGTGCAAAGCTGTCATCAAGGCAAAGGGTGGCTACATTGAAGGATCTCAAATGTAAAATATATTTATACACTTTTTTGGATACTACATGATTCCATATGTGTTATTTCATAGTTTTGATGTCTTCGCTATTATTCTACAATGTAGAAAATAGTACAAATAAAATCCCTTTAATGAGCAGGTGTGTCCAAACTTTTGACTGGTTCTGTATATAGATTTATAAAGCCAGTCACATTTAACAGTTAGGCTGTTTGCTATTATGCATCGAGCAACATGGTCTGGAATAATGCGCCAATTCAACAGCGCACTGATGTGTTTCAGAACCGCGGACAGCTACCACTATCCAACGTGGCAGAAAGCGCATTTGTTATAAAATATTCACATTTTTATTTATGTTGTGCCATTGTTTCATAATATAACCATATCAAATTTCAGTAGCACATGTCTTAGACTGATGGAGTGTGCCATCCCATCGGCCTCCAGAATGGATCAGTCCAATCAGTCTTGTACAACATGATTATACTTTATTTTATTTTATTGCTACTGCTCGACTAAATAAGTCTCGGTCGTCCAACAGCCTATCGACCAAACAATCGACCAGTCGACTAAATGGAGTCAGCCCTAGTTTCATTATTGTCACAATGTAAGAAATCAACATTTGAAGCATATTTCTTGGACAATTGCTCTTTGGGATGGCAATTTATGAGAACTCGGTGTGGAAAAATGACCCTTTTTCATTTTCCCGCTGTAAAACAGTATGTTGGCAGATATATTGGTACATTTTGTCCCCCAATTGGTATTGGACCCTCCAAAAAAACATTGGTCGGGCTCTAATAGAAAAGTATTGTACTGTACATACATGATTCCCTGTGATTTTCTGGAAAAAGGAATCTGGTCATTCTCTGTTTCTATCTGCGTATGTTTTGAAATGTTGCTCTCCACTGAAGAAGCCACATGTTGGAATGTATTTTGTGTGTCCAAATTGGTTCTGATGTGTTGAATCTGATTGGTTGAGATCTAGTGGGTTGACCTGATTGGTCTTTGTGGTGTCCTCCCACAGGAAGCTGCACGGTCAGGTGGGAGAACCGCACCATGTACTGTGTGGTGAGTGTTTTCGCCGTGGCCTTGACCTGTTAACATCCCACCCCCACCCCTTTCTCGCACTGAGCTGAACACAACCTGGCATGCACCAGCACCACCAAGCCTTGAAGATCCAAGCTGATTACCCATGAAAATAAATGTCTGTTGTACAACATCTTTCAACCCCACACTCTCAAACTTTGACCACTCCCAATGGGAACCATAGGATGGGAAATTGTGATGTTGCTATAAGTGGTGGATACATAGTGTTGTCTGTGTGTAAATGTAAATAGACCAGTAGTTCTAGAGATATGCTCAGCATGGACTTAGAAAATGGAACTAACCACACTGGACATGTGGAAAATTATTTACTAAATCAATACATCCCATTTACAGTTTCAATAGTGTGTCGTAGTTGAACCACTATAAAAAATAATAATAATTGGAGTCTCAAAGCAGAGGTCAAGTTATTATACATTCCTAACAGAGTGCAGAGAGAGACATTGGAGGTTCTGTTGGAGCATTGCAGGTTTATGACGGTGTACTTTCTCTTTAAGAATGTGTATTATATTTACTCATTCCCTCTGGATTGTTGAAGTTGTAGCTCTCCTGCATTTTGTATCACATTTACCTCACTAGCCCTTATGTCATTTGTGATATTAAATCGACTGAAAATGCTCATGACACTACAAGTATGACTTGTGACTGACCGTGTTTGTACATTGACCTTTGTCATTAAATGTATTATTTAACTATCGTCACATGATTTCCTGGTGTTTAATTGAGATGTCTCACCAGTAAAGCAGGTTGACAGAATAGCTAATGAGATTTAGGATGGGGTGAAACAAGTGCAACTGCTGGTTTCTTACCTTACACACATTCCTGTACATAAGGGGGTTGTGGTAGTTGAGGTAGTAGTTATGTTAATTATCTTTTGTTGTTACAAATTGTCTATTTGCTACATTGTTGTTGTAATAAATTCTATGTACCAGATGGGATTTTAAAATAAGATCGAGAGGAATTAGGATGCTTACTAATCACAGATGTTTAAAACGAGCACTGCAAATCTTCTTTAAGCCTTTAATGTCTAAACAGACTAACCTCATCTATTAAAACTCACATGACTAGCTTGTCTCAAGAGTTTATTCATTTTTCATTAAGGCAAATGATGAGCATGAAAAGAGGCCAACACATGAGAATCTGTCTGTACAGGTCTGAGGAAACAAGGCTATCCTGAGTCTGTGTACAGGTCTGATGAAGCAAGGCTATCCTGAGTCTGTGTACAGGTCTGATGAAGCAAGGCTATCCTGAGTCTGTGTACAGGTCTGATGAAGCAAGGCTATCCTGAGTCTGTGTACAGGTCTGATGAAGCAAGGCTATCCTGAGTCTGTGTACAGATCTGATGAAGCAAGGCTATCCTGAGTCTGTGTACAGATCTGATGAAGCAAGGCTATCCTGAGTCTGTACAGGTCTGATGAAGCAAGGCTATCCTGAGTCTGTGTACAGATCTGATGAAGCAAGGCTATCCCGAGTCTGCCTCTACAGGTCTGATGAAGCAAGGCTATCCTGAGTCTGTGTACAGGTCTGATGATACAAGGCTATCCTGAGTCTGTGTACAGGTCTGATGAAGCAAGGCTATCCTGAGTCTGTGTACAAGTCTGATGAAACAAGGCTATCCTGAGCCTGATGATGAGTCTGCCTCTACAGGTCTGATGAAGCAAGGCTGTCCTGAGCCTGATGATGAGTCTGCCTCTACAGGTCTGATGAAGCAAGGCTGTCCTGAGCCTGATGATGAGTCTGCCTCTACAGGTCTGATGAAGCAAGGCTGTCCTGAGCCTGATGATGAGTCTGCCTCTACAGGTCTGATGAAGCAAGGCTGTCCTGAGCCTGATGATGAGTCTGCCTCTACAGGTCTGATGAAGCAAGGCTGTCCTGAGCCTGATGATGAGAGAGGTTATGGCTGGTGAAACGTTTACCTAAAAAATCTTCTGAAAATGATTGCCTCAGTTGGATGATTGCGTCCCCGCTTTAAGCATTTTGTTGATTACAATGAGGTAATCACTCATTGTAGAAGTGAAAGCTGTTTCTATACTATTCTGTTCACCAAGCAAAGCAGATCAATTACTTCAATGATGGAGAGTCGGAGAAATGGAACTTGTAAAGAATTTGATCCCAGTCTAACAAACTAGAGGAATATTCTTGGCTGGATTCCATTGTCCAAACTTGCTACCTCTCCTTGTTTTGGGGGGGTATCAGTACATTTGATATTTTTTGCAACTTTTACTTTACTATATTCCTAAAGAAAGTAATTTACTTTTCACTCATACATTTTCCCTGACACACAAAAGTACTTGAGCTTAGCAGGACAGGAAAATGGTCCAATTCACACTTGTCAAGAGAACATGCCTGGCCATCCCTACTGCCTCTTATCTGCTTATCTGGAGGACTTAATTCACAAACAAAGCATTTGTGTTGAGTATGTCTGAGTGTTGGAATGTGCCCCTGACTATCCATAAAATAAATAAGAAAATTGTGCTTTCTGGTTTGCTTAATATGAACAATTTGAAATGATTTATACTTTTACTTTTGATTCTTAAGTATATTTTTGCAATTGCATTTACTTTTGATACTTAAGTATATTAAAAACCAAATACTTTTAGACTTTTATTCAATTAGTATTTTACTGGTATGATAATTGGGTACTTTTTCCACCACTGTCATCCTTTTTGGTCTTGATGGATGAGATTTACACAGTCAGTCGTGTTTCTGTATTGTTCCACTAGGGGTCAGTATAAGACAGTATATGGGGTCCGATGATGACAAAACAAATCACTCAATAAGTCACATAAATATAAATGTACTTCACATATTGTTTGAATTTGATCTTTTAATAATCATATTCTCTCTGAAATTGATTCACAATACTGTGTGTGTGTGTTCATTAGATATCAAAAATTCTGTTTGGCTTCAAAGATTGTCTTTTTTAATAAAAACTATATGAAGCATTCATATGATACTAAATGTCATCAAGCCCTGTGCAACTGCATTGCAAAAGAAGAGCTAGTGCAAATAAAAACACATATAAAATAAATATACAACACACACATTAATACATGTAAGATTCAAGCTATACAAAGACACTTTTTACCATGACAAATATTAAACACATTTCAAATAGATATTGTGCAAGTCTGTGTGTATATTTCCATACATAATGAAACACCAGACAGACTCAGAGACATACAATAGCACAGCATGAATGAGCAAAACACATAGACATCCAATCAAAGCATCTCACTGGCGCCACATCAACAACAGCTGCTGCTGACTATTGCCCTTACAAAGATGAACCAAAGCGTGCTGGAAACGTGCAAAAGTGTGAGACGGAGAGTGAGTGGTAAGGCTGAAGCAACCAACTGCAGACAAAAGTCAAGAAGTGAAGTCGGGGGAGGTGCATCTGCTACAGCCGAAAGTCGGACACTGATGGCAAGGCTCAGCACAACATGGCAGTGTTGCCATCATTTATAAAAGTTGTTCTTTGTAATATCAAAATAAACACGTCTCCAACCTCCATATCACACACTCACAAAATGTAAATATATGCATGTAATATCAATTGGTGAGAGAGCCTCAAATAGCACATTCATTTGTACATATCTACTGTATACAGTGCATTCGGAAAGTATTCAGACCCCTTGACTTTTTCCATATTTTGTTACATTACAAACTTATTATAAAACAGATTTTAAAAAACAATTCTAATTAATCTACACCCAATACCCCATAATGACAAAGCAAAAACAGGTTTTCAGACATTTTTGCAAAAACAGATATACCTTATATCCATAAGTCATCTATATGTCTTTGCTAGGTAAAGCCCCGCCTTATCTCAGCTCACTGGTCACCATAGCAACACCCAACCATAGCATGCGCCCCAGCAGGTATATTTCACTGGTCATCCCCAAAGCCAACACTTCCTTTGGCCGCCTTTCCTTCCAGTTCTCTGCTGCCAATGACTGGAACGAATTGCAAACATCTCTGAAGCTGTAGTCTTATATCTCCCTCACTAACTTTAAGCATCAGCTGTCAGAGCAGCTTACCGATCACTGTACCTGTACACAGCCCATCAGTAAATAGCACACATGACTACCTCATCCCCATATTGTTATTTATCCTCTTGCTCTTTCACACCCCTGTATCCCCACCTCCACATCAATCACTCCAGTGTTGATGCTAAATTGTAATTATTTTTGCCTCTACAGCATATTTATTGCCTTACCTCACTATTCTTCTATATTTGCACACACTGTACATTGATTTTTCTATTGTGTTATTGACTCTACGTTTGTTTATGTGTAACTCTGTGTTGTTGTTTTTGTCACACTGCTTTGCTTTATCTTAGCCAGGTCGCAGTTGTAAATGAGAACTTGTTGGTTAAATAAAGGTGGGAAAAAAAAATTCTGACCCTTTGCTATGAGACTCGAAATTGAGCTCAGGTGCATCCTGTTTCCATTGATCATCCTTGAGATGTTTCTACAACTTGATTGGTGTCCACCTGTGGTAAATTTAATTGATTGGACATGATTTGGAGAGACACACACCTGTCTATATAAGGTTCCACAGTTGACAGTGCATATCAGAGAAAAAACCAAGCCATGTGGTCGAAGGAATTGTCCGTAGAGCTCTGAGACAGGATTGTGTTGAGACACAGATCTGGGGAAGGGTGCCAAAATAATTCTGCAGCATTGAAGGTCCCCAATAACACAGTAGCTTCCATAATTATTAAATGGAAGAAGTTTGGAATCACCAAGACTCTTCCTAGAGTTGGCCGCCCAGTCAAACTGAGCAATCGCGGGAGAAGGGCCTTGGTCAGGGAGGTGACCAAGAACCCGATGGTCATTCTGACAGAGCTCCAGAGTTCCTCTGTGGAGATGGGAGAACCTTCCAGAAGGTTAACCATCTCTGCAGCACTCCACCAAACAGGCCTTTATGGTAGAGTGACCAGATGGAAGCCACTCCTCAGTAAAAGGCACATGACAGACCACTTGGAATTTGCCAAAAGGCACTCAAAGACTCTCAGACCATGGGAAACAAGATTCTCTGGTCTGATGAAACCAAGATTGAACTCTTTGGCCTGAATGCCAAGTGTCACGTCATGAGGAAACCTGGTACCATCCCTGCCGTAAAGCATGGTGGTGGCAGCATCATGCTCTGGGGGATGTTTTTCAGAGGCAGGGACTGAGAGACCAGTCAGGGTCGAGGGAAAGATGAACGGAGCCAAGTACAGAAAGATCCTTGATGAAAACCTACTCCAGAGTGCTCAGGACCTCAGACAGGGGACAAGGTTCACCTTCTAACAGAACAACGACACGAAGCACACAGCCAATACAACACAGGAGTGGCTTCGGGACAAGTCTCTGAATGTCCTTGAGTGACCTAGACAGAGCCCGGACTTGAACCCGATCGATCATCTCTGAGACCTGAAAATAGCTGTGCAGCGACACTCCTCATCCAACCTGACAGATCTCGAAGAGGATCTGCAGCGAAGAATGGGAGAAACTCCCCAAATACAGCTGTCCAGCGCTTGTAGCGTCATACCCAAGAAGACTCAAGGCTGTAATCGCTGCCAAAGGTGCTTCATCAAAGTACTGAGTAAAAAGTCTGAATACCTATGTAAATTATATATATATTTTTTTTTTTATACATTTGCAAACATTTCTAAAACCCAGTTTTTGCTTTGTCAAAATGGGATATTGTGTGTAGATTTATGAGGTGAAAAAAATATTTTTTTAGAATAAGGCTGTAACGTAGCAAAATGTGGGAAAAGTCAAGGGGTCTGAATACTTTCCAAATGCACTGTACATATGAATCGTAGCAAAGTTGCTTCCTGTTTAGTCACATCTATGGTCCTGTTTGCATGGGTCAAACAAAAATATTGTCATGATTGGTTGACAAATAGTGACTCCCACAATGCAGGCGATGGCGGCAAGTTGCAGCTGGTGAGGAGCAACTGCAGAAAATCGAAGTCAACTGCAGTTGAAACTTCATGACCTTTGATCACATGGTTGTTGTAAAGTTCATGCAAGTTGGACAATTTTTGTCTCTATAATGCAACACACTTTGAAAGGTGGTGATGATGGTCACCGACTTGACAAAAGTGATCCGCTCGAAGGCGCCCAGATAGTGCGTCGGTGGCCGTGGTCATGCGGTGGGTTCAGTACACCAAGCGCAACCGTAGCTGATATTGCACCCATTAGATTCATCTCTCTACATTAATATGGCAGTCTATTTAGTCCACCAGGCTCTACACACACTTTCTCTGATGGCTGCCGCACACAAACTATGCACTGGTGTTCTTGCTGACATGCTATTGCTATGACATGCGTTACTCGCCATGCATGTCTGTGTTCTGCTTTCCCACCCGTGTCCACCTGCTTGGTTCTGTTCCCTTCCTGCAGGGGGAATGGTACAGAATACCTTTCTCTCTGCCTGTAATTATTATTATCTTAACATTATGCATGCTCTGGCAGTGAGCTACCCCGAAGGAGCAGAGCCTCTAATGCCAAGACTAACGTATTGCTTGTATTGAAATCTTTTATAATAAATGGTTAAACAAACACTTGGTGTTTCCTGTCTGAAATACAGTTATGTGTTTCCTGTCTGTTTGATGAGAGATGGGTCTCTTTACACGTACTCTAGTGCTGGCTTAGAAATCACTGTCACCCTTGTCACAAGCACTTAGAAACACCACAGAAGCAGCACATCAATGATTAAGCTCTTTTTCAAGGAAGTATAAAAGCAGCGTTGGTCGCAGCCGTAAGAGTAGAGTGTACTAAGGAAAAAAACAGTAAACCCAACCCAATATTTACATTACACCACACAAAGCTTTAAAATGTGTATGTGGTGGGTGATGGGTCCAGTTCAGTACATGCACACCCCCATGCCAATGTGAAACACTGTAAATACACTAAATCCCAAATACTTGGTAAGTTCTGATGAGTAATGTAGTAATGCAATGTATAAATCCATTGGAAGAGGACTGGCCACCCCTCAGAGCCTTGTTCCTCTAGGTTTCTTCTAGGTTCCTGCCTTTTTAGGGAGTTTTTCCCTAGCCACCGTGCTTCTACATCTGCATTGCTTGCTGTTTGGGGTTTTAGGCTGGGTTTCTGTATATCTGCTGATGTAAAAAGGGCATTATAAATACATTTGATTGATTGATTAATGTGAGTGACTGTATAGACAAGTATTTAGTTCTATGAAATGCATAACCAAATTAGGAAACCTCCTTAGAAAAGCTATTGTGGCAGACTCACTTCGGACCAGTTTAATCTGTCTGAGTGTAGCGTTCTGTCCATACCGCCAGGACTTGACTTCCATAGAAAAGGCTGCAGACAAGTTACATTCTGGTTGTAGGAAAGTCTGTTCAACACTGAAACACTGATACTATGTCAGTAGTTGAGTCCGTTGCTGAAGAATCCCTACATCCAATGATTTGTCTGTAGTTGGTCGGTAATACTGGCTTAGGTAGAATAAACATCACGGACTGCGTAAGGACATTCTCACAAGAACTACTTCGTCAGCATCACTGTACATTGCCTAACCTCATCCCCTGGCTAAATTCAGAGAGAGCCGGCTGGTGGATGATATCATACATTGCCTGTTCTTCCATTATACACTAACAGTGAAGCTGTAGTGTCTCTCCATGGCAAGGGGATACTGCCATTGCAGCATTGGTTAGGGGAGTAAGGGGTTACAGTTTTGGGATTTGGTAACAGAATGGGGGTTAAGGGTTAAACAGAATGATAGCATTCAAATGATTTGGTTAGAGACACAGTAGAATAAGGTTATGGGTATGGGGTTAAGATCATAGGGTTCAGAGTATTGTTCAGATCATGGTTCAGATTACGGTTCAGATTATGGCTATGGTTCAGAGTATGGTTCAGTGTATGTTTCAGATTATGGTTCAGTGTCTGGTTCAGTGTATTGTTCAGATTATGGTTCAGATTACGGTTCAGATTATGGTTCAGATTATGGTTCAGTGTATGGTTCAGATTACGGTTCAGTGTATGGTTCACAGTACGGTTCAGAGTACGGTTCAGAGTATGGTTCAGAGTATAGTTCAGATTACGGTTCAGAGTACGGTTCAGTGTACAGTTCAGATTACGGCTCAGAGTAGAGTTGCAAAATTCAAGTAACTTTCCCAAAATTCCCTGGTTTTCCAGAAATCCTGGTTGGAAGATTCCTGGAATTACGAGGGAATAAACCGGAAATAGGGGAATCCTCCAACCAGAATTCCTGGAAAACCAGGGAATTTTTGAAAAGTTCCCAGAATTTTGCAACCCTAGTTCAGTGTAAACTGACAGGTAGGACAGAGGGGTTCATATGGCACTTACAGAAGGAGACAGTACAGCAAATGTTGCTCTGTGTCCACCTTCCTTTGAATGGCACATAACTAGGACCAGGAGTATTTCCAGACCACATGACCTGAACAGGAAAGCCTCTTCCTGGTTCAGTCACAAGTTTAGGAACACTCCTGACCCTATACTAGGGCTGCAGAATTAATAGAATTCACATCAAATCACAATATTGACATTTGCAAAAGCCATATCGCAAGAGATCCATATCGCATGCAATATTTTGAAACGGGACTAAGCTGTGTGTATTTTCCGTTTTTATAGTTGCCTCTGTTTGTCATCCCTCTCCCTCTACTATTGCGACTGCTTCCCACTATACATTTGCATGCTGTTCTGTTAGGTCAAATGCAGTCAACAGTTCCAAAGAAGGCCAATGCTACTTTCCACTTTGTTTCTTAATATAAATCATTCTATTTCAACGATTCCAACAGTTCAGCCAAAGGTTTTGTATCTATATCGCAAGTCAAATCACAATCACAATATTTGGTCCAAAAATCACAATTCGAGTTTTTGCCCATATCGTGCAGCCCTACCCTACACACAACCAATCACAGCTCTTTAAGTGTTGCTGGACAGACTGTGGCTTACGTCGCCGTTCATCTCGCTCAACACTTCATGAGTCGTGTCATTGGGCATGTCATAGGTCATTGTGTCATTGGGCATGGTGTATGCCGTGTCATTGGCCACATCATATGACGTGTCATTGGCTGTCTCTGTGTGGGGGGTGGGGTCAGGGGCCAGAGGGTCCAGACCAGCCTTCTCTATTGGCCTGATGGCGTCCCTGTCAGGAGCGTAGCAGACTAAACAGAGCAGGGCGGAGCAGTCCCACAGGCCTTGGGTCATATTGGAGGAGAAGAGCTTCCTACAGGGGTGGCAGAACTGATAGAACACCAGCATGAAGAAGATGGCCATAGCGTAGGCCACCAGCAGCTGCAGCACTAACAACGGAGCACAGATGAACCTATAGAAGTCTGTCTTGTAGATGTACCACAGCAGAAGCAGAGAGGCGTTCTCCACGAACCTCAGCATGTAGTACACGGCCATTCGGTACCAGTTCTGGGACTTGTTGATCAGGTCTGGGTCGTTGAGCTTCAGCTGCACCGCCGACCAGCAGAACATGTTGATGCCTGCGTAGAGGAACGTGAGGAGACAGAGGACGATGGTGGTGCCCACCCGGGTTAGCGTCTTCTCGATGTTCTCCGGGAAGGGCGAGTGGCTCTGCCAAAACAGCACCCACGGGTAGAGGAAGAAGAGGAAGAAGTTGAGCAGAACCACAGGGAGGATCCAGAGCTGCAGTACGGAGCTGAAGAGGACCAGGACGGTGACGCGCGTGGCGATCTCGAAGCTGCGCCACAGGAATATGCAGAGGTAGGCGGCGGGACGCACGTCCACCTCATAGTCGTCATACTTGATCTTGATGGCCAGAATGTTGCAGCGCAGGGCACCATATACGATGGACAGCAGGGAGATCACCATGAGGGTGCCTGGGAGTGAGAGAGACAGAGAGAGAGAGAGACCAAGAGAGAGAGAGACAGAGAGAGAGAGAGAAATTAAATTCTATATAACACCTAAAAGGAAGCGATTCCCAAACCTTCCATAACAAAGCCATCACCTACAGAGAGATGAACCTGGAGAAGAGTCCCCTAAGCAAGCTGGTCCTGGGGCTCTGTTCACAAACACAAACACACCCTACAGAGCCCCAGGACAGCAGTACAATTAGACCCAACCAAATCATGAGAAAACAAAAAGATAATTACTTGACACATTGGAAAGAATTAACAAAAAAACAGAGCAAACTAGAATGCTATTTGGCCCTAAACAGAGAGTACACAGCGGCAGAATACCTGACCACTGTGACTGACCCAAAATTAAAGAAAGCTTTGACTATGTACAGACTCAGTGAGCATAGCCTTGCTATTGAGAAAGGTGCTCACTGCCCACAAAATTAGGTGGAAACTGAGCTGCACTTCCTAACCTCCTGACCAATGTATGACCATATTAGAGAGACATATTTCCCTCAGATTACACAGATCCACAAAGAATTCGAAAACAAATCCAATTTTGAAAAACTCCCATATCTACTGGGTGAATTTCCAGTGTGCCATCACAGCAGCAAGATTTGTGACCTGTTGCCACGAGAAAAGGGCAACCAGTGAAGAACAAACACCATTGTAAATACAACCCATATTTATGCTTATTTATTTTATCTTGTGTCCTTTAACCATTTGTACATTGTTACAACGCTGTATATATATAATATGACATTTGTAATGTCTTTATTGTTTTGAAACTTCTGTATGTGTAATGTTTACTGTTAATTTGTATTGTTTATTTCACTTTATATATTCACTTTATATATTATCTACCTCACTTGCTTTGGCAATGTTAACACATGTTTCCCATGCCAATAAAGCCCTTGAATTGAGAATTGAGAATTGAGAGAGAGAGAGAGAGACAGAGAGACAGAGAGAGAGAGAGAGAGAGAGAGCGCATTCAGAATATTCCATTCCATTCAATATTGTTTTGTCATTTGAGGCTGAGCTTTTAATTAATATGACTGTTCATTCATTCACTAACTGTACATAGTGTAAACAGCCTGTAAAGCCACCAAAATTCACACATAGTTTGTTATTAACTAGCATAAACAGTCTAGGACCACGACTTCCCATGAAATAATGAAGTTGTTGTTTATATGGATGAACACAGTACACCCCAGCACTAACCCAACGAACACAAGCACCTCTCCAAACTCACTGTGACTCAGCATGCCCCCAGCATCATCACATACAGCATTTGCATAACATTGTGAAATAGGCTGAGAGACAATCAAATGTGTACACACATTACATTTCAACCTTCTCAGACTAAAACACACCCTGTGTTGAATAACCGTGTTCAACACAAAGCCCTCCTGCCAAACAGGCTTCCTAATAGTGATACCTCCCTGACCCATGTGACCTTCTGTTGACTCAGGTGCTTGACCCATCTCACAAAACACTTTCTCCTGCAGGTTCACAGGGCATTTCAGTGTTTACATGAGTCACTGTGTCTTTGACTGAGCTTTCGGTCCTGACAGTGTCGAGTTACTTTTCAGCTGACACATTAACAGCCTCTATATTTTTTTATTTAACCTTCTTTTAACTAGGCAAGTCAGTTAAGAACAAATTCTTATTTATAATGATGGCCAGTGTGTTAACGGCCTTGTCCAGGGGCAGAACGTCAGATTTTTACCTTGTCAGCTCAGGGATTCGATCTAGCAACCTTTCAGTTACTGGCCCAATGCTCTAACCACTAGGGTGACAGGGAGCCGAGCAGTGAAGAGTATTGGGCTAGTAAACAAAAGGTTGCTGGTTTGAATCTCTGAGCCGGCAAGGTGGAAAAATGTGCTGTTCTTCCTATGAGCAAGGCAGTTAACACCCAACAACAACTGCTCCCGGATGTTGATTAAGGCAGCTCCCTGCACCTCTCTGATTCAGAGGGGTTGGGTGAAATGCAGAAGACACATTTCAGTTGTTTTAGCATGTTGTATAGTACCACGGCATGATAAGGTCCATTACACTGTACTACTTCATATGGTACATCTGACAGTTTGACTTGATTTTCTTTCTTAGTTTAGGTGACAACTCCATTTTCCTCTGGTAGGCTCTAAGCCACACATAGTCATTTTCCTCTGGTAGGCTCTAAGCCACACATACTCATTTTTCTCATACCTCTGGGGTGTCACCTTTAGACCGAAGTATTGCTTTTGTTTACCTGTGGCCCTTACAGTGCTTAAATACGCTTGTACCTTTTGTACATACCGAGAAACATATTTGTTTCCCTTCATTTTGTTGTGTTCCCATAACCATATCAACAGGTAGTCATTTCATTACCGAGCAGCACCTTGTATGGTGTGAACTCTGTGGAAGATTGAACAGTACTCCTGTATGACATCATCACATATGGGAGAATCTCCTACCAATTTCTCTGATTGTCATCAACTAAAAGTTATAGCATGTTGATCAGAGTTCTGTTTTCTTTCCCATAAACCATCTGATTGTGGGTTGTACTTAGTAGTCTTGTTTGTTAATTTGTAAAATATTGTATATCTCTCTAAAACACTGGGCCTTCTGAGTGGTGCAGCGGTCTAAGGCACTGCATCGCAGTGCTAGCTGCATTACTACAGATCCTGGTTTGATACCGGGCTGTGTCGCAGCCGGCTGTGACCGGGAGACCCATGAGGCAAAGCACAATTGGCCCAGCATCATCTGTGTTAGGGGAGGGTTTGGCCGGCTGGGATGTCTGTGTCCCACTGTGCTCTAGCGACTCCTGTGGTGTGATGGGCGCATTCACGCTAACACGGTTGCCAGTTGTACAGTGTTTCCTCTGACACAATGGTGTGGGGTTGTCTTTCAGAGAACGCACAGCTCTTGGCCTTCGCCTCTCCCGAGTCCATACGGGAGTTTCAGTGATGGGACAAGACAGACTGTAACAGCCAATTGGGGTGAAAAAAATGATTTTTTTTTTGTTGCCCCTGATCGCTATAGATTGAGCAAGGAACACCTAGCTTCAACACAAATTCCTCTACCAGTTTCTTGTCCGCTCTTACTGCTTCCTGATTGGGTATGGCATATGCCTCTGACAAACCTACTGTAGTAAAGCAATCTGACACTACCATAATGGGCTTGTTACCTCATCCAGTCTGTAAATGAACCCATTAAGTCTATAGATATCCTCTGGAAAGAGCAACCTGTGACAGAACTTGTCCTGGGTGCTCTGGGGGCTGGACCATGTCATTTGTATGCAGCTCCCCACTGCCCTTACACCATGGCTTTATGGCTCTCTGCCAGCCTGGACAATAACATCTTGCTCTGATTTTACTGGTGAGCGTATTAACTCCTAAATGGCCTGCTGTTCTATCATTGCGGATAAAGGTAAGTATCTCATGTACAGTACGAGCTCATCTGGAACAACCCCTCTCCAGATGGTGTCATCTGTCTCATAGTTTTAACTCTAAAGGCATAACATTCCATTCTTCACATGTAATGCCCCCCACACTTGTTTGAAACGCTTGAACGTTGGCTCAGATTCCAGCTCTGCTCTACCACCTTTTTTCCATGTCTTTAACTGGGAGACCACCAGGTCTCTATCCTGTGCTTCCAACAGGAAAGCTGCATTTGTGGGAGCTGTCTGGGTCATTTGAGCTCTGACTGCAGGCTCAATAGTGACATCCTGAGGCTTGTTTACGATGACTCTCAGATTGGCTCTCAGAGAGTCTACACTCTCTGTCTGTGTGTCGGCATGACACACAATCTGCATTACTGTGCAGTGGCCTGTGGACAATATCATAGTCCTACAGCTCCAGTTTCTCTAGGCACCTAGCTAACTGTACCTCAGGTACTCAGCCACCTCAGTGAGCTGTGATCAGTTCTCAGTAGACATTTCCTTCCCAGCAGAAAGTGTTTGAAATGTTTAAGAAACACTACCACAGCAAGAAGTTCCTTCTTGGTAGTGGAGTACATCCTCTCCTGTTTTGACAGTGGCCGACTGGCATATGCTACTACTCTCTCCCTACCCTCATGTTTCTGGGAGAGGACTGCCCCTATGCCTGTGTCACATGTGTCAGTATCCATTATGAAATCTAGGTCAGAGAAAGCACATATGGGGGATGTGGTAAGCTTGGACTTTAGTTCAATAAAGGCCACTTCACACGCTGCGTGCCACTCAAACATTTTCCCCTTATCTGTCAATCTGTACAAGGGCTCCGCCGTAGCTGCAAAATCTGGTCTGAACCTCCTGTAGTATGACGCCAGGCCTAAAAAGCTTCTAGCCTCTGTCAGTGACTTGGGGCTAGGCCATGACCTGACTGTCTCTGTCAGTGACTTCTGTCAGTGACTTGTCTCTCTCAGTGGGCTGGGGCTAGGCCATGACCTGACTGTCTCTGTCAGTGACTGTCTCTCTCAGTGACTTGGGGCTAGGCCATAACCTGGCCATGAGGCCTGACCTGTCTCTGTCAGTGACTTGGGGCTAGGCCATGACCTGACTGTCTCTGTCAGTGACAGTGACTGGGGCTAGGCCATAACCTGACCATGACCTGACTGTCTCTGTCTGTCAGTGACTCGGGGCTAGGCCATGACCTGACTGTCTCTGTCAGTGACTTAGGGCTAGGCCATGACCTGACTGTCTCTGTCTGTGACTTGGGGCTAGGCCATGCCATGACCTGACTGTCTCATGACCTGACTGTCTCTGTCAGTGACTTGGGGCTAGGCCATGACCTGACTGTCTCTGTCAGTGACTTGGGGCTAGGCCATGACCTGACTGTCTCTGTCAGTGACTTGGGGCTAGCCATGACCTGACTGTCTCTGTCTGTGACTTGGGGCTAGGCCATGACCTGTCTCTGTCTGTGACTTGGGGCTAGGCCTGACCTCTCTGTCTGTGACTTGAGGCCATGACCTGACTGTCTCTGTCTGTGACTTGGGGCTAGGCCATGACCTGACTGTCTCTGTCTGTGACTTGGGGCTAGGCCATGACCTGACTGTCTCTGTCTGTGACTTGGGGCTAGGCCATGACCTGACTGTCTCTGTCTGTGACTTGGGGCTAGGCCATGACCTGACTGTCTCTCTCAGCCGAGATGATGTGTAGCTCACCTGTCACCTGAACAAATGGCACTTAGATGGTTTCACCTTATATCCTGACTGTTCCAATCTACTGAAAATCTCGTATAAGCGCTTCACATGCTCTTGGAATGTACAACCAAACACTATGATGTCGTCTAAGTACACCAGAGATATTGTCCACTGTGAGTCAGCCAACACCAGGTCGGTGCGACGCTGGAAGCTGCTTGGAGAATTTGTCAACCAAAACCCCATGACCTGGAATTCGAAAAGCCCTCTCTTTGTCACAAAAGCAGTTTAGCTACGACCCTCAGGGTGCATCTTGAAGGGTGCATCTCGACTTCCCAGTACCCACTGGCTAAGTCTAAAGTGGAAAACTACTGAGCACCGGCAATAGCGTTCAAGGCCTCATCTATCATAGGAAGTGGATATGCATATTTTACAGTGTTCTCGTTTAACCTTCTGTAATTCACACGGAACCTGATTTTGATAGGCCTGGTGTCCCATGTGTTAATATTATGCTGGACTAGTTTTGTGCCGCCCAATTTAAAATCACCAGTGCTACACTCTCGCACATACGCTACATGACCAAAGGTATGTGGACACCTGCTCGTCGAACATCTCATTCCAAAATCATGGACATTAATATTGAGTTGCCCCCCTCCCCTTTCTCTCTTCTTGGAAAGCTTTCCTCTAGATGTTGGAACATTGCTGTGGGGACTTGCATCCATTCAGCCACAACAGGGCGATTAGGCCTGGCTTGCAGTCGGCGTTCCAATTCATCCCATAGGTGTTTGATGGGGTTGAGGTCAGGGCTCTTCTGCAGGCCAGTTAAGTTCTTCCACACCAATCACGACAAACCATTTCTGTATGGACTTCGCTTTGTGCTTTGTGCACGGAGGCATTGTCATGCTGAAACAGAGTTGGCAGCTGTTGTATGCTGTAGATTTAAGATTTTCCTTCACTGGAACTAAGGGGCCTTGTCCGAACCATGAAAAACAGCCCCAGACCATTATTCCTCCTCCACCAAACTTTACAGTTGGCACTTTGCATTCAGGCAGGTAGCATTCTCCTGGCATTCACCAAACTCAGATTCGTCCGTTGGAATGCCAGATGGTGAAGCGTGACTCATCACTCCAGAGAACACGTTTCCATTGCTCCAGAGTCCAATGCTGGAGTGCTTTACACCACTCCAGCCAACGTTTGGTATTGCGCATGGTGATCTTAGGCTTGTGTGCGGGCGCTCTGCCATGGAAACCCATTTCATGAAGCTCCCGACAAACAGTTCTTGTGCTGACGTTGCTTCCAGGGGCAGTTTGGAACTTGGTAGTGGGTGTTGCAACTGAGGACAGGTGATTTTTACGAGCTTCAGCAGTTGGCGGTCCCGTTCTGTGAGATTGTGTGGCCTACCACTTTGCTGCTGAGCCGTTGTTGCTCCTAGACACTTCCACTTCATAATAATAGCAATTACAGTTAACTGGGGCAGCTTCAGCAGGGCAGAAATTTGATGAACTGACTTGTTGGAAAGGTGGCATCCTATGACGGTGGCACCTTTTCCTTTACAGCTTTCAGCTGCACCTCAGTTAGCTGTCTGCAATCTATGTCCAGTTCTTGCATTAACTGTTCTATGTCCCACTTTGCTGTGGTGAGAGAGTACGGCGGCAGTTTAGAATCCTGTAGGCTAGCAACGATAGTGTCTTCACTACCCTTCTCCTAGATAGAGAAACCCCAGTTCAGTGCCCTCCCGCAGTAACTGTGAATCAGGGGTGACATTCATCACCCGCACTGGCATTTTCCCCTTCACTGAGCTGCCAACTTGTATCAGTGACTTCAGCACACGGCTCAAGAAGATCCTCAATTTTGTCATTGTTTACTGTACCCTCAACTTATATGTAACTTCTGGAGTGTATAATCGTGTCAGTCATCACTTTATAAACTCTCCATGCCTCTCTCCTGAAAATCAGTGTACTCTGCACTCGCTTCCCCAAAACACTGCATGTTTTCTTTTGTAAATCAAGTACAGCCCCGTATTTTACCAGGAAGTCTGTCGCTATCAGTGCACACTGGTCTGTGTCACTAACAACGACAAAGTCCCCGGTCAGTTTCAGACCGTCAATGTTCATGACTGTGGACCAGCTCCCCAGTACTGAGAGAAACTGTTCATTTGCTACTTTAACCGTGCAGTGGTATGGTTGCAATGTACCACTCTTACCTCCAGTAGCATTTCTCTATACCTGTTCATGTACCATGGAAACCTGGGCCCACGAGTCCACCATGACCTCACACTCGAAGTCAGCCATTTTGCACTCAAGGTAAACCCCACTCCCCACAACACTTGCTGTGGACTGGTCAGCTGTGAGTGTAGTTTAAGCCGATGCTGTGCTGTCCTTTTCCACGTCAGGACAACCTTTTTTCATCCAGCAGACCTCTGCCATAGGTCGTCCTCTGTCACTCCCGGGGAACCTAGATCTCCCATTGCTGCTGTAGAAGACCCTGGAAACGATATCTGCTCTAATATGCCTCCACATCTAATGTGGCTCCTTCTCTGCTAGATGTTGTACCTCAGATCACACTGTGCAAAGCTCTCACACAATGACTCAAACATCTCTTTTGGAACTCTGATGTTGTCTCCAACTGGAGGCAGAGTGACCTTGTGCCACACATGTTCACTTTGTATTGTGCAGTGTCTTGGTTTTCCAGCAATTCTAGCTGTCTTATCTGATCAAGCTCTGTAGCAATGCTAATTCCCTTTCCAATATTTCTGGTACTGCCTTGCGCAGGTGAATACGAAGATCACTGCAACCACTGTGTAATAAAATGGTCTCGTGCAAGCGAATCACGTGCGCACACACTCTAATCTGGGTAAACCCTTGAAGCTAGCCTGCTTAAATCATGGCCAAATTTACGAATGCACTCACTCACGTTAAGTTTCCTGTCCTGAAAAAAAGGTAAGATTCCAGTCAGTATGCTCAAAATGCAAATTTCCCTCAGTGAAAGCATGGGAAAGTTCAAACGATCTAACTCAAACGGTTCAATCTAAGCAGTCCATTCTTTCCACTCAAACGGTTCAATCTAAGCAGTACATTCTTTCCACTCAAATGGTTCAATCCAAGCAGTCCATTCTTTCCACTCAAACGGTTCAATCCAAGCAGTCCATTCTTTCCACTCAAACGGTTCAATCCAAGCAGTCCATTCTTTCCACTCAAACGGTTCAATCTAAGCAGTCCATTCTTTCCACTCAAACGGTTCAATCCAAGCAGTCCATTCTTTCCACAAGCAGTCCATTCTTTCCACGTCAAACGGTTCAATCCAAGCAGTCCATTCTTTCCACTCAAACGGTTCAATCTAAGCAGTCCATTCTTTCCACTCAAACGGTTCAATCCAAGCAGTCCATTCTTTCCACTCAAACGGTTCAATCTAAGCAGTCCATTCTTTCCACTCAAACGGTTCAATCCAAGCAGTCCATTCTTTCCACTCAAACGGTTCAATCCAAGCAGTCCATTCTTTCCACTCAAACGGTTCAATCCAAGCAGTCCATTCTTTCCACTCAAACGGTTCAATCCAAGCAGTCCATTCTTTCCACTCAAACGGTTCAATCCAAGCAGTCCATTCTTTCCACTCAAACGGTTCAATCCAAGCAGTCCATTCTTTCCACTCAAACGGTTCAATCCAAGCAGTCCATTCTTTCCACTCAAACGGTTCAATCCAAGCAGTCCATTCTTTCCATTCTTTCCACTCAAGCGGTTCAATCCAAGCAGTCCAAACGGTTCAATCCAAGCAGTCCATTCTTTCCACTCAAACGGTTCAATCCAAGCAGTCCATTCTTTCCACTCAAACGGTTCAATCCAAGCAGTCCATTCTTTCCACTCAAACGGTTCAATCCAAGCAGTCCATTCTTTCCACTCAAACGGTTCAATCCAAGCAGTCCATTCTTTCCACTCAAACGGTTCAATCCAAGCAGTCCATTCTTTCCACTCAAACGGTTCAATCCAAGCAGTCCATTCTTTCCACTCAAACGGTTCAATCCAAGCAGTCCATTCTTTCCACTCAAACGATTCTGGCATGAACGCCAGCCAGTCAATCTGCCTGTCCATTGCACCTGGCTGATCTACCACCATCTGTCGATTGTTGTTCCCGGGTTGTTTGACTTCTCCCTCCATTTTCCCACGCAGATAGCAAGCTAATGTTAGCCAAACGAGTGAGTTGCTGTTAGCTAATTGATTTGTTAATCCCAAAATCCGCTGCCACCAATTTGTAACGACTCTGTAAGGCCACCGAAACGTACAGGTAGGTTATTAACTAGCATAAACAGTCTAGGACGATGATTTTCCATGAAATAATCAAGTTGTAATTTATTTGGATGAACACTGTGCACCCCAACACTAACCTGACGCACACAAGCGCCTCTCCAAAACACACTACTCCTCAGCACCCCCCCCCCAGCATCATCACATACAGCAACTAATTTGCATAACATTGTGTGATAGGCTGAGAGAAATTTGAATGTGTACACACATTACAATAGAAACAAGATCCACTGGATCAATTTACAGATTAGCATTTGCAATATCAAGTGCCATAGTTCACGTCGTCAACACATCACACTTTTGTTTTGATAGCATAGAACTGTCAGATTCTGCCTGACCACCGAAACAGCTTGAAGCTTTTCCTCTGGTCACACTCAGTCTCACACAGCAAAGCACTTCTTCAGTCTGGAATGACATTCTCAATAACAGAAAATAAAACAGGGAAGTATTAGCAGACTGTGTGACATAACTCAAATGTGTCTGTGATACTAGTTGCTATATTATGCATAATCATGATTCAGATGGTGGATGAAAACAGTGAGTTTGAAGACTGTGATCTAAATAAAATACCTTGATAGCAGAGTGCTAGAGAGTGTTGCGTAATACCACTTTGAGTCATGAAAACACCATCCGCTTATTTCCAACGTGGCACTTAGCTAATCAGCCCACGCCATAGTGAAACTGCTCTGAGGGGGGTGGACCGGCCTGGAGGGATTTTGGGGAAGAACTGTGTCTCTGTAGTGAGCCTCTATAGGGGGTAACCAGCAGATATAACTCAACTATGTTCATGTGCAGGCTCAAAGAGGTTCCTACATACTGAGAAAGCTGGGGGCCTCTGTCCCTCAATGCATGGAACTCAAGATGACTCAAGTGTGATCAAACAGAGAGAAAACATACACGCACACACACACACACACGCACATGCATAGAAACACAAACATATACAGACACTGAAAATTTAAACAACTATAAGTCACACTTCTTCACCTCACACACACACAAACACACACAGTCACACACACACCACTCACCTCTGCCGATGGACACCCCCTGTTGCAGGACACAAATGTAGAGTTGCAGGGTGAGCTGGGGGGCGGAGCCCAGGAAGGCCTGGATGACAGAGGTGCGGGCGAAGGCGGCACGGTGGGTGAACAGCTTGCCCTCTGCCTGCCCCACCTGTCTCTCCACCTCCTCAGACTGGCCCCCCCTGGGCATCTGGCGCTTCCGCGTGATGCTGACATACGGCTCCTCTACCCGGCCCACACTGCCGTAGATACAGAACGCCTCCAGACACCTACAGCAGCACATAAATACTAAAATAATGAGGGAAGATGTGGAAGACATTATGAACAATGCTGTGGATACCAAACCCATGGGAGTGTCTCAAACTCTTAACAGTGTGCAAGAACTTTTCTGTATTTTCACACAATATCTTATCCTTAGTTAGTTAACAAACAGATTACCGACCATTTCGAATCACACCGTACCTTCTCCACTATGCAATCTGGTTTCAGAGCTGGTCATGGGTGCACCTCAGACACGCTCAAGGTCCTAAACGATATCATAACCACCATCGATAAGAGACATTACTGTGCAGCCGTATTCATCGACCTGGCCAAGGCTTTCAACTCTGTCAATCACAACATTCTTATTGGCAGACTCAACAGCCTTGGTTTCTCAAATGACTGCCTCGCTTGGTTCACCAACTACTTCTCAGACGGAGTTCAGTTGTCCTAACCTCTGGCAGTCTCTATGGGGGTGACACAGGGTTCAATTCTCGGGCCGACTCTCTTCTCTGTATACATCAATGATCGCTCTCGCTGCTGATGATTCTTTGATCCACCTCTCCGCAGATGACACCATTCTGTATACCTCTGGCCCGTCTTTGGACACTGTGTTAACTAACCTCCAGATGATCTTCAATGCCATACAACTCTCCTTCCGTGGCCTCCAACTGCTCTTAAATGCAAGTAAAACTAAATGCATGCTCTTCAAACGATCGCTGCCCGCACCTGCCCGCCCGTCCAGCATCACTACACTGGACGGTTCTGACTTAGAATATGTGGACAACTACAAATATGTAGGTGTCTGGTTAGACTGTAAACTCTCCTTCCAGATTCACATTAAACATCTCCAATCCAAAATTCTATTTAGAATTGGCTTCCTATTTCGCAACAAAGTCTCCTTCACTCATGCTGCTCATGCTGCCAAACATACCCTCAAACCCTAAAACATACCCTAAAACTGACCATTCTACCGATCCTCGACTTCGGCAATGTCATTTACAAAATAGCCTCCAACACTCTACTCAGCAAATTGGATGCAGTCTATCACAGTGCCATCCGTTTTGTCACCAAAGCCCCATATACTACCCACCACTGTGACCTGTACGCTCTCGTTGGCTGGCCCTCGCTTCATACTCGTCGCCAAACCCACTGGCTCCAGGTCATCTACAAGTCTCTGCTAGGTAAAGCCCCGCCTTATCTCAGCTCACTGGTCACCATAGCAGCACCCACCCATAGCACACGCTCCAGCAGGTATATCTCACTGGTCACCCCCAAAGCCAATTCTTCCTTTTGGTCGCCTCTCCTTCCAGTTCTCTGCTGCCAATGACTGGAACGAACTGCAAAAATCACTAAAGATGGAGACTCTTGCCTCCCTCACTAGCTTTATGCACCAGCTGTCAGAGCAGCTCACAGATCTCTGCACCAATTCATACATAGCTCATCTGTAAATAGCCAATCCAATCTACCTCATCCCCATACTGTATTTATTTATTTATCTTGCTCCTTTGCACCCCAGTATCTCTACTTGTACATTCATCTTCTGCACATTCTACCATTCCAGTGTTTAATTGCTATATTGTAATTACTTCGCCACCATGGCCTATTTATTGCCTTACATATCTTATCCTACCTCATTTGCACATGCTGTATATATATATTTCTACTGTATTATTGATTGTATGTTTGTTTAATCCATGTGTAACTCTGTGTTGTTGTATGTGTCGAACTGCGTTGCTTTATATTGGCCAGGTTGCAGTTGCAAATGAGAACTTGTTCTCAACTAGCCTACCTGGTTAAATAAAGGTGAAATAAATAAAAATAAATACAAATCCTGCAATTGCTGGAAAATACAGCCTCTAGAATCCATTGATGATAACATACAACAATAGAAACAAAAACAAACATCAATGAACTGCCATTGATACGGAGCTCCCTTACCAACAGCATCATCACACATATGGCACTACTAGAATAACGCACATCTCTATCATCACTTTCAACATAAACACCACATTCAACACTATCATCATAAACACCACCTGCAATACTATCAACATAAACACCACCTGCAACACTATCAACATAAACACCACCTGCATCACTATCATCATAAACACCACCTGCTACACTATCAACATAAACACAGTCTGCTACACTATCAACTTAAACACCACCTGCAACACTATCAACATAAACACCACCTGCATCACTATCATCATAAACACCACCTGCTACACTATCAACATAAACACAGTCTGCTACACTATCAACAAAAACACCACCTGCAACACTATCAACATAAACACCACCTGCAACACTATCAACATAAACACCACCTGAATCACTATCAACAAAAACACCACCTGCAACACTATCAACATAAATACCACCTGCATCACTATCAACATAAACACCACCTGCATCACTATCAACATAAACAACACCTACATCACTATCAACATAAACACCACCTGCAACACTATCAACATAAACACCACCTGCAACACTATCAACATAAACAACACCTACATCACTATCAGGAGGCTGAAGAAATTTGGCTTGTCACCAAAAGCACTCACAAACTTCTACAGATGCACAATCGAGAGCATCCTGGCGGGCTGTATCACCGCCTGGTATGGCAACTGCACCGCCCTCAACCGTAAGGCTCTCCAGAGGGTAGTGAGGTCTGCACAACGCATCACCGGGGGCAAACTACCTGCCCTCCAGGACACCTACACCACCCGATGCTACAGGAAGGCCATAAAGATCATCAAGGACATCAACCACCCGAGCCACTGCCTGTTCACCCCGCTGCCATCCAGAAGGCGAGGTCAGTACAGGTGCATCAAAGCTGGGACCGAGAGACTGAAAAACAGCTTCTATCTCAAGGCCATCAGACTGTTAAACAGCCACCACTAACATTGAGTGGCTACTGCCAACACACTGTCAATGACACTGACTCTACTCCAGCCACTTTAATCATGGGAATTGATGGGAAATGATGTAAATATATCACTAGCCACTTTAAACAATGCTACCTTATATAATGTTACTTACCCTACATTGTTCATCTCATATGCATACGTTGATACTGTACTCTATATCATCGACTGCATCCTTATGTAATACATGTATCACTAGCCACTTTAACTATGCCACTTGGTTTACATACTTATCTCATATGTATATACTGTACTCGATATCATCTACTGTATCTTGCCTATGCTGCTCTGTACCATCACTCATTCATATATCCTTATGTACATATTCTTTATCCCCTTACACGGTGTATGACAGTAGTTTTTTTTGGAATTGTTAGTTAGATTACTTGCTCGTTATTACTGCATTGTCGGAACTAGAAGCACAAGCATTTCGCTACACTCGCATTAACATCTGCTAACCATGTGTATGTGACAAATAAAATTTGATTTGATTTGATTTGATTTGACATAAACACCACCTGCAACACTATTCACAAGATGGCGCCGACAGAGATGTTCACCTCGCATCGAGTTCTTAGGAAACTTTTTTATGTGTTATTTCTTACATTGTTATGCCAGGAAATCTTAAGTCTTATTACAAACAGCCGGGAAGAAATATTGGATATAAGAGCAACATCAACTTACCAATATTACGACCAGGAATACGACTTTCTCGAAGTGGATCCTATGTTCAGACCACCACCCAGGACAATGGATCTAATTCCAGTAGTCGACTCAAAACAACAGCGCCGCAGAAGGGGCAGACGAAGCGGCCACCTGGTCAGGCTCCATAAACATGCACATTGCCCACCGCTCCCGAGTATACTACTAGCCAATGTTCAGTCTCTTGACAACAAGGTAGACAAAATTCGAGCAAGGGTTGCCTTCCAGAGAGACGGAAACATGGCTCTTCATGGAAACATGGCTCTCTCTGGATGTTGTCGGAATCAGTTCAGCCACCAGGCTTCTCCATGCATTGTGCCGACAGAGATTATCACCTCTCTGGGAAGAGGAAGGGTGGAGGTGTATGCTTTATGATTAACGACTCATGGTGTAATCATAACAACATACAGGAACTCAAGTCCTTCTGCTCACCCAACCTAGAATTCCTTACAATCAAATGCCGGCCATTTTACCTACCAAGAGAATTCTTGTCAGTTATGTACAGCTGTGTACATTCCCCCTCAAGCAGAAACCACGGCGGCCCTCAAGGAACTTCACTGAACTATATGCAAACTGGAAACCATATATCCTGAGGCTGCATTTATTATAGCCTGGGATTTTAACAAAGCAAATTTGAGAACAAGCCTACCTAAATTCTACCAGCATATTGATTGTGCTACGTGCATGAGTTATATCCTCGACCACTGCTACTCTAACTTTCGCGATGCATGCAAAGCCATCTTGCTTTGGAAAGAGGTCTGGGAACATGACTGAATATAAACAATGTAGTTATTCCCTCCGCAAGGCAATCAAACAAGTGAAATGCCAGTACAGGAACAAGGTGGAGTCGCAATTTAACAGCTCAGACACAAGACATATGTGGCAGGGTCTACAGGAAATCATGGACTACAAAAAGAAAACCAGCCACGTCACGGACACCGACGTCATGCTTCCAGACAAACTAAACACCTTCTTTGCCCGCTTTGAGGATAATACAGTGCCACTGTCATGGCCCGCTAACAAAGACTGCGCCCTGCCCTTGCCTTCTCTGTGGCTGACGTGAGTAAAACATTTAAACGTGTTCACCCTCGCAAGGCTGCTGGCCCAGACGGCATCCATAGCTGTATCCTCAGAGCATGCGCAGATCAGCTGGCTGGTGTGTTTACGGACATATTCAATCGCTCCCTATCCCAGTCTGTTGTCCCCACATGCTTCAAGATGGCTACCATTGTTCCTGTACCCAAGAAGGCAAAGTAAACTGAACTAAATGACTACCGCCCGATTCCACTCACTTCTGTCATCATGAAGTGCTTTGAGAGACCAGTCAAGGATCATATCAACTCCACCTTACCGGCCACCCTAGACACACTTCAGTTTGCATACCACCCCAAAAGGTCCACAGACGACACAATTGCCATCACACTGCACACTGCCCTATCCCATCTGGACAAAAATAATACCTATGTAAGAATGCTGTTCATTGACTACAGCTCAACATTCAACACCATAGTACCCTTCCAAGCTCATCATTAAGCTGGAGGCTCTGGGTCTCAACCCCACCCTGTGCAATTGGGTCCTGGACTTTCGACGGGCCTCCCAGGTGGTGAAGGTAGGAAACAACTTCTCCACTTCACTGACTCTCAACACTATCCAGAGGGTAGTGCAGTCTGCACAACACATTACCGGGGGCAAACTACCTGCTCTCCATGACACATACAGCACCCGATGTCACAGGAAGGCCAAAAATATCATCAAGGACAACAACCACCCGAGCCACTGCCTGTTCACACTGCTACCATCCAGAAGGCGAGGTCAGTACAGGTGCATCAAAGTTGGGACCGAGAGACTGAAAAACATCTTCTATCTCAAGGCCATCAGACTGCTAAACAGCAATCACTAACTCAGAGAGGCTGCTGCCCACATTGATACCCAGTCACTGGCCACTTTAATAAATGGACTAGTCACTAGTCACTTTGTACAATGCCACTCTATAATAATAATAATAATAATAATGCCAATTAATGTTTACATATCTTACATTACACATATCACATGTATATACTGTATTTTATACCATCTATTGCACCTTGCCTATGCCGCTCGGCCATCACTCATCCATATATTTATATGTACATATTCTCATTCACCCCTTTAGATTTGTGTGCATTAGGTAGTTGTTGGGGTTTGTTAGATTACCTGTTAGATATTACTGCACTGCCAGAAACTAAAAGCATAAGCATTCCACTACACTCGCATTAATATCTGCTAACCATGTGTATGTGACAAATACAATTTAATTTGAATAAATTAAATAATAATAAAATAATACATTTTGAATATCAACATAAACACCACCTGCAACACTATCAACATAAACACCACCTGCAACACAATCAACATAAACATTACCTGCAACACTATCAACATAAACACCACCTGCAACACTATCATCATAAACACAACCTGCATCACTATCATCATAAACACCACCTGCATCACTATCATCATAAACACCACCTACTACACTATCAACATAAACACCACCTGCAACACTATCAACATAAACACCACCTGCAACACTATCAACATAAACATTACCTGCAACACTATCAACATAAACACCACCTGCAACACTATCAACATAAACACCACCTGCAACACTATCAACATAAACACTACTATCAACAGCCAGCTGGATCGACTATGTCCATTAGTAACACCCCAAACTCTATCCGTGAGTTGACCAGTTGCAGCTCCACACATTAGTCAACATGACCTACCCAGGCTTCTCAGTAGAGCAGTAGACTCGAGGCAGTCATCTTCCAATGCGGCTAAAGACTAAAGGCCCGGGTGGCGGGTGTGTGACTGGGCTGTGGGCCAGGGCCAGGGCAGTATAACTCATTCACTCTGTCTGGGTAAAGCAGCTCTGGTCCACGGTGCCAATAAAAGACGAGGCAGGGAGCTTTACGGTCACAGGGCCAGTGAGGGACAGGCTGTTTATCAGGCTAAACAGCCTCCCAGTGACACGCAAAGTGGTAATAGTATGCATCAGCTAAAAGGCTGCGCTGCTAACTGCTAACTCTACTGCTAACCCTATCCTAATCCTAACAGCTTTAGCAACACACTTGCTAAATATCAGAGCCCACACGTATCAGTATGCTATACAGTAGTAGTCTAGGCCCAGGGATTTTACTTGACCATATGCCCTGACAAGGACACTGGGCCTGAGGCTATAGATCTCAGAATAGTTCAGGTCACATGGGAAGAAACATCTTTGGGCCCTACATACAACATACAGTCCGTCATTTAGCTACCTTGATGGTGAAGCAATATTGAAATTGCAATTAAGGGATTTAGTGTCCCAGCGTCGCATAGCATTTCCAATTAGACCTGTATGATGAATTAGTGTGTGTGTGTGTGTGTGTGTGTGTGTGTGTGTGTGTGTGTGTGTGTGTGTGTGTGTGGTAACTAGAGACTGCAGGCAAGGGGCTGGCTTTAGAACATAATTACAACAGTAGGAATGTGATCACAGACTTGTAATGGAACTGGAGCAGCTAGGGTGAGAGTGAATAAAATATAAATGAATAAGTCACAATGGGTAACTCAATCATGTTAATGGAGAAAGACAGCAACAAAGCTATTTAGATGCTTTAACCACCTGCCCAGGGAGTCGATGGGAATTGCCCTCTTGTCTAAATCTGGCACATGGTGGCACTTGTTTCCTGTGTACTGCCCCTTTCAAATAAATGTAATTAAAACTATTCAATTAAACATCTCCAAACATTCCAGAAGCAGAAATATGTACATTTTGGTCATTTGGCCTCACTTCACAGTCTAGTGTATGCTGTATGTTTTCAGGATGTGGCCTCCTGCTTCTGTGCAGACTGATACCCTGCCTTCTCCACTTGTGTTATCACAGATAAGAACCAGGAAGCAGCAACATGTGCTATTCTTAGAGCTGCCTGTGCAATGGAGGAGCAAGGGCGTGAGTCAGAGATACATGCTTTTAGACACATTATTACATTTTAGACTCAAGAGATACATGCCATATATCCAGAGGCCGTTACTGCCAAGCATTATTCAACAACACCCCATCAGCTTTGAGTGATGTATGACATCACATATCCATCTATCTGTTCAACTAGGAAACACAACATCACACATACCCACAGGCTAGCCATAGTGTCAGTGAGTGTCCACTGTTATAGATAGGGGCTCCCAAGTGGCGCAGCGGTCTAAGGCACTGCATCTCAGTGCTGGAGGCGTCACTACAGACCCTGGTTTGATTCCAGGCTGTATCACAACCTGACGTGATTGGGAATCCCGTAAGGCGGCGCACAATTGGCCCAGAGTCGTCCAGGTTATGGTTTGGCCGGGGTAGGCTGTCATTGTAAATAAGAATTTGTTCTTATTCCCCCTCAGGAGACTGAAAAGATTTGGCATGGGTCCTCAGATACTCAAAAGAATATACAGCTGCACCATTGAGAGCATCCTGACTGGTTGCATCACTGCCTGGTATGGCAACTGCTCGGCTTCCGACCGCAAGTCACTGCAGAGGGTAGTGAGTACGGCCCAGTACATCACTGGGCCAAGCTTCCTGCCATCCAGGACCTCTATACCAGGCGGTGTCAGAGGAAGGCCCTAAAAATGGTCAAAGACTCCAGCCACCCTAATCACAGACTGTTCTCCCTGCTACCGCACGGAAAGCGGTACCGGAGAACCAAGTCTAGGTCCAAGAGGCTTCTAAACAGCTTCTACCCCCAAGCCATAAGACTCCTGAAGATCTAATCAAATGGCTACCCAGACTATTTGCCTTGCCTCCCCCCTCTGGAACGCTGCTGCTACTCTCTGTTATTATCTATGCATAGCCATTTTAATAACTCTACCTACATGTACCTCAATTACCTCGACACCGGTGCCCCCACACATTGACTATGTACGGGTACCCCCTGTATATAGCCCCGCTATTGTTATTTACTGCTGCCCTTTAATTATTTGTTATTCTTATCACTTACTTTTTAAAATGTATTTTCTTAACTGCATTGTTGGTTAAGGGCTTGTAAGCAAGCATTTCACTGTAAGGTTGTATTCGGTGCATGTGACAAATCAAAAATGATTTGATTTGATAAAGTGTTTTTTTTACAAAAATTAAAACGAGGTTGGAGTAATAACATGTTCAACTACTTAAGACATTGCCTCAAATCACTATATCAGTGATGTAGTGGCTTAGCTGGCTAAGTAATACTAGCCAGAGCCCTTCAACATTATTGCAATAGAAGTATCTGCTGGCAACTGGCCCCTGACTGACTGACATATTTAAAAGTGGCTATTCATCACTTGTGCATTCTCAGAGAGTCGGTTTTTGTTTGTTTGGGGGGGATGTCTGTTGACACGGCATGAGTCGCAGGACGGCCTTTTGTCCAGCATCTCGCAAACACAATGTCAGCAGCGTCTCTAGTTGCCTACTTGAGTCGGCTCCGAGATGGGGTGGTTTGTTTCACGTCTCAGGCCCTTGGCCTGTGCCGTCAAAGGGCGGAGTAAGCCGTTTGAAAGTGATGAATGTGCTGCTAAAAAGGCAAATCAGGCGGAAGCAGGCGAACATAAAAAACAAACCACTGTTCATGATTCCACTCATTCGCAAAGAGGCAGACCTGTGTGATTAGAACTCAGTCAGATCAAGAAAATAAGCTTTCTGAGCTTTGATCAGCGCTGGGAGCAATATTTATGTTGATTCGTAAATGATTTTCTTTATTGTGTATAACATTTATATTTGTATTCTTTTTTCCCCTTCAAATTAGACAAAACTACTAAGGTCCGGACCTCGGTGTCCTCATATGTTGTTACGGCCCTGGTCAGTGAAACTCAAATCAACTGAGCACCTTGAGTCCAAGGGTAATACCCAAGGATTCTACTATTTGCATATTCCATTGCAGAAGGCTGCAACGCCGTGGGTGTATTCTGTAGCTATTGGGTGGGTGTATTCTGTAGCTATTGGGTGGGTGTATTCTGTAGCTATTGGGTGGGTGTTTTCTGTAGCTATTGGGTGGGTGTTTTCTGTAGTCCTCTGGTTTGCAGATTCCAAAACTGTGCGTGTCTGTGATTATTTGGTGCATCCATCCAGTAGCAAGAACTGTGGTCAGTGTGTCTCTCTAGAGATGGGATTAGTATAAATTCCTACTGAGTCTGGCCATGAAGGGCAGATGGCCAGGCCAGTACTGGGCTTACTGATAACTGATAACTAAGTGTCTGGGACAAGGTAGGGCCTGGCCTATTATGGGGTGTATATGGGCTATATACATATGGGGGTTATTCAGGGATACATACTGCATAGTCACTGCTATACCAGGTTAGTTATTTATTGGTCAGGACCATGACAGTAGGACAGAACTGTTTGTCTTGTCAATAAATCTATCAGATTTACACAGAAACAGTGATCCTCTTTATTCTCCCGGATAGTCACCAGTTGAAGGAATGTTCTTTGGATTTTCAAGTCCCTTGGTCGAGCACCTGATCCCCCTTTTTCATTTAAGCTGGCCTGAAGCGCGTTTGGGTATACCTTTTTATCCAGTAGGACAGAACTGTCAAGGCATTCTTGGAGGTTTGCCCTCCCACACAAAGACAGCAGTGCCATGGGAGGTCAAGAAAATCATTAAGCAACAGAGACTCAGCAGGAGAAGATTATGGCTATGGGTGTTATATTACCTCTGATTCAACACCAGTCATGGGAATACTGAGCTGCTGTCATGGACAATCGACATATAAACCAAACACAAGTTCATATCTCACAATAGGCCTGCACTGTGGATTATTGCTCAGGCAGCTATAGCAAGGACAAATTTGATATATTTTCAGTTAGGGCCTCCATAATGAATTGACTGTATATTGATAGGCCTATGTGTTATTTAGGGCATTTGATTAGAGTAATGAGTGGTCAATGGTCGGTCGCATTCCAGGGTCTTTAAATCAAGGCTCCTTATGCAGCCAAAGTGGTTGGTGTGTTGTTCATGCGGTGCTGCAGTGGTTTGCGGTGTGCTATATTGATCATGGGACTAGGCCTATTGATCAGGTCTGCACAGTGGCGGACTTACCATAAGGCAGAATAGGCAATTGCCTCAGACCTCACATCATCAAGGGGTCTTGTGAGCTGGGAATAATTTAAAAGGCCCCCCCATGCTCCACTCAAGGCCACCCCCCTCATTCATATTCCATTCGCCCAGCTCAATGTAACATCGATAGGTTTAGGCTACTACATGATAATTTTCCCTTTACCCATCACGAGGTTGCTACATCCTAGCCTAAGAATGAAAGTTTATAACGTAGTTGCACAGGTCGAGAGACAATTGGAGTAACCAAGGTGACAGACAGTGACACATTCAATATTGCCTTGCCCACTCTTGCCTGCATCTAGCTGATCTAGGGTATAATCATTAGTCCAAACAGTTGCAAACAAGCGTTTCTATTGGACAAATTCAGATAGGTTTATCCTCGTTTCGTTCTGTTTAAGAAACGTTTTCAACAGAATCAGCGGAATGAGTACACCCCTGATCACCCGCACACACAGTTCACTTTCATAGCAGCCACATTCAAACAGCAACATCACTTTGCTCGTTGTGTTATTCCTTCTCGCATCTACCTGCTCTCCTACTCTCACATTTTCCCTTCGCTTGTGGAATTCAGTGGACAACACAACAGCTCTCTGTGACCAGGCAAAAAAAACTATTCAAGCCAAACCTTCATACCATAACCGCTAACCACTGCACACAGCCTACATCGTTGTCAATGTCACCATATTAGCCAACGTCATAGTCAACATAGCTACTAGACCTAATGCGTTAGTAAACCCGCTACAATCACGCAGTACAGTGTAAAGCAAGCAGTTTAGCAGTTTCACCGGCGGGCCCCAGTGGCAATACATTAATAAAACCGAAAGTTTACCTTAACTTGGAAGAGTTCCGGTGTTGGATAGCCTGCTAATATAAATAGCATTTCTCTTTTTTTGACCTGGGTGTTTGAGTAGGCTAAATTAGCGAGCTACATTAGCTAGTTATGGAAGTGGAAGTGAAAGTAAAAAAATAACTAAATATAGCTCTCTCTCTGCTGCTTCTCCTTAATTTTTTTATAAATGAATTTATTCAAAACAGTTCAACTATCGTCTTTCTCTACTCACCAAATTTTATGCACTGCAGTGCTAGGTAGCTGTAGCTTTTTTTTTACTAGATTCATTCTCTGATCCTTTGATTGGGTGGTGTCATGCCCTGACCTTAGAGATCCTTATTTATTCTCTATGTTTGGTTAGGTCAGGGTGTGACTCGGGTGGGAAAATCTATGTTTTCTATTTCGAGTGTGGTTCCCAATCAGAGGCAGCTGTCTATTGTTGTCTCTGATTGGGGATCATATATAAGTTGTGATTTTCCGTTTGGGTTTTGTGGGGTGTTATTTTCTGTTTAGTGTCTGTGCCTGACGGAACTGTTCGCTTTTGTTTTTGGGGGATTTGATATTTTTGTTTGAGTGTTTCTTGAAAATAAATATCATGAACACTTTCCACGCTGCGCTTTGGTCCACTCTTCCTTCCACCGATGACAGCTGTTACAGAACACCCCACCAAAAAAGGACCAAGCAGCGTGGCCAGGAGAACTGGACATGGGAGGAAATCCTGGAGGGGGAAGGACCCTGGACACGGGCTGGGGAGTATCGCCGTCCAAGGGAGCAGATGGAGGCAGCGAGAGTGGAACGGCGACTATACGAAGAGTTAGCTCAATGACGGAAGCTCGAGAGGCAGCCCCAAAGAAATGTTGGGGGGGCACACAGGTTGACGAGTGGAACGAGCGGAACTAAGGGGTGAACGAGAACCAACTCCCTGTAAATACAGTGAGGAGTTGGTCACGGTTCAAGTGCCAAGTTTTCCGGTTCTGCGCACCGTGCCTTCGACCGGGCTGTGGATGCGCACCGGCGCGCTCTGTGCAAGCTCCCCGCAGTTGTCGTGCTAGAGTGGGCATTCAGTCAGGATGGATTGTGCTTGCTCAGCGCTCCTGGTCTCCGGTGCGTCTCTTCGACCCAGGATATCCTGCGCCAGCTCTACGCACGGTATCCCTAGTTCGCCAGCACAACCCAGTGCGGCCTGTGCCTGCTCCCCGCACGTGCCGTGCTACAGGGGGTATTCAGCTAGGACGTGTTGTGCCAGCTCTACGCTCCAGACCTCCAGTGCGCCTCCATGGCCCAGTATATCCTGCGCCAGCTATATGCACTATCCCTCCAGTGCGCCTTCTTAGCCCAGTGCGTCCTGTGCCAGCTCTCCACACTCACCGAGCTAAAGTGGGTATCCAGCCAGGACGCGTTGTGGCAGCTCAACGTACCAGGCTTCCAGTAAGTTTCCTCAGTCCGGTGAAACCTGTTCCGACTCCACGTACGAAGCCTCCAGCGACGGTCCCCAGTCCGGAGCCTCCGGCGACGGTCCCCAGTCCGGAGCCTACAGCAACGGTCCCCAGTCGGTCCCTAGTCCGGAGCCTCCAGCGACGGTCCCCAGTCAAGAGCTTGCAGCGACGATGATCCCTGCACCGGAGGCGCCATCGAAGTGGGGGGAGCCTAAAGCGGAGCGGGGTCTGCGTTCCGCACCGGAGCCCCCACCGAGAGTAGATGCCTACCCGGACCCTCCCCTATAGGTTCAGGTTTGCAGCCGGAGTCCGCACCTTTGGGTATAATATTCTTATGAGGTTTCTGTTTAGCGTCTGTGCCTAACGGAACTTTTCGCTTTTGTTTTTTTAGGATTTGTTATTTTTGTTTGAGTGTTTCTTGAAATTAAATATCATGAACACTTTCCACGCTGCGCTTTGGTCCAACGAGAGCCGTTACAGGTGGACAACATGTCAGTTCATGCTGCAAGAGCTCCTGTAGGTTGGAGGACATCCTCCGTAAGTCTTAATAATTACTGTGTAAGTCTATGGATGGGGTTCAATAGGTTTTGTATTAAAGTCAATGTACCCTGAGGCGGATGGAAAATAGCTTGTCCTCTGGCTACACCATGGTGCAACCCCAAAGAGTGCTGTTGGGGCTACAGTAGACCTTCATTCCAAAACAGTGTGTTTTAATCAGTTTGGTGACATTAATATATTTAGTATAGTTTTATCTAAAAAGGCTAACTTTTTAATGTTTCACTATTTTTATTTTTAGGAAATTCACTGAGTAGGATTGTCCTCCCTTTCCTCCTCTAAGGAGCCTCTGCTGACATTAACCCTAACCTTAACCCCTAGCCGAGTTAACATTAGCCACCTATCTATGCTAACATTAGCATGCTAACAGTGGAATTCGTAAGATATTATACATTTAGCAAATTCGTAACATATTGTAGGAATTGCAATTTGTAACATATTGTAGGAATTGCAATTTGTAACATATTGTAGGAATTGCAATTTGTCATATTGTGATCATAATATATCATACAAAATGGATGATGGACATTCACAACTTAATACATGCCATACTAAACTTAACATATCATACTATTTCAGGTGTCCCAGATAAACGGTTACAATGTTATCTCTGCCCCTGACTCCAGGTTGTAAAACCTGGGCTCTGCCTGGGGCATCCAAATGACTAAATCCGCCCCTGGCTCTGCAGGCCCTACTGCGCACGGCGCAGTGTGTGTTGTGGCCTGTAGCAAGAGACAAAAGGGCCACGACAACAAAGACAGCAAGACTGACACGTTGAGCTCCGATTCTCCATCGTCAGGCTATAATATTCTTATGAGGTTACACATTGAGCATTCCCCCGACAGTTGGGGGAATTTAAATCTCCATTGTATTGAAACAACATTGAATCACCCAAGACGTTGTCACTCATTTCAGCCACGGTTTGGTCATTGTCTACCAAACATTTTCATTCAAGGCGATATATTGTACAATCTTTGCCAAGCAGCTTTAGAGATCAGCAGTGGTGGACTAGCCTAGTTACAACTGCATGATGCTACGGATCTGGAGGTGGCTCGGTGTGGTGATGGTAGAGCGCACATAAATAACGGGAAACTGTAGGAGAGCACGGCTCTCTCCCCTCTTCCACCGGCTACTTACCTCACGATGGGTCCGAGCTGCAGGATGTGAAGCAGCAGAACAAGCGGTCGGTCCCTGCTAAGGTCCCGGTGAATGAAGGTGAGCGTCAGCTGCACGAGCACCGACGTTACTAGGGTGAAGAGGAGGGTGAGCCCTTGCCAGATCTGGTCGCCGTCGGAGCGGTATGTGGAGCTGAGGTAGAGGGCTGCCGTGGTCTCAGCCGTGAACAGAGACACCGAAACAAATATGGAGCTGGGGAGTCGCATCCTCACTCACTCAGCCATCGGGGAAGGCGGGCCGCTCTTCCCTACCATCGTGCATTAACCGAGAGCCGACTCCGTGAGGGAGATGCTCTCCTGTCGAGCGCTTGCTGTGTCTAGGGCTCATCTATTTGACAGGCTATTTCTCGTCTAGTGGTGTTGTTCCGGAAAGGACCGATAGGTGGCGCGTTGAGTTCGCATTGCGCTCATGTGTGCGAAGAACTAATGATAAAAACATTCAGAGGCGCCCTCATCGCTGTTCAACAACAACAAAAATAACAGTAATTATCCTCAATTTGGAAGGCTTTAATGATCCTGCAAATCAATAATTACACATGTAAGGAAAAAAATGCCACAATATTACAGGAGGCTTTTGTTTACTCCATGTGTAACTCTGTGTTGTCTGTTGTCTGTTCACACTGCTATGCTTTATCTTGGCCAGGTCGCAGTTGCAAATGAGAACTTGTTCTCAACTAGCCTACCTGGTTAAATAAAGGTGAAATAAATAAAAAATGTAAAAACATGAATGTATCAATAGGCCCACATTATAGTATACAGTATACATTATCAAGAGGTTATCTTTAACGAACAGGAAGCCTTTAGGCTACCTACATATTGACAATGCAACACTTGGAAACATTGACCTCAACAGATTTCCTACCAAAGAAATTGCGTCACAGATACAGTCTAATCTAGTGTTCTCAAGTAAGGCCAGTTCAGAGAGGAACATCACAGATAGCGTCCATAAGAAATTGGGCATTTTTCAACTGGAGAGTAGCTCACCAAATATCAGGGTACAAATGAATGTACGGCTGTTGCCATACAGTGAAGCAAATGGCTCATGTTAAAAACTCTGTTTAATGTGACTTAAGAAAGTTGCAATAAAGTTGCAAGAATTCCCAGGTGGTAAACAATGGTTTGAGTTGATCCAGATTACTAATGATGATATTTGGACCTATTTTAACAGCACCCTCAAGTGCACCATGTGTTGATCTGTGTAGGCCTAATACCTATCAGTATGCTCAGTATGCCGTATTATACAGTGCTCTCCATTACTCTTATTTGTATTTGCACAGTAAACAGAGAAACTGGATATAGTGTCGAGATGCTTGTGTCTCCGCCCTAACAATGGGATTCATAGTCCACAACGACGGGCTCTATCACTGCCAGAAGTGATGCAGCCTGGATTCGAACCAAGTACTGCAGTGACACCTCTTGTACTGAGATGCAGTGTTTTAGACCACTGATCGAGAGCATCCTGTCGGGCTGTATCAGCGCCTGGTACGGCAACTGCACCGCCCTCAACCGCAAGGCTCTCCAGGGGGTAATGCGGTCTGCACAATGCATCACCGGGGGCAAACTACCTGCCCTCCAGGACACCATCAACACCCGATGTCACAGGAAGGCCAAAAATACTGAGACTGTAAAACAGCTTCTATCTCAAGGCCATCAGACTGTTAAACAACCATAGAGAGGCTGCTGCCAACATACAGACTCAAATCTCTGATCACTTCAATAAATGGATGTAATATAGGTATCACTGGTCACTTTAAATAACGCCACTTTAATATTGTTTTCATATCCTACATTACTCATCTCATATGTACATTTGAATTTCGAAGTTTACATACATGTTTACATAATGGATTCATTAAAACTCATTTTTCAACCACTCCACACATTTCTTGTTAACAAACTATCGTTTTGACAAGTCGTTTAGGACATCTACTTTGTGCATGACACAAGTCATTTTTCCAAAAATTGTTCACAGACAGATTATTTCACTTATAATTCACTGTATCACAATTCCAGTGGGTCAGAAGTTAACATACACTAAGTTGACTGTGCCTTTAAACAGCTTGGAAAATTCCAGAAAATTATGTAATGGCTTTAGAATCTTCTGATAGGCTAATTGACATCATTTGAGTCAATTGGAGGTGTACCTGTGGATGTGTTTCAAGGCCTACCTTCAAACTCAGTGCCTCTTTGCTTGACATCATGGGGAAATCAAAAGAAATCAGCCAGGACCTCAGAAAAAAATGGAGACCTCCACAAGTCTGGTTCATCCTTGGGAACAATTTCCAAACGCCGGAAGGTTCCACATTCATCTGTACAAACAATAGTACGCAAGTATAAACGCCATGGGACCATGCAGCCGTCATACCACTCAGGAAGGAGACGCGTTCTGTCTCCTAGAGATGAGCGTACTTTGGTGTGAAAAGTGCAAATCAATCCCAAAAAAACAGCAAAGGACCTTGTGAAGATGATGGAGGAAACAGGTACCAAAGTATCTATATCCACAGTCAAATCAAATCAAATCAAATTTTATTTGTCACATACACATGGTTAGCAGATGTTAATGCGAGTGTAGCGAAATGCTTGTGCTTCTAGTTCCGACAATGCAGTAATAACGAACAAGTAATCTAACTAACAATTCCAAAAAAACTACTGTCTTATACACAGTGTAAGGGGATAAAGAATATGTACATAAGGATATATGAATGAGTGATGGTACAGAGCAGCATAGGCAAGATACAGTAGATGATATCGAGTACAGTATATACATATGAGATGAGTATGTAAACCAAGTGGCATAGTTAAAGTGGCTAGTGATACATGTATTACATAAGGATGCAGTCGATGATATAGAGTACAGTATCTACGTATGCATATGAGATGAATAATGTAGGGTAAGTAACATTATATAAGGTAGCATTGTTTAAAGTGGCTAGTGATATATTTACATCATTTCCCATCAATTCCCATGATTAAAGTGGCTGGAGTAGAGTCAGTGTCATTGACAGTGTGTTGGCAGTAGCCACTCAATGTTAGTGGTGGCTGTTTAACAGTCTGATGGCCTTGAGATAGAAGCTGTTTTTCAGTCTCTCGGTCCCAGCTTTGATGCACCTGTACTGACCTCGCCTTCTGGATGACAGCGGGGTGAACAGGCAGTGGCTCGGGTGGTTGATGTCCTTGATGATCTTTATGGCCTTCCTGTAGCATCGGGTGGTGTAGGTGTCCTGGAGGGCAGGTAGTTTGCCCCCGGTGATGCATTGTGCAGACCTCACTACCCTCTGGAGAGCCTTACGGTTGAGGGCGGTGCAGTTGCCATACCAGGCGGTGATACAGCCCGCCAGGATGCTCTCGATTGTGCATCTGTAGAAGTTTGTGAGTGCTTTTGGTGACAAGCCGAATTTCTTCAGCCTCCTGAGGTTGAAGAGGCGCTGCTGCGCCTTCCTCACGATGCTGTCTGTGTGAGTGGACCAATTCAGTTTGTCTGTGATGTGTATGCCGAGGAACTTAAAACTTGCTACTCTCTCCACTACTGTTCCATCGATGTGGATGGGGGGGTGTTCCCTCTGCTGTTTCCTGAAGTCCACAATCATCTCCTTAGTTTTGTTGACGTTGAGTGTGAGGTTATTTTCCTGACACCACACTCCGAGGGCCCTCACCTCCTCCCTGTAGGCCGTCTCGTCGTTGTTGGTAATCAAGCCTACCACTGTTGTGTCGTCCGCAAACTTGATGATTGAGTTGGAGGCGTGCGTAGCCACGCAGTCGTGGGTGAACAGGGAGTACAGGAGAGGGCTCAGAACGCACCCTTGTGGGGCCCCAGTGTTGAGGATCAGCGGGGAGGAGATGTTGTTGCCTACCCTCACCACCTGGGGGCGGCCCGTCAGGAAGTCCAGTACCCAGTTGCACAGGGCGGGGACGAGACCCAGGGTCTCGAGCTTGATGACGAGCTTGGAGGGTACTATGGTGTTGAATGCTGAGCTGTAGTCGATGAACATCATTCTCACTTAGGTATTCCTCTTGTCCAGATGGGTTAGGGCAGTGTGCAGTGTGGTTGAGATTGCATCGTCTGTGGACCTATTTGGGCGGTAAGCAAATTGGAGTGGGTCAAGGGTGTCAGGTAGGGTGGAGGTGATATGGTCCTTGACTAGTCTCTCAAAGCACTTCATGATGACGGATGTGAGTGCTACGGGGCGGTAGTCGTTTAGCTCAGTTACCTTAGCTTTCTTGGGAACAGGAACAATGGTGGCCCTCTTGAAGCATGTGGGAACAGCAGACTGGTATAGGGATTGGTTGAATATGTCCGTAAACACACCGGCCAGCTGGTCTGCGCATGCTCTGAGGGCGCGGCTGGGGATGCCGTCTGGGCCTGCAGCCTTGCGAGGGTTAACACGTTTAAATGTCTTACTCACTTCGGCTGCAGTGAAGGAGAGACCGCATGTTTTCGTTGCAGGCCGTGTCAGTGGCACTGTATTGTCCTCAAAGCGGGCAAAAAAGTTATTTAGTCTGCCTGGGAGCAAGACATCCTGGTCCGTGACTGGGCTGGGTTTCTTCCTGTAGTCCGTGATTGACTGTAGACCCTGCCACATGCCTCTTGTGTCTGAGCCGTTGAATTGAGATTCTACTTTGTCTCTGTACTGGCGCTTAGCTTGTTTGATAGCCTTGCGGAGGGAATAGCTGCACTGTTTGTATTCAGTCATGTTACCAGACACCTTGCCCTGATTAAAAGCAGTGGTTCGCGCCTTCAGTTCCACACGAATGCTGCCATCAATCCACGGTTTCTGGTTAGGGAATGTTTTAATCGTTGCTATGGGAACGACATCTTCAACGCACGTTCTAATGAGAGTCCTATATCGACATAATCTGAAAGGCCGTTCAGCAAGGAAGAATCCACTTCCCCAAAACCAGATAAAGCCAGACTACGGTTTGCAACTGCACATGGGGACAAAGATCGTACTTTTTGGAGCAATGTCCTCTGGTCTGATGAAACAAAAATAGAACTGTTTGGCCATAATGACCGTCATTATGTTTGGATGAAAAAGGGGAGGCTTGCAAGCCGAAGAACACCATCCCAACCATGAAGCATGGGGGTGGCAGCATCATGTAGGGGTGGCAGCATCATGTGGGGGTGCTTTGCTGCAGGAGGTACTGGTGCACTTCACAAAATAGATGGCATCATGAGGAAAGAAAACTATCTGGACATTTTGAAGCAACATCTCAAGACATCAGTCAGGAAGTTACAGCTTGGTCGTAAATGGGTCTTCCAAATGGACAATGACCCCAAGCATACTTCCAAAGTTGTGGCAAAATGGGTTAAGGACAACAAAGTCAAGGTATTGGAGGGGCCATCACAAAGCCCTGACCTCAATCCTATAGAAAATGTGTGGGCAGAACTGAAAAAGCGTTTGTGAGCAAGGAGGCCTACAACCTGACTCAGTTACACCAGCTCTGTCAGGAGGAATGGGCCAACTTATTGTGGGAAGCTTGTGGAAGGCTACCCAAAATGTTTGACTCAAGTTAACCAATTTAAAGGCAATGCTACCAAATTCTAATTGAGTGTATGTAAACTTCTGATCCACTGGGAATGTGATGAAATAAATCAAATCTGAAATAAATCATTCTCTCTACTATTATTCTGACATTTCACATTCTTAAAATAAAGTGGTGATCCGGACTGACCTAAGACAGGGAATTTTTACTCAGATTAAATGTCAGGAATTGTGAAAAACTGAGTTTCAATGTATTTGGCTAAAATGTATGTAAACTTCCCACTTCAACTGTATATACTTTATTCTATACTATTTACTGCATCTTGACTATGCCACACGACCATCGCTCATTCATATATTTATATGTACATTCTCTTATTCATCCCTTTACATTTGTGTGTATAAGGTAGTTGTTGTGAATTTGTTAGATTACTTGTTCTATATTACTGCACTGTTGGAACTAGAAGCACAAGCATTTTGCTACACTCGCATTAACATCTGCTAACCATGTGTATGTGACCAATATAATTTGATTTGATTCTAAAGGGAGCCTTTCATATTTTTACCAGACAGGAAATAAAGCAGAATGTCAATGTCAGCAGAGCATAGTTGTTCTGGGAGAAATGTCTCACATTGATAGCGACACGCTCACCCTCAGATATTAACAACACGTTTCATCTAAGAATCACATAAACACTTCACATTAATAAAATAACAATCAATGATCACATAACCAGTTCAAGTTTTAATTCTGTGGTGAGCTATTCTTGTAATGTAAGGAGGAAGGAAGGATGCATTGTTCAACCGTAGCCTTAATCACACAAACACACTGAAGAGTGGGAACTCTGATTGGTCGGGAAAAGGAGGTCAACCCAAGAAGCAAACGGTTCCAGACAGGCCCTCAAACAGACTATAAACACTGGTGACTGAGCAGGGACCCATCTTGAACTCTTCCGTAAACAGGAACTCTGCAAACCTGTGGGGAGAAAAGAGGAGACTTGGGTCAGGGCAGAGAGGAAGAGGCGAAGCTTGTGGGTCCACTACCGTCAACATCTGTCCACGCAGTGTTATTCAATGTGTTTCTATGGACTCATTGCGTTTAATAAGCAGACTGATAAGCATATCGCCTGTCTTCCCACCTTTGGGACAACGACTCCCATTGTTAGGGTGGAGACAAAACCATCTCGTCATTATATACAGTATCTGTTCACAGTGGTTCTGGGTACTGTGTTCTGTTCACAGTGGTTCTGGGTACTGTGTTGAGGAAGTGGGTCTGGGTACTGTGTTCTGTTCACAGTGGTTCTGGGTACGGTGTTGAGGAAGTGGTTCTGGGTACTGTGTTCTGTTCACAGTGGTTCTGGGTACTGTGTTGAGGAAGTGGGTCTGGGTACTGTGTTCTGTTGAGGCGGTGGGTCTGGGTCTGGGTGCTGTGCTCTGTTGAGGCGGTGGGTCTGGGTACTGTGTTCTGTTGAGGTGGTGGGTCTGGGTACTGTGTTCTGTTGGGGCGGTGGGTCTGGGTCTGGGTACTGTGTTCTGTTGAGGCTGGGTGGGTCTGGGTCTGGGTACTGTGTTCTGTTGGGGCGGTGGGTCTGGGTCTGGGTACTGTGTTCTGTTGAGGCGGTGGGTCTGGGTCTGGATACTGTGTTCTGTTGAGGCGGTGGGTCTGGGTCTGGGTACTGTGTTCTGTGTTCTGTTGAGGCGTACTGGGTCTGGGTACTGTGTTCTGTTGAGGCGGTGGGTCTGGGTACTGTGTTCTGTTGAGGCGGTGGGTCTGGGTACTGTGTTCTGTTGAGGGGGCGGTGGGTCTGGGTCTGGGTACTGTGTTCTGTTGAGGCGGTGGGTCTGGGTACTGTGTTCTGTTGAGGCGGTGGGTCTGGGTACTGTGTTCTGTTGAGGCGGTGGGTCTGGGTACTGTGTTCTGTTGGGGCGGTGGGTCTGGGTCTGGGTACTGTGTTCTGTTGGGGCGGTGGGTCTGGGTCTGGGTACTGTGTTCTGTTGAGGCGGTGGGTCTGGATACTGTGTTCTGTTGGGGCAGTGGGTCTGGGTCTGGGTACTGTGTTCTGTTGAGGCGGTGGGTCTGGGTACTGTGTTCTGTTGAGGCGGTTCTGGGTGGGTCTGGGTATTGTGTTCTGTCTGAGGCGTTGGGTCTGGGTACTGTGTTCTGTTGGGGCGACTGGGTCTGGGTCTGGGTACTGTGTTCTGTCTGCGGCGGTGGGTCTGGGTCTGGGTACTTGTGTTCTGTTGAGGCGTTGGGTCTGGGTACTGTGTTCTGTTGAGGCGGTGGGTCTGGGTACTGGGTACTGTGTTCTGTTCTGTTGAGGCGGTGGGTCTGGGTACTGTGTTCTGTTGAGGCGGTGGGTCTGGGATACTGTGTTCTGTTGGGGCAGTGGGTCTGGGTCTGGGTACTGTGTTCTGTTGAGGCGGTGGGTCTGGGTACTGTGTTCTGTTGAGGCGGTGGGTCTGGTATTGTGTTCTGTTGGGGCGGTGGGTCTGGGTATTGTGTTCTGTTGGGGCGGTGGGTCTGGGTACTGTGTTCTGTTGAGGCGGTGGGTCTGGGTCTGGGTATTGTGTTCTGTTGAGGCGGTCTGGGTCTGTGTTCTGTTGAGGCTGGGTCTGTACTGTGTTCTGTTGTTCTGTTGAGGCGGTGGGTCTGGGTACTGTGTTCTGTTGGGCGGTGGGTCTGGGTCTGGGTCTGTGTTCTGTTGAGGCGGTGGGTCTGGGTACTGTGTTCGGTGGGTCTGGGTCTGGGTACTGTGGCGGTGGGTCTGGGTACTGTGTTCTGTTGAGGCGGTGGGTCTGGGTACTGTGTTCTGTTGTGTTCTGTTGAGGCGGTGGGTCTGGGTACTGTGTTCTGTTGAGGCGGTGGGTCTGGGTACTGTGTCTCTGTTGAGGCGGTGGGTCTGGGTACTGTGTTCTGTTGAGGCGGTGGGTCTGGGTACTGTGTTCTGTTGAGGCGGTGGGTCTGGGTCTGGGTACTGTGTTCTGTTGAGGCGGTGGGTCTGGGTACTGTGTTCTGTTGGGGCGGTGGGTCTGGGTACTGTGTTCTGTTGAGGCGGTGGGTCTGGGTACTGTGTTCTGTTGGGGCGGTGGGTGGGTCTGGGTACTGTGCTCTGTTGAGGCGGTGGGTCTGGGTCTGGGTACTGTGTTCTGTTGGGGCGGTGGGTCTGGGTCTGGGTACTGTGTTCTGTTGGGCGGTGGGTCTGGGTCTGGGTACTGTGTTCTGTTGAGGCGGTGGGTCTGGGTCTGGGTACTGTGTTCTGTTGAGGCGGTGGGTCTGGGTCTGGGTACTGTGTTCTGTTGAGGCGGTGGGTCTGGGTACTGTGTTCTGTTGAGGCGGTGGGTCTGGGCGGTACTGTGGTCTGGGTCTATTGTGTTCTGTGTGGGTCTGTTCTGTTGTGGGTCTGGGTCTGGGTGGGTCTGGGGTATTGTGTTCTGTTGAGGCGGTGGGGTGGGTCTGGGTCTGGGTTGTGTTCTGTTGGGGGCGGCGGTGGGTCTGGGTCTGGGTCTGGGTACTGTGTTCTGTTGAGGCGGGGGCGGTGGGTCTGGGTCTGGGTACTGTGTTCTGTTGAGGCGGTGGGTCTGGGTATTGTGTTCTGTTGAGGCGGTGGGTCTGGGTACTGTGGTCTGGGTACTGTGTTCTGTTGAGGCGGTGGGTCTGGGTACTGTGTTCTGTTGAGGCGGTGGGTCTGGGTATTGTGGTTCTGGGTCTGGGTACTGTGTTCTGTTGAGGCGGTGGGTCTGGGTATTGTGTTCTGTTGGGCGGTGGGTCTGGGTCTGGGTACTGTGTTCTGTTGTGGGCTGGGTACTGTGGTGGGTCTGGGTACTGTGTTCTGTTGAGGCGGTGGGTCTGGGTATTGTGTTCTGTTGAGGCGGTGGGTCTGGGTACTGTGTTCTGTTGAGGCGGTGGGTCTGGGGACTGTGCTCTGTTGAGGCGGTGGGTCTGGGTATTGTGTTCTGTTGAGGCGGTGGGTCTGGGTCTGGGCACTGTGTTCTGTTGAGGCGGTGGTTCTGGGTGCTGTGTCTGCTACTGGGCTTTCACCTATCTAGTCCTTTCAGATAAGAGTGAAGGCGTCACACAAATGACAAAGAGGTAATTTAAGGCCCTCATGACAATATAAACTCATTAGTAATCCCACCTCCTGCCACTCAACCATGTAGGCTAGACATGTAGGCCTACTTCCCCAAATACTCAGTCCCATAGTAGGAGTACATGAGAGGATAGGGTTTTCTCTTCCTAGTGTCATACTGTTTACCAGACTCTGTGATAGCCTGGCAAATGGCCTGGATCTGATCCTTGCTAAGAATCTGTGACATTAGATTTGAGAAGTTTATTTCATTAAAGGAATGTTTGAGATCAGGGAATATGGAGCCAAGAGAGCCAGTAGAGATGCATTATTTTTCAGGTCATATATCTCCTGGTCAGTAGGCCGAATAATTTTTTGATTTTAGTAATTGGTATTTTCCCTGTTCCCTCAGGCTCTCACCTCTATCCCCAGTTTCTGTTTCACCACCAGGTCAGCGCACAGGTACCCCGCCCGCCCCACGAACAGCTCGTCAGAGCGGCACTCCAAGAAATTGATGGGTGAGCATATCTTCCGCAGGTTCCGAAATTTGGTAAGCGGCTCAACGAAGTCCGCCATGCCCAGGGCTTTGTACACCATCGCGGCGACGGTATAGATGTCGCCCCACCGAGGAGAAATGAGGCCTGCATGTTTGTGTCCTTCTCCCCATCCACGTACCCCACAGACACGTCAATGATCTGCTTTGAGGTTTTGAGATAAGTATCCCTATGGTCGGAAAAAAAAGCACATTCGGAGACATGGTACAGCATGTATGCCACCCCAGCGGGACCGTCGTATAGCCCACCATCGCAGCCGGTGGATCCGGGTGGCACCTTGTTTAGAATCTTCTCTATAAAGGCATTAACCGTGAGTACCACCGATTCGACGCCTTGACCTACGAGAAACGCACCTTTGTAGTCGGCGAAACGGTTGGCAAATCAACGGGTGTTTTCCATCACCAATGGAAAGAAGCAATGCACTGGCCAATAGCCTACCACTGACTGTTAAACGCCTTGGATAAAATGTCTGGTAGCCTAATATTGGTGATGATCAGGCGTCTTCATGGAACCCGGAAATATCTTATTTACCAACCATTATCTACCTAAGATTTATGGGACTTGTATTCTCAACACCGCATTCTCTATCCCCCTCAATCAATGCCGATTTGTTATTGTTATTCCAACATCATGTGCCTAGTGTTTTAAGACAATTATTTTTGTTAATCAATCGATTAAAGCAAATTATCCCAACCACTTTTGATCAGAAGAATCACAGACCAGCAACAAGTTTTATCTCATACATGCCTTCCAAGTACAGGCGTGTTACCAGTAGATGGTGGTATATGCACAAGTTTACACAAGGCTTGTTATTCATGCAATGAACGTCAAATGTAAAGTATACTTTTTTTTCATTTAGTTTAAAACCAAACAAAGTTGGACATAGTTAGTAGGCCTATAGACCAAAAATGCCTATGGGAACGTTATATTCCCCTTTGATCACTGAATGCAATGCGAGTAGACAGGACTCAGCTATATATGATGCACGATGTCCATACACAGACGGTAGTCACGTTTTATTGCGTTGCAGATCAAAGCAAGAGTGCCTTAGCTGGCCGGAGCACCCCGTTGAGAAATATTTTTCAAACGGGAGAGGATGAAGGCGGAATGCACAGATGTTCTCGCGGTTCCATATACGGCTAGAGCGTCGGACCAGTTGCTGTCCGTGGTGCTAAAACTCATTGCGGCACAATGAGCGGCACAAAGACAACATTATATCAATAATTGTAATATAGTTCAGAGAGTTCACGAAGTTCAGGAAAGTGCTTTTAATAGATAATTTTTTTAATTATATTTCTTAGATTACTTTTATTCCTATTGTTTCCTTCTGCGGTTCTAACTCTATGGGAGGTGGTAATTGTATAAGGAGTCTTGAATGACTCATTCAAACGATGGCTTTTAGAAATAACTGATTTCTCTCTGGGATATCCACAGTCTATTTCAGACAAATTAACTGAACAATAGAGATGAGTTCATTTTAGACACAAATAACCAGTTCCCTATGCGATAGAGGGGAGCGTTGGTTGCCTGGGAAATCCAGATACTAATCTGAACTATGATGTAAATTCTGTCCCCTTTCATTGAAGTGAAGACAGAGAGAGAGGCTGAATGTCATTTGTGATTGAGTTAGAGAAATAAAATGCCATCAATGCTCTGAAACCTGTGCCCTTTCCTTATCTTAAATGAATAATAATAACTTCCAGCCCTGGCAATGCTTGAGCAAGATCTCAGTGGTAATCAGATATCCCAGAGCATTCTGAAAGAACAGACAATCGATTTTACTCCTGTAATATCAAACTACTAGACGTTAGAATGCATGTGATTGATTAATCAAATTCTAATATCTAGGTGTTTTTTTCAGCTGGCTAACACAGTTCTGTGGCATGCGGGAGAGCCAATGTAGAAACATGGTCAGGGCAGATGCTTTGTGCCATGTCTTCTCCTATAATATGTTTATACCCTGCTGGGCATAGGAGGACGTTCTGGAACGCTGGATCCTAAATGTTTTGAGATTGTGACCTAAAGTTTTGAGAATATTCCTCTAATCAACCAGTTAAGGTATAAAAGATGCACTTAGCAGCATGTTAGACTATTTCACACCAAAGTATACCACAAAAAAGACTGGTACACATGACTCTACTGGATCTTCCAACACAGCCTAGTTGTGAAAATTGCACCTATTTTAGTGAGATACCAGTGTGCTCTCTCTGAAGTGGTGCATGGCATGAAACATCATCTGCTGCTTTTAGTCCAAGTTACAGAGCAATGCTGAGGACCTTTGGAGATCTATTCATCAAGTATGAGGGGCTATTGTGCCTCCTTCAATCAGTGGATAACACTCTCCGTGGGGGAACCATTGGTGTGCTGTTATGGAGTGGATGAATGTCATTCAGTTCATGTGTTTTTATTTCACAGTTTCTAAGGAGCCGTGACTGAGAGCAATGAAGTGGCTAAACTGGTCACCCCCTACTGGTCACCTCTTCTCCCCAACCCCAAAAATGTCAAGCCACAATCACCAGCAACAAAACAGGACTCACTGTCACACTGCTCCCCTTTGAGTTGTACACAATTACAGCATGTAAAAAAGGTTATCATCTGCAGTGTGACATTTAAAAGCATCTGGGTAGACTCACTTTATCAGGCTCTCTGATAAGCTGTATAAGCCTGGCTACCCATCCACACCGCTACGGCCAAACTGAGGTTCCTTCTCCACGATGACTCTAGATTTGCCTCCCTCTCCTATGATTTCTAGAATAGGAACACATTATGACTGTTCTGATTGGTTTCAGAAACCGGTGGGTTGAGACAGAGCCAGCTGACATGATGACTTTTGTCAACTTTGATACTCGGATTGGTCAGATTTGTTAGACATTATCCAATAATTTGTTTTATACAACACCCCTCATTTTGAAGTCACACAAACAACTTGCAAATTTAGATTGAGCGTATGTAGCGATCGATAGAGCAGCGGAATTCAATTCTGGGCAAGTCGTCAGGAGCAGTCTGTGGACTACAATGCATGTGACGAGCCAGATGGTAGCATTTTATACCAACCTAATATAGGGGGACAAGAGATGCACTACCATTCAAAAGTTTGGGGTCACTTAGAAATGTCCTTGTTTTAAAAGAAAAGCACATTTTTTTGTCCATTAAAATAACATCAAATTGATCAGAAATACAGTGTAGACATTGTTCATGTTGTAAATGACTATTGGAGCTGGAAACTGATTATTTTTTAAATGGAATATCTACATAGGTGTACAGAGGCCCATTATCAGCAACCATCAATCCTGTGTTCCAATGGCACATTGTGTTAGCTAATCCAAGTTTACATTTTGAAAGGCTAATTGATCATTAGAAAGCCCTTTAGCAATTATGTAATGCACAGCTGAAAACTGTTGTTCTGATCAAAGAAGCAATCAAATTGACCTTCTTTAGACTAGTTGAGTATCTGGAGCATCAGCATTTGTGGTTTCGATTACAGGCTCAAAACATCCAGAAACAAATAACTTTCTTCTGAAACTCATCAGTCTATTCTTGTTCTGAGAAATGAAGGATATTCCATGTGAGAAATTGCCATGAAACTGAAGATCTCGTACAACGCTGTGTACTACTCCCTTCACAGAACAGCGCAAACTGGCTTTAACTAGAATAGAAAGAGGAGTGGGAGGCCCCGGTGCACAACTGAACAAGAGGACAAGTACATTAGAGTATCTAGTTTGAGAAACAAGCGCCTCACAAGTCCTCAACTGGCAGCTTCATTAAATAGTACACGCAAAACACCAGTCTCAATGGCAACAGTGAAGAGGCCCCCGGGATGCTGGCCTTCTAGGCAGAGTTGCGAAGAAAAAGCCATATCTCAGACTGGCCAATAAAAAGAAAAGATTGACATGGGCAAAAGAACACAGACACTGGACAGAGGAACTCTGCCTACAAGGCCAGCATCCCAGAGTTGCCTCCTCACTGTTGACGTTGAGACTGGCGTTTTGCGGGTACTATTTAATGAAGCTGCCAGTTGAGGACTTGTGAGGCGTCTGTTTCTCATACTAGACACTAATAATACTAGACACTGTAATATCATACTACTACTGCTGCTACTAGTGATGAGGTAGAAATATGAAACTATGTAGATATATTCCATTTTACATGCACATATATAAACATATATAAACTAACAACTTAATTTCCTGAGAGCAAAGTTGTACCCTTGGAATGCTGACATCAACTGCTGATGTCAAATTTATCCTTGGATGCTGTGAATTCTGCACAAATATTCATGCAAAGTTGCAGGTGGAATCTTGAGGGTGTTGGATAATTCACGATGTAATTCATTCTTACAGTCCCTCCTTTGGCTATGAGTTGATTGTGTTGCTCAATAAATATCAAACAACCAGACAGAAGCAATAGAGATATTCCAATCCTTGGGAGGATCACTGGGGACTACCGAGGTTGGCATGCAGTATCTCCACTGATATGGGTTAGTGCATCCTTCAGGTATGCAGCCACACATAGATATAATATACTTATTAGGGGATGATGATGTAAGGGTTGAAGTAAGTAGCTGCCCAGTAAAAGCTTCATTTTGTCAGCACAGCCTGAGCATTGAACAGAGCTGGTTTAACAACAATAACTTTCTAATCAGGGAATAACAATAACTTTCTAATCAGGGAATAACATGAATCATCTAATTGAGAAGAACACAAAGATTCATTAGGGGATGATGATGTAAGGTTTGAAATAAGTAGCTGCCCATTAAAAGCTTCATTTTCTCAGCAGACCTCTTGAGAAATCAGCATATTTGATTTGCACATTGTTGTCTACTGCTCATTTGATTTGATTTGATTTCCATAAGTTAATTGTTATTCAGATCCGGTGTGTCTATAATTAAACGGTCCCCTTGTCTTTGTGGCATAGAGTGCAGTGTATTTCAACAAAAGAACAGTCACAGCAGGTAGCCTAGCAGTTAGCGCCTTGGGTCAGTAATCAAAAGGTCGCTGGTTTGAATATCCGAGCCGAAAAGGTTAAACATCTGTCGTTGTGACGTTGAGCAAGGCACTTAATCCACATTTTCAATAGGGGTGCCATACTACTATGACTGACCCTGTAAAACAACTAATTTCACTGCACCTATCTGGTGTATGTGACAATATAACCCATTTTTTGGACTGTAATATCAGTCAGTGAATCACAGAAAATAGCTCATTTCACCGTTATGTATACACATAACATACGGGACACTGGACGTTTAGTGTGTATCATTTAATGAGAAACGTGAAATGGGAAATTCGTGTGTGTCCATCACAAAAACGTCTTAGTCATTCCATGTGTGATGAATATTCAGTCAATTCCCCCATTATCACAGCTCAATTATTGGCCTCCTGGTGAGGATCTTGACAAAACCAACTTTCAGTGGGCTGGGTTATTATCAGAGAATTGACACATACCACAGGCTCAAAATTAACGAGGACAGTGTGATGTAGTCGAATTTTTGAGACGGTAGATAGAATGTTGTGTTTTTTTTAACCACCGTTATTTGGGGTATTTTTTTACCCAAGCAAATTACAGTTAAAGATGACAACGGTGTTTCTAATGGTCAGATAGACAGAGCACAGGCTAAGGTCTGGGTTGGGACTGAGTTAATGCAAAGGGAATATGAAGGTGAATAAGGCGCACCAAACCTACGTCTATGCACCAAACAAACATCCCAGTAGTGTACATTGGTTGCGTGGTGGACTGGAACTCCTGAGTTAAGTCCATCCATCCACTTGTCGCAACTCTTCCACAGAATAGGGCAGGGCGCAAGTGACGCACGCCGTCAGTGAGTTTATAACCCCCACACAGATGCCGACTCAATATACATTGAAGGTTCATGAGAGAACCCTACATATATATCTGATAGTTGGACATTCTTTGCATCATTCAAATTATTATATTTTTATGTAATTTTTTACTGAGACCAACGTCTCTTTTACAGATGAGCCCTGATATTTAAAGGTTTAGTTTCAGATTGGCAGCTTTTTATGATACTATTAGGCTATTCTTAATTGGTATTGGGGAACACAATAAATTATGAGTCACAACATTTATTTTAACAGCAAGCCATCCCAAAGGTAACTTTAAGAATATATATTTTTACAAACTTTCAAGAAAGAAGACACCAACTATGTCTTTGGAGGACTCGTTCATTTTAAACCCTGAGAACATGATTTTTAACGTATCGCAAGTGTCCAGTATCAACACAGAGGTCCAGACGCACTACATTTGGCTGCCCGGTATTGCTATCGCCACCGTCTACGGATTACTAATAATTATTGGACTTATTGGTAACGTCACGCTAATGAGGACGTTTATCACAGTTAAATCCATGCGGACTGTGCCCAACCTGTTCATGTCCAGCCTCGCGCTCGGGGACCTGCTGCTTCTAGTAACGTGCGCTCCGGTGGACGCCAGCCGGTACCTCGCGGACAAATGGCTCTTCGGCCGGGTAGGATGCAAACTCATCCCGTTCATCCAACTCACCTCCGTCGGCGTCTCCGTTTTCACACTCACTGCGCTCTCTGCAGATAGGTGAGGCTTTTTTAATCAGATGTGTTGTTTTCTCAATCCCTCCGACGGGAAGTTCCATGAACTTTTTCAAGTAAACGTAAAAACAAAAGAACAGCCTTCATTGAAGTTTTCCAACCATTCTTTGGCATTGTAATATGAACAGGCAGGTATGGTAGCACGAACAGACAGGTCGTGTAATTAGGTGATACATTATTACACCAGCCTACACTTTCAGCCTGGTTGCAGATGTTGTTCACTGCAGACAAATTCACGGAAGAGAGAGTGAACCGGTGGGGTTTAGCTCACATACTCATGTTCATTCTGTGTAGGCCTAATGTAATTCAAGTCCAATCTTTTATTTTGTTCTATTCATCAATTCACTCCTCAAAATTCTGTTATCCTAACATTTTCAATCAACAGAAATAAAGAGATATGGCAACCCTTGTGGCATTTGTGGCGCCACTTTTTAGAAATAATGGCAGAAATGGTCGTTAAATGGCCGCTTTTGGCTTTTAGTGAGAGTGTATAACTGGCACAGTACTGAAGTCCCATGGACATTAAATCACTTGTCAGGACACACAGAAACAACATAAAAGCCATTTTCAACATGTTGATAATTAATGGCTTTAGAATTGCCCTCATGATGCAAAGAAAACTGTTGCATTCGACAGTACATCAAGGGACCGATTCTGACCCGAGTTTTTAGGCGTGCATACATTTCCAGGGATGGGCACTATCGAATGTCTAAATTATATGCTACCCCGACCTTCTCTGTTTCCTATTTATATCATGTCAAATATTAGCCAATAACAGTATCAACCGTCAGTAGGCCTAATAACCACAAATATTCAACTGCCAATTTACTGTTAGTTCCCTTCAATTGGTACACTTATCATTCCATTTAATTTCATTGTCTAATTTACCTTCATTTGCTCACTGTAAACGCTGTCAAGGCTGTGTGGCTGTTACTGAGGATCATTAGTAACAGTTGATAATATAAAGAAAACACATGTAGGCTAATTCAACTGTTAGTGCAGACCAAGCGGTAACAGTTGATAATATAAAGAAAACACATGTGGGCTAATTCAACTGTTAGTGCAGACCAAGCGGTAACAGTTGATAATATAAAGAAAACACATGTGGGCTAATTCAACTGTTAGTGCAGACCAAGCGGTAACAGTTTGAACCTGACCACATATGGAGCAAAACTTGGCTGTGTTATCAAACAATTCTATGATTAGTGCAGGCAATTATAAATACTTTCCTAAACCTAAATAATCTACATGTCAGAGTATTTTTTTAATCTACCAATTAGTGCTGAAACAGAGACAATAGGCATATATTTAGATTTTGTTCTTTCATTGATCCTTAATATTCTGAACCATTCTCTCTATATATTGTAGTCTGTCGAAAAAATTCTTACCGAAAGGTATACCGTATTTAAAGTGGTGGCTTAAGATACTGTAAATGTACAAACAACTATATTGAATGAAACGTCCAGGAGAAAATCTGTTGGCCAGCAAGTGGGAGGGTATTTCAGGATTTGAAGGTAGTCACATCCGCAGAGCGCTTTTACACGACTGAATACCAAATATTGAAAAGTGAGCAGGAAAGGCTGAATGCTCAGCAGGCTCCTGAGCTGTTCTCTATTCGGTTCTATTATTCTATCCCACTATGTTCTCAGCTCCTCTGTTCTTGCTCTGCAGAGTTCTTTGTTCATCAAAGTTCTTTCATCATTGGAACCTGGAGTTCAAAAAGTTCTTAGAAGGCTATTAGTCAGAGCTGAAAGAGAGAGTGAATGTTCCTTTAGTGAGGTGAAGACAGGCAGACTGGCCTATCTCAGTTAATTAACAACCAGAGAGCTGTTCACTCAGTCTTAATTTCTTACAGGCACACATGACACACTCAAACAGTGTCGTGATGTTGGCCTGGGGGTAGGTTTATGTCAGTCATAAATATCTCTTCCCCCCTTTTTCCTCTCTCTACCATACTGATGTTACATTTGAAAACCCCTTGGTTAACATAGAGATTCTGGGAACATCAGAAGGTGGGGGGAATTAACTATATTCTGGTAATCCGACCAATTGAACATATGCAGTGGTACTTAATGAATATGATGTCAGTTCGGTTGTCATCTGAGACCTTCTCATCAATGATAAGATGACAGTCTACACATCAAAGTTATCGGATTCACATGGAATTGTTGTTCAATTTAAATGTTTGAATATGAAACTATCCGTGATGGGATGAAATGTGATTTTAGCTTCTAAAATGTGAGATTTGGGTTTTCATAAGGTAGGGCTCTGCTCAATCAGTGGCCCGCCCCTGTGAAGGGACATGAGCTATAAAACCTTTCAAACACGCCCTCCTCTCCCTTCCTATATCAAGCCTTGACGACAATATAACCTCCTGTTCCGAGGATGTGAGGACGACGGTCCGATGTCAGAATGGTTCAGATAATAACTACAGAACGAAGCCAACATCAGCGTGAGCTTTGGTTGCGAAAGGTATGAACTTTGAACTCTTATTCACTACAGAAGTGATACCTCCTAGCCGTTGAGTTAGCAACAGCAGCTGCAAACGTAGGTTAGGAAGGAACAGACAGAGTATCCCGTCTACCACAGAACGACGTTACTACAACGTATTCAATTTACCAGCAGAGACAATCTTCAAAGGACAAAGGACTCGGTTGGGCAACACGGCCTCCCATCTACCACCAACCTACCGAAGTTCAGCTCAGAGTAAATATTTATTGCATTTTCCTTTTCCAAATGGGCTGTAATTTAGAATGCATGAGATACTGTATTTACGATAGTACAGCTTCGCCCTTTGTTCCTCAGTCTTCCCGCTCTTTCACTCAAACCCAGTCCCTTTTCTTTTGTGTAACAAGCTGTCATATCTGTTCCGCCTGCTAGGGACGTTTTCCTTTATGACATAATTTGTAATCAAGTTATGATTCATTATGTGTATGTGTAATTAGTTAGGTATTTAGCAAATAAATAATTTTGTATTGCTGATTCAACTTGTTAGCCAGGGTTCGTGCAGATAACCAAGAATTTACAACTTTCAGATGAGACTTAATTAAGGTGAGGATTAATATTGACTGCTATTGATGTAAAATATTACTAGGTCTTTAAGAGTTTATTCGGAAGATAACAGCTCTATAAATATTATTTTGTGGTGCCCCGACTCTCTAGTTAATTACATTTACATGATTAGCTCAATCAGGTAATATTAATTACGGAGAAAATATTTTATAGAATAGCATGTCATATCACTTAATCCGGCATAGCCAAAGACACGACAACCCTATACATTAAAACGGATGCATTAACACCCTACCTGTCACTGCAGTTCTCTGCCCTACCCATGCTTTTAGAAACAGCAGAATTTCAGGAAAACATCAATAATGTAACCAATCTAGGCAAATAAATAGGGATTACTTTTACATTCCTTACATGTCACCTGTTATTACAGTTGAATATATACAGTACCAGTCAAAGTTTGGACACCTCCTCATTCAAAGGTGTTTCTTTATTTTTACTATGTTCTACATTGTAGAATAATAGTGAAGATATCAAAACTATGAAATAACACATATGGAATCATGTAGTAACCTAAAAAGTGTTAAACAAATCAAAATATATTTTATATTTCAGATTTCTTTCCTTCTTAATTAATTTGAGCCAATCAGTTGTGTTGTGACAAGGTAGGGGTGGTATATAGAAGAAGTCCATATTATGGCAAGAACAGCTCGTATAAGCAAAGAGAAATAACAGTCCACCATTACTTTAATAAGACATGATAGTCAGCCAATCTGTAAATTTGAACTTTGAAAGTTTCTTCAAGTGCAGTCGCAAAAACCGTCAAGTGCTATGATGAAACTGGCTCTCATGAGGACCGCCACAGGAAAGGAAGAACCAGAGTTACCTCTGCTGCAGAGGATAAGTTCATTAGAGTTACCAGCCTCAGAAATTGCAGCCCAAATAAATGCTTCACAGAGTTCAAGTAACAGACACATCTCAACATCAACTGTTCAGAGGAGACTGTGTGAATCAGGCCTTCATGGTTGAATTGCTGCAAAGAAACCACTACTAAAGGACACCAATACGAAGAAGAGACTTGCTTGGGCCAAGAAACATGAGCAATATTCATTAGACCAGGGGAAATCTGTCCTTAGGTGTGCTGCATCAGATGACCTGGCCTCCACAATCACCCGACCTCAACCCAATTGAGATGGTTTGGGATGAGTTGGACTGCAGAGTGAAAGGAAAAGCAGCCAACAAATGCTCAGCATATGTGGAAACTCCTTCAAGACTGTTGGAAAAGCCTTCCAGGTGAAGCTGGTTGAGAAAATGTCAAGAGTGTGCAAAGCTGTCATCAAGGTAAAGGCAAAGGGTGACTACTTTGAAGAATCTAAAATATATTTTGATTTGTTTAACACTTTTTTGGTTACTATATGACTCCATATGTGTTATTTCATAGATTTGATGTGTTCTCTACTTACTATTTTACAATGTATAAAATAATTAAAATAAAGAAAATGAGAAGGTATGTCCAAACTTTTGACTCGTACTGTATATATATTTTTGTTTTATTAACAAAGGTTTTTGTAATTATTTGCAGAACTTTGATACCATATAATCAATGGATTTTGATTTAGGAAATCCATGTTTTATTATGAGAGTTGTTCTTTTCCATACATTAATTACCAAATGCCATTCTATCACTCTTTGATAGTCCTGAAGTACCCTTATGTATGTATGTTGCATCCATATTCTCTCATTACAGATATGATCAAACTCAATTAGCCAACACCAGCTGCTTTTCATTGAATTCTCTGGTTCTTTTAATCAGAGCAATGTGAGACAATTTTTCTTTAATGATAAAGGATCTGGGGGAGGGTGGGCTTTAAGCTAGAAACAAGATGTTGACCCGACTCTGATGCACATGGGAATGAATATCTTTGCTTTGTCTCTATGATATTCAGAAGCTAAGCTACGATCTTCTAAAGTCGAGAAGTCAACAAAATTGGACTTTGCTTGGGAAGTAATCTTATACAATGTGTGGCTCTGTCACTATCAATTGATCTCTTCACTTTCTGTAAAAGAGAAAGTATAATTATCATAGTAAAACATATTTGCTAACGGAGTAGCATTTGGGGAAATCGGGTCAAGACTTTATTTTCCTTATCCATTATGATAATTATAATTATTAAATAGCCTATCTATTTTCAAATGTGAAAAAGGGGCCTTGGGGAAAAATGGTTGGGAACCCCTGTGCTAAATGACTGGTAAATGTAATGAAATGAGTTTTCTGCTCGTCCCAGGTACAAGGCCATTGTCAAACCCATGGATATCCATACGTCCACAGCTAAGATCTGCTTCCGAGCAGCAGCCATATGGCTCTTCTCCATGACCCTAGCTGTTCCTGAGGTGGTCTTCTCCGACCTTCACACCTTCAACATCAGCCAGACCAACGACACCTTTGTGACATGCGCTCCCTACCCCCATGCTGGGGATCTGCACCCTAAGATCCACTCTATGGCCTTCTTTCTCATCTTCTACATCATCCCCCTTCTCATCATTTCTGTGTACTACTGCTTCATCGCACGCAGCCTGATCCAGAGCGCCTCAGACATGCCCGTGGAGGCACACTTACACATCAAAAAACAGGTGTGTGAATGTGTGTTTGGACACTGGACATTTAGGTGTTTATCATTTAATGAGACATGGTAAATAGTCAAATAGGGAAATGAGAAATGTGTGTATGAGTTTGTGTGTGTGTCCTGCTGAATACTCCAATTGAATGATGCTTTCTTTACCATCCCCACAGATTGAGTCAAGGAAGCGTCTGGCTAAGACAGTCCTGGTTTTTGTGGGTTTGTTCGCTGTATGCTGGCTCCCCAGTCATGTGATCTACCTGTACCGCTCCTACCACTACGGCCAGGTGGACACGTCCCTGGGACACTTCATCGCCAGCGTGGGTGCCCGCATCCTGGCCTTTACCAACTCCTGTGTCAACCCTTTTGCCCTCTACCTGCTCAGTAATAGCTTCCAGAAGCAGTTCAACAAGCAGCTCCACTGCCGCCGTCGTCCACCAATCAACTGTAATGCTCAAAGCACAGGGCGGAGCAACACGCGACTGACCTCGGTCAAGAGCAACAATCAGTCTCTGGCTAACTTCAGCCTCGTCAACGGGGCTCATGTTAGTCAGGAAGGCTGTGTGTAGTGACTGTGCTGAAGATGATGCTTTAGACTTGTAAAAGTGACATTCCAAGACTGACATACTGCCAACCAATCAAATCACAGAATAATTTATGGCTGTAACCCATATACTGTAGTGGGCCTGTGTTCTAACTCCAAGTGTTGATATTGTAGCACCATTAATTAATTCTAATTCTATGGTTGATATGCAGGGCTTCAGTATATGCATCCCACGATCCATGATTGATACAAAGTGTTTTATTTTAAGCAGGAGTGGAAAGACTAATGAAATATCCTACTCAAGTAGAAGTTACTTTAACTACATTTTACTCAAGAAGAGGTACATTTACTGGTGTAAAAAAACTCAAGTAAAAATGAAAAGTAGCTAATTTAAAAGGTACTCAGAAAAAGTAGTTGAGATAAAAAAAAATATTACAAGTAGTTAAAGTACTCATACAAGTACAAGTACTCGAAAAAGCTACTCAATTACAGTAACAGGAGTAGTTGTAATTAGTTACTTTACACCTCTGATTTTAAGTTTCAAATGTATCATCTTAACAGCTACTGCTACGTATGTAAACCAATGTGTCTCAGTCCTCCAGAGATGCAGTTATGTTCTGGTTTCTCATTAGAACTGTTTTGATCCATTAGAGAAGTTGACAACCCAACCAGATGTGAATAAGATGCCGATGACCAGGTAATGAAGAGGTAATGAAGCTGCCATTGTGTACACGAGCCTAAAGGAGCCTAAAGGACAGTTCTGTAGGGATATCTCCAGCTGACTAAAACACCAACAACCTCAGTGCTTTGAAAGATACAGTGCCTTGCGAAAGTATTCGGCCCCCTTGAACTTTGCGACCTTTTGCCACATTTCAGGCTTCAAACATAAAGATATAAAACTGTATTTTTTTGTGAAGAATCAACAGCAAGTGGGACACAATCATGAAGTGGAACGACATTTATTGGATATTTCAAAACATTTTAACAAATCAAAAACTGAAAAATTGGGCGTGCAAAATGATTCAGCCCCCTTAAGTTAATAATTTGTAGCGCCACCTTTTGCTGCGATTACAGCTGTAAGTCGCTTGGGGTATGTCTCTATCAGTTTTGCACATCGAGAGACTGAAATTTTTTCCCATTCCTCCTTGCAAAACAGCTCGAGCTCAGTGAGGTTGGATGGAGAGCATTTGTGAACAGCAGTTTTCAGTTCTTTCCACAGATTCTCGATTGGATTCAGGTCTGGACTTTGACTTGGCCATTCTAACACCTGGATATGTTTATTTTTGAACCATTCCATTGTAGATTTTGCTTTATGTTTTGGATCATTGTCTTGTTGGAAGACAAATCTCCGTCCCAGTCTCAGGTCTTTTGCAGACTCCATCAGGTTTTCTTCCAGAATGGTCCTGTATTTGGCTCCATCCATCTTCCCATCAATTTTAACCATCTTCCCTGTCCCTGCTGAAGAAAAGCAGGCCCAAACCATGATGCTGCCACCACCATGTTTGACAGTGGGGATGGTGTGTTCAGGGTGATGAGCTGTGTTGCTTTTACACCAAACATAACGTTTTGCATTGTTGCCAAAAAAGTTCAATTTTGGTTTCATCTGACCAGAGCACCTTCTTCCACATGTTTGGTGTGTCTCCCAGGTGGCTTGTGGCACACTTTAAACAACACTTTTTATGGATATCTTTAAGAAATGGCTTTCTTCTTGCCACTCTTCCATAAAGGCCAGATTTGTGCAATATATGACTGATTGTTGTCCTATGGACAGAGTCTCCCACCTCAGCTGTAGATCTCTGCAGTTCATCCAGAGTGATCATGGGCCTCTTGGCTGCATCTCTGATCAGTCTTCTCCTTGTATGAGCTGAAAGTTTAGAGGGACGGCCAGGTCTTGGTAGATTTGCAGTGGTCTGATACTCCTTCCATTTCAATATTATCGCTTGCACAGTGCTCCTTGGGATGTTTAAAGCTTGGGAAATCTTTTTATATCCAAATCCGGATTTAAACTTCTTCACAACAGTATCTCGGACCTGCCTGGTGTGTTCTTTGTTCTTCATGATGCTCTCTGCGCTTTTAACGGACCTCTGAGACTATCACAGTGCAGGTGCGTTTATACGGAGACTTGATTACACACAGGTGGATTGTATTTATCATCATTAGTCATTTAGGTCAACATTGAATCATTCAGAGATCCTCACTGAACTTCTGGAGAGAGTTTGCTGCACTGAAAGTAAAGGGTCTGAATAATTTTGCACGCCCAATTTTTCAGTGTTTGATTTGTTAAAAAAATTTGAAATATCCAATAAATGTCCTTCCACTTCATGATTGTGTCCCACTTGTTGTTGATTCTTCACAAAAAATACAGTTTTATATCTTTGTTTGAAGCCAGAAATGTGGCAAAAGGTCGCAAAGTTCAAGGGGGACGAATACTTTCGCAAGGCACTGTACATATTGGATTGTTGTTTATATGAGTGTTTGAATTCTGTAGCCTACACTGAAATATCAACTTCCTTTAACAACAGCTGCCCAGGATTAGTCAGTCCTGCATCAAAGGCTTGGAAACGTTCTATCTACAAACCCATAAACATCTCAGCATTGGTTGAAGATATATACATATCTGTAAACAGTTCATTGTATGGATCAGACTACAGTACAGTGCATTCGGAAAGTATTCAGACCTCTTGACTTTTTCCACATTTTGTTACTTTATATCCTTATTCTAAAATTGATTAATTCAATTTTTATATCATCAATCTACACACAATACCCCACAATGACAAAGCAAAAACGGGTTTTAGGAATTTTTTGCAAATGTATTAAAAATTTTAAAAAGTACCTTATTTACATAAGTATTCAGACCCTTTGCTATGAGACTCAAAATTGAGCTCAGGTGCATCCTGTTTCCATTGATCATCCTTGAGATGTTTCTACAACTTGATTGGAGTCCACCTGTGGTAAATTCCATTGATTGCACATGATTTGGAGAGACACACACCTGTTTATATAAGGTCCCAGATGTGACGCTTGGCATTAAGGCCAAAGAGTTCAATCATGGTTTCATCAGACCAGCAAATCTTTTTTCTCATGGTCTGAGTCCTTTAGGTGCCTTTAGGCAAACCAAGCAGCCTGTTATGTGCCTTTTACTGAGTTGACAGTGCATGTCAGAGCAAAAACCAAGCCATGAGGTTGAAGGAATTGTCCCAAGAGCTGTGAGACAGGATTGTGTCGAGGCACAGATCTGGAGAAGGGTACGAAAAAATGTCTGCAGCATTGAAGGTCCCCAAGACCACAGTAGCCTCCATCATTCTTAAATGGAAGAAGTTTGGAACCATCAAGACTCGTCTTAGAGCTGGCCGCCCGGCCAAACTGAGCAATTGGGGGAGAAGGGCCTTGGTCAGGGATGTGATGGTCCCGAGTTCCTCTGTGGAGATGGGAGAACCTTCCTGAAGGACAACCGTCTCTGCCTCACACCACCAATCAGGCCTTTATGGTAGAGTGGCCAGATGGAAGCCACTCCTCAGTAAAAGGCACATAACAGCCTGCTTGGTTTGCCTAAAGGCACCTAAAGGACTCAGACCATGAGAAAAAAGATTTGCTGGTCTGATGAAACCATGATTGAACTCTTTGGCCTTAATGCCAAGCGTCACATCTGGAAGAAACATTGCACCATCCCTTCGGTGAAGGATGGTGGTGGCAGCGTCATGCTGTGGGGATGTTTTTCAACGTCAGGAACTGGGAGACTAGTCAGGATCGAGGGAAAGATGAATGGAGCAAAGTACAGAGAGATCCTTGATGAAAATCAGCTCGAGAGGGTGCAGGGCCTCAGACTGGGGCAAAGGTTCACCTTCCAACAGGACAACGACCCCAAGCACACAGCCAAGATAAAGCAGGAGTGGCATCGGGACAAGTCTCTGAATGTGCTTTAGTGGCCCAGCCAGAGCCTGTACTTCTCTGGAAAGACCTGAAAATAGCTGTGCAGCGACGCTCCCCCTCCAACCTGACAGATCTTGAGAGGATCTGCAGAGAAGAATGGGAGAAACTTCCCAAATACAGGTGTGCCAAGCTTGTAGCGTCATACCCAAGAAGAATCAAGCCTGTAATCGCTGCCAAAGGCGCTTCAACAAAGTACAGAGTAAAGGGTCTGAATACTTATGTGAAGATGATATTTCAGTTTTAAATTTGTAATACATTTGCAGCAATTTCTAAAAACCTGTTTTTGCTTTGTCATTGTGGGGTATTTTGTGTAGATTGATGAGAATTATTATTTTTTAAATCAATTTTAGAGCAATTCTGTAACATAAGAAAAGGTCAAGGGTTCTGAATACTTTCTGAATACTCTGTGTATCAGATTGTTTGGTTCAGATGAAAATTGACAGTTATGTCCAAGTGTCACGTTCGTCGTAACGAGGAGACCAAGGTGCAGCGTGATGAGAATACATTCCTATTTATTAAACTAAGAATACTTAAACAAACTAATAAAACGAACGTGAAGCTATTAACACTAGTGCTGACACAGGCAACTATACATAGGCAATAACCCACAGATAAACCAAGGAATATGGCTACCTAAATATGGTTCCCAATCAGAGACAATGATAAACAGCTGCCTCTGATTGAGAACCAATCCAGGTAACCATAGACATATAAACACCTAGACTAGGAAACCCCTAGGACATACAAAACCCCCTAGACAATACAAAAAAACGAAACAAACCACCCCTTGTCAAGGTCAGGACGTGACACCAAGAGTAGTTCGATGTTGTCCAAAGTGATACTTGTGTTTCTCAGTGTTTGATAAATATAAAAAGTAATTCTCTCTGGGTGAATTTAATATATTGTTGTTGTTTGAGCATTTTCTGGTGTCTCTGCAAAAGCACAGCTTAGCACGCCATCATGTTATTTGATCTACATTTATTTGTAGAACAAGCTTGTGTTGTCTTTGTTTACAGTGCCAAAGTTTTTATTGTGTTAAAAATAAGTGGCAATATATTTTTAGCAGTACATTTTAAAATGTTTTTTTTATGTAGGCGACATTATGATGTTTAGTGTTGATTAAATGGTTGAAAAATTAGGGTGTGTGGTGTTTCAATGTTGCTGTCCTGTACTTTTCCTCAACACATCCCCCAACATCCGGGCTGTTCACCCTGCTAACATCTAAAAGGCAGAGACAGTACAGGTGCATCAAAGCTGGGATAGAGAGACTGAAAAACAGCTTAGCCGGCCTCTGCCCAGTACTCTGCCCTGAACCTTAGACACGGTCACTAAACGGCTACCATCCGGCACTCAACCCTGTACCTTAGAGACTGCTGCAGTACATAGTCATTGAACACTGGTCACTTAATGTTTACATACTGTTTTACCCACTTCACATGTATATGCTGTATTCTATACACATTTTCAATTAACATACGCACCATTCTCATACATGCAGTATATACACTGCTCAAAAAAATAAAGGGAACACTAAAATAACACATCCTAGATCTGAATGAATGAAATATTCTTATTAAATACTTTTTTCTGTACATAGTTGAATGTGCTGACATCAAAATCACACAAAAATTATCAATGGAAATCAAATTTATCAACCCACGGAGGTCTGGATTTGGAGTCACACTCAAAATTAAAGTGGAAAACCACACTACAGGCTGATCCAACTTTGATGTAGTGTCCTTAAAACAAGTCAAAATGAGGCTCAGTAGTGTGTATGGCCTCCACGTGCCTGTATGACCTCCCTACAACGCCTGGGCATGCTCCTGATGAGGTGGCGGATGGTCTCCTGAGGGATCTCCTCCCAGACCTGGACTAAAGCATCCGCCAACTCCTGGACAGTCTGTGGTGCAACGTGGTGTTGGTGGATGGAGCGAGACATGATGTCCCAGATGTGCTCAATTGGATTCAGGTCTGGGGAACGGGCGGGCCAGTCCATAGCATCAATGCCTTCCTCTTGCAGGAACTGCTGACCAGTATATTTTGCCATGAGGTTTTGCACTGTGTATTTAAATACTCTGTTCTTAACATAGCTCATTCTATCATTTCTACAATTGTACACTGCCTCGTAGTTACACTGTATATACACACCGCATGTTAATTTATATACTGGAGTCTTGACATAGCTCACTCTAATATAGCTACTGCTGTACATCATTCTTAGTATATATTGTGTAAATTAATCTGGTGTAGATACATATAGATTGCATTTAGATTACTGTTACATTGCTATTTGGGTTAATTGGATTCGTTCAGACATTTCGTTCATTGTTATTATTTTAAATATTTGTGTACCCGTTTGACATTTTACTGCATTGTTAGTAACTAGTAACAAACATTTCGCTTCACCCGCTATAACATCTGCTTAACTACGTATGCGATCAATAAACTTTGATTGGATTTTGATAGCATGTCTCTCCAGGGAACACGCAGTACTCAACATTCCAACCATCTGCTTTATTCTGCTTTTTATTTATTTCTCCTTTATTTAACCAGGTAGGCCAGTTGAGAACAAGTTCTCATTTACAGCTGAGACCTGGGCCCTCCCACTGAATTTTTTTTTAGCATTCCCACACAGTGGAATGCTCAGACTCCCTCAAGGTAATTCATAGTTTGGTCTAGATCCTAAGTGATATTTTGGCTCCGATTATTATCACAACAATCATTATGGGTACTCCAGCATCCCATGAGGTCATTAATGAGCCATAGGTGATCTCTGTTTCAGGAGACCTGATTGGCCATCAGGCATTTGATGATATGACCTTTTCAATCTCAATCTAAACTGGCATACAAGGAGGACAGGAAACACCCTGGAGCCACACCTCTCCATCTGCTATGCCTCTTCCCTCTCAGTCAGCACCTTAATCCCCCTCTTCTCACAGACAAAGGAAAGGCATCAGGGAGAAGATGGTGACTGTTGAGATGCACTCGCAATGCCCAGACACCTCGCCTTTTGTCAAGTAGATGGCTAGGCCAGGGTTCAGGGGTTGATACAGTATTTGATGGGGCTTCCCTTACTGTTTATGTAATTGGGTAACATGTCCACGTCAACATAAGGGGTTTATGACAAAAGAAAAGCTATTTTGGATATGTTGAATATGACCATTTATTAGAAAATATAGCATCCTGAGAAAAGCTACAAATCAGTCAACCCAGTTTCTATTAAACCAAGAAAAACAAAACCATTCATTTGTTCAGTTACCAACTCACTGCTAAAACCACTGAACAAGTAGAAGTTGATTAAAATAGCAATAAATACAAATTACCAAACATTTGTAAAAAAGTTGCCATTTCAGTGTTACTGGTAAAGCAGGAAAGCCTGGAGTCTGTAAGGGAGGAAGAGGGCTGATGTTCTGTCCAGACGAGTCTGTCCCAAACTCCTCCGAATGCAGAACCGACACAGCTGAGAAAGAGTGCAGGGACCTGGGGAGAAAGAGGTGAGGCAGTAAGGAGGTCAAACAAAGGGGAAGGAGATATGTCAGACATGGAAAATATGTTGATAGCCTTCCATCAGTAGACATGCACTAATAGCCCACTGGGCACAGATGTAAATTCAACGTCTATTCCATGTTGGTTCAAGTTAACTTCATTGAAATGAAGTTGGAACAACGTTGATTAAAACATTGTGTTCCCAGTGGGACGTTTGGGTAGAGTCATGTATGCGTGGATGTGCGTGTGAATGCATTAATAAAACAAGCATTTTCACCTCTTTTCTGTATTGTAGTTCTGACTGTACTGTCGCAAGCTGCCAGCTCTAGAGGAGTCTTCCCGTCTGAATTCCTACAACTCCTGTCAGCCCCGTAGTCCATCAGAAGCTCCACCACCCTGACTTCTCCCCCTAGCACTGCAGCATGTAATGGTGTGTCATGACCACACCCACCCTGGACATCAACACCTGATTGCAGCAGTCTCTCCACACAGTCGGTGGCCTGGGCCAGACAGGCTGTGTACAAAGGGGTTCCCACACCAGGCAGCTCCAGGTCTATGTGGAATCCATGGGACAGCAACACCTCTAGACACTCCCTGTGACCTGGGGAGGGAAACAACTTTTACTGACTACAATGTTTACTATTATGCTGCATGAAATGGTCATTCTGAGTCACTGCACTTAAAATAAATCCACATGCACACTTACCTCTCTTTGCAGCCTGGTGGATGGGTGATGCCAGGTGATGGACAGCATGGGTGTTGGGGCTGTACTGTAGAATCAGTCTGACACAGGCAACACTCCCACTGCTGCAGGCATTGAAGAGGGGTGTGGCTCCATCAGTCGATACCATCTCCACCTGCAGACACACAGAGAGCAATCACATGAAGCGGCTTTAGGTTAGACGCTACCTATATTGGTAAAAACCTGTGATTATTCCTAGTTTGAGCGAGAGAAAAAACATGGTGTCCTTACATTGGCCCCGTTCTCAAGTAGGAACGTGGTGCAGGCGTAATGTCCTCCGAGGCAGGCCTCATGGAGGGGAGAGACCCTGTCCATTGTCAGCATGTCCACAGGAAACCCCTGAGAGTGGAGAAGATGGAGCACTTCATGTCTATGTGATGTGTGTGTGTTTTGTTTAGTGTCAGTATGTCATTTTTATGGCAGCTTTATTACTGTAAGACATGGTTTTGACTGTTTACCTGTGAGACCAGAGTCCTCAGGATCAGGAGTCTACCCTGGTAGGCGGCATCGTGAAGAGGAGTCCTGTCTGACCACAAGTCTGTGGAAACACACACAAAATCATTCATACTGTAGCCGGTCCAAACACAGCACATCATTATCAGACAATCAACCTCCTGGACCTCAGAGACACTGAAGCCCAGTTCCTGCCCCGGTATCACAGAAAACACTACCTGGGAGAACTAAACAACCACTATGACTTCCTCCCTCTCTCCCCGCAAACTGGTTGTACTAACTGGCTCATCTCATCAACAGAAGTAAATGAATATGCATCAGACAAAGCTGTTGGAACAGCCAGGAGAGGTCATGTGCAAATGAGAGGCACTTTAAGGGAAATGTAGTCTCACATACTCAAGCACATCATTATCAGACAATCAACCTCCTGGACCTCAGAGACACTGAAGCCCAGTTCCTGCCCCCTTACCTGCCCCGGTATCACAGAAAACACTACCTGGGAGAACTAAACAACCACTATGACTTCCTCCCTCTCTCCCCCCAAACTGGTTGTACTAACTGGCTCATCTCATCAACAGAAGTAAATGAATATGCATCAGACAAAGCTGTTGGAACAGCCAGGAGAGGTCATGTGCAAATGAGAGGCACTGTAAGGGAAATGTAGTCTCACATACTCAAGTACTACCAGTGGTGTAAATACTTAAGTAGTTTTTTTTGTGTGTGTGGGGGGGGGGATGTATATTTTGACAACTTTTACTCCACTACACTCCCAAAGAAAATGTACTTTTTACGCCATACACTTTGACACCAAAGTACTTGTTACATTATGAAAGCTTAAGAGGACAGGAAAATTGTCAAAATCACACACTTAAAGAGAATATCCCTGTGCATCACTACTGTCTCTGATTTGGCAGACTCCCTAAACACAAATGCTTATTCTGTAAGTTACATCTGTGTTGGAATGTGCCCCTGACTAACTGTAAATAAAAAAATACAATTGTGCAGTCTGATTTGCCTAATAATGAATTTTAAATGAAATACTTTTGATATTTAATATCAAATACTTAGTCTTGTACTCAAGTAGTATTTTACTGGGTGACTTTCACATTTACTTGAGGCATTTTCTATTAAGGTACATTATTGTTACTCTGCATATCTACATGCTGATGTATCTGTAACATACAGAGCATTCAGAAAGTATTCAGACCATAACCTTTCCCACATGTTACGTTACAGCCTTATTCTAAAATAGATTAAATAAATGTTTTCCCCTCATCTACACACACTACCCCATAATGACAAAACAAAAACAGATCTTTACAAATGTTATATGAAAATATAATTATTCCGACTCCTGCATCAAAGGCTTGGAAACGTTCTATCTACAAACCCATAGACATCTCAATCCATAAACATCTCAGCATTGGTTGAAGATATATACATATCTGTAAACAGTTCATTGTATGGATCAGACTACAGTACAGTGCATTCGGAAAGTATTCAGACCCCTTGACTTTTTCCACATTTTGTTACTTTATATCCTTATTCTAAAATTGATTAATTCCATTTTTATATCATCAATCTACACACAATACCCCATAATGACAAAGCAAAAACAGGTTTTTAGGAATCTTTTAGATTAAATACATTCTTCCCCATCAAATCGACACACAATACCCCAAAATGACAAAGCAAAAACAGATCTTTACAAATGTTATATGAAAATATAAGTATTCAGACTCTGCCATCCCCATGCTTCACCATTAAGGACCGATTGGTGGAGTGCTGCAGAGATGATTGTCCTTCTGGAAGGTTCCCCCATCTCCACAGAGGAACTCTGAGTGACCATCTGGGTTCTTGGTCACCTCCTTAACCAAGTCCCTTCTCCCCAGATTGCTCAGTTTGTCTTGATGGTTCCATTCTTTCATTTAACTATGATGGAGGCCACTGTGTTCGTTGGGATCTTCAATGCTGCCAACATTTTTAGTACCCTTCCCCAGATCTGTGCCTGAACACAATCCTGTCTCTGCGCTCTACAGACAATTCCTTCAACCTCATGGCTTGGTTCTTTCTGACATGCACCGTCAACTGTGGGACCTTATATAGACAGGTGTTTGCCTTTCCAAATCATGTCCAATCAATTGAATTTACCACAGGTGGCCTCCAATCAGGTTGTAGAAACATGATCTCAGTTTCGTGTCTCATAGCAAAGGGTCTGAATACTTATGTAAATAAGGTATCTGTTTTTTTGTATTTAGTACATTTGCAAAAATGTGCTTTGTCATTATGGGGTGTTGTGTGTAAGATTGCTGAGGAAATATGTTTATTTAACCCATTTTAGAATAAGGCTGTAGCATAACAAAATGTGGGAAAAGTTTTGGGGAAAATTGAGAAGAATGTAGTAGCGACTGTTGTCGATAAAGAGGCTTCCGAAGGGCGCAGGCGCCCTCGATGACTCGGCAACTAGCTTTTGAGATTGACTTGATTCTGTCGCAAACTCACATATATCGAGTGCTCAACGTGTTTGGTCTGAGATTAAGCGAATGTTTCCGGCCATCGCTAAAGCACGGTAATAATGGCACAAGCCAATCAAAGGTTGTAACACGGAACCCAAACCCCATCGTGCATTCATGTATTTTGTCCCCCTACACCAAACGCGATCAAAACTGGGACAAAATACATGAATGCACGATGGCGCACGCGCGCAGCCGGTTTGGGTTCCGTGTTAAAGCCCCCAGGCATCTCTACCCCAATGCTCCAATTTATGTTAAGTGATCCCAGAGGTCGCTCGGGGTAGCCCTCATACCCGTTCGTTTACTACTATGATATGTTGAACAACACCTCTCCTGCTTGCCGTGCTCACACAGATTCAGAGATCCATGTAATGCATCAGCAGCGGGTAATCTGATTTCCAATGACTACACCGGCAATGCTAATGTGTGTCACCCTAAATGGAACAGTCTCTCACATCTATGTCCCATGGGGAAGCAATAGGCTACAGGCTAACATCACAAATATATCTTATCAATTTCTACACCCCCTCATGCAAATATGTTTGTCTCTCTGTGGGGGGAATGGTTAAACTGAAGATGGGAAATGGACTGAAATAAAAATGTGCACTGTGTGGTGCACATTAATGGTTTCAGAAGTGTGTATGTGTGTCTGTGGACGTGATTAACTATTGCGATGATGTCACTACATGAGAAAAACAAGTTTCAAAAATGTCTAAAAACCTGTTTTTGCTTTGTCATTACGTGGTATTGTGTGTAGATTGACAAGGAACATTTGTAATTTAATAAAATGTTCAAATAAGACTAATGTAACAAAATGTGAAAAAATTGAAGGGGTCTGAATACTTTCCAAATGCACTGTATCTTTACTTTTACTCAAGTATGGCAACTGGTTACTCTATCCATCACAGGGTATTACTAAACTAGACTTTGGTTCCCTTACTTTCACTAAAAAAATGATATGCAGTATATTTATTCAGGGCATACATCAGTCGGCTACCCACTGTGCACAGATATCAATTTAACGTTTAGTTTTGATTCACATTTGGTTGGATTTATCAACAAAAATATTTGACCATGTCATTGGATTTAAATTGTTTACTTTTGTTCTTCAAATCCAATCAGTTTTCCACATTGATTCAACGTCATCACATTTATTTTTTGGGTTGAAATTACATGGAAACAACATTGAATCAACCAGTAGGTACAGTATTCTTCTAAAAACACACACCAATAAATCTTGACCTAACTGCTCTCTCTTTCCATTTTCTCTCTCTCTCATCGCCTCTACCAACTTTCTGAAATATCTGAACCAACTCTTGTTCTCAACTCTTAGGAAAACATACTGTATAATGTGTTTATTCAGGACACCAACCTTCTCTGTTGAACAACACCAATACCACAGACAAAAGCACAGAACACACTGAAGAGCTCTTGGCCTCTCTCAAATTGTAAGTGTAACTTTCTTGCTCTCACAGAACACAAACTAACAGTATTTACTTTGCCAAAGCAGCAGAAGAAAAAGAGAAAACCATACCAGCCATGAGTGAGTTGCATGCCAGTCCACCATAGATATGGAAGGGTCCCCTCCAAGGCCGACTGCACAGGGCAATCTCCGTCTGCACACCAGCCATGGTCAAACAACAGCAGCCTCCTCCACAGTGAATGAACCAGCTACGGGTGGGATCCACAAACCTGTCTGTCCACTGCTGGCTTTCCCAGACCTCTTATCAGGCCCCAAGCTACCTCCTCCCCCAACCCTGAGGAAAGGAGTACCACCCCTACAACCCCCCTTTCCGTGGAATTGGGGAACCGTTGCATGACAATAGAGGTAAGCATAGGACGGATAGACATAGACACACACAAATGGAACATCTGTGTCTATTCTGATATCTAGGTGGTAAGGTGTGGTATTTCAACATGTGCAAAGGTCAACCTTATGGCGTAAGAAAAACAAAATTGGATAAGGTGTGATTGAATTTAAGAAATCTGTTTAGGGCTTTCTAAAAGCCAATTTTAAGAGGGGAGTTGTAAAGCTATCTGCATATCTGTGTCATTACATCATTCAAGTCCGGTTCACTGTTTCCTTCAGGGACATCACTTCAAAACAGCCAGTCAAAACATGGTGCCTGTAGTACATCGACATTGGAAGGTGAATAGTTGGGTATTTTGAAAGTAAAAACTTGTTTTTACCAAACTGTGGTTCACTCTTCACAAACAGTCTGAATGAGGGCTACATACATACAATATAGACTTTTCAGACTTGTTCTAAAACTGTTGAGCTGTTGAGCTAGTATGTTACATGTATAGGGGGGATGGGTGTCCAGCACCTGTGGAACCTTCCCTGCATACAGTACACTCTCTCCTGCATTTTTGAAACATTTGACCCTCATCAATACCCTTAATTAACCACTTCAGGCAGAAAATGTTCCTATAGTGAGAACAATGATGCTATTTACCCAGACTACAACCCTAACGATGTGTGAATGGTGCACTACCCTCAGCCTTGAAAAGATAGGAATGCCAATCCTACCTCCTCCCCTTTCATTGCTATGTGTTTCGTCTGGCAAGATGTTTACAGTGAAAACAGTGATGTTTTTATTCCAGGACGTACAACATGTTTGAGGCCCTAGCTATTGAAAATCCTTGATCAGAAAAAAGGGTGATAAAATAGGTCATCCTGAAACAGACTTTACTTTCCTTATTTCCATCATAGGTCAAGGTTCAGGAATCAGTGCATCATCAGGGTACACACAGCCTTAAGCATGAGCTCACAAACATTTGTAAAAATTTTTAAAAAAAACACAAAAAAAAACATTTCCATAGCAGAGGAACCACCCAACAAAGACATTGGCAAAGCATGATATAAGTAAAAAAGTTAAACAGCAGAGAACTACAAAAAATGAAATTCAACCATAAAAGGACAAGGAAGGGAACTTGGTTAGTGGGTGGGGTTGGAATACAAAACAATGTTATTACAGACTCCCCTTAACGTTTATACTGCTGTCTATGGCAACCAGTGGCATTCAATGTGGCATTTTTGTAATAACGGTGTACCCCCCAACCTCCTTCCTTAATCAAATAATTCTCTATGAACCTATATCCTTCTTTATAAAATACAAAAACTATGAGTGGAACATTAATACAGGAGTACTTCAGTTTTGGGGTTCATTCCGGGGTTACAAAGAATAAAACGTATATCTATAACCGTCTTAACCTGAGCAAGAACACTCATCCTATTGTAAACATCAGGGTCCCCCTAAAAACATTCTGCAATGAGTGGTCAGTATCCACAGGTGATTAGGTAGTTGGGTCAGAAGTCAAGTTAAGATTTTTTTAAGCAGTTATATTAAGGTTGAGGATAAGGAGTTGTGTTTGCTTGGAGTTATCATCATAGCTTGGTCTTTTGACCACCTGGCTCCTCCTTTGTCAACATGGCACTTTTAGAGTGAGTTCCTTTCCTATCGCCCAAGCCCTGCCTCCACAGCCCCTGGGGCCCCGTGGCATCCATGGCAACGTCTATGAGGCAGTCTGGGAGGAGCCAGCGGAGAAGGAGCAGGAAGAGGAAGTTGAGGACAGCGAAGAAGGAAAAGATAGAGCCTGCCACAGGGCCACAGTGGGTTCTCAGTCTGAGCAGCCGTCTGTCCAGAGGAAGAACCTTCTCCCCAGCCACACGGTCATACACCTGACAGAACAGAGAGCAGATACACAGTGTTAGTATCAATGAATTAAACCTCATCAATATCTCAGTCTGTGTCAATTAAAGGTATCACAGACTAGATTTAGGAAACATACAAAATATATTACGCATGTATGAGCCCACCTTCTCTGTCCTCTCTGCGACATTCCTCCAGGTGTAGAGGGTGCAGACGTGGGCGTGGATGGAAGCTGGGGAGGCGACGCTGCCCGATCGTTGTCTAGCAATGACACTGTCCAGGCCGGCACAAAGAGAACGCACGGTGGGCTCACACAGGGTGATCAGATCCTCAGGTAGAACCTCAGGGATCCCTCCAACACGCGTACTTACCACCTACACACACACACTTCCATGAACCTCATTAACCACACACACATACTCAATCCACCGATGTTAAGAATAACAAGCAGACACCTATCCAACCAGCCACATGCAGATACCAACCAGGGTTTCGGTTAGGAAAATGTGGTGCCGGACATTTGACAGGCAGAACTTAAATTTACTGGACATTTGAGAAAATTCCCAGACCCATATGCATTGGGTGCATAACCCGATTAGGGTGTCCACTCACGGAGCTTGTGGTAATATGGTAATTCATATTAAAAGTTAAAAGGTGCAACGATGTGCGGTCCTTTTTACTGAACTCTGATGTGCACTTTGAAGATGTTAGAATAACTATCCACATTAACTTTTCCTCAGACAACAATACCAGTAACTAACAGCAAAATCACTAGCCTGTCAATCTACTATAGTATAAACGTTTCGTTCTGTAATGCAATTAGCGGGAAAACAGCATTATCCAAAGCGCACTGCACATGAGTGACAGAGATGAAAATATCCATTAGAAATGTAGAAAGAGGGGAGATGTAATACGCAACAACTAACATGGGTTGCTAATAAGGATTGTGCTTTTGGCTAATGGACAATGAAAGAAAGTGGATTTTAAATAATTGCCTCTACGGATATGGTCTGATTTAGGCTACTTTGAAGCATGGTTAGACATGCCTCATAATATGTAGTAAAACATTCAGATTTCAAACAATAAAGTTTATGTTTTCAAAATGATACTGCCTCCAGCTCATTGCAAAGTGGTGTGTGTCACATTGATGTAGCCTGCCTTCCATTGCATATGCATTTGCTGATTGAGATATTTTAGCAGTAGCTCTTGCGCTGTCTGACAGATTTTCCGCTCAGACTCTGTATCTGTATATTCAGTCGGCAAACAGACCTGTAGTCCACAGCTGGCCCCCTCCACTATAGCCATGCAGAAGGCCTCGGTCAGGGAGGTGTTGAGGAAGATATGTCCCTGGACCAAGACCCCCCGCACATCCTTATGCTCAAGGGCCCCCAGGAGACGCACCCTGGGGAGAGAGAGAAGGAAATCAGACACACACCTACACCTGCAAATATATACCAACCCACACACATCACTGTTTAATTCTACCTGTCGTGTAGCTGGTATTTCTCTCTCACTTCCTCCAACACGATTCTCTTTGGTCCCTCTCCACCAATCAGGAAATGTAGATCGGGATGTTTGAGGCACAGCTCTGGGATGATCCCACCCAGAAGATCTATTCCTAAAAAAAGTGTATAAGCAGCAGTTGAGACTTCACATTCCTACAATCATATCTACAGGCTTTATTTATTGATAAATGACAAGCACACATAGTTCATCTTCTTGCTATGTGGGGTCTACATTTATCATTATATAGTCTCACCGCTCCTTACCTTTACGATAGACGAGGCGGCTGACCACTACGATGGTGATCCTGTCGTCACAGCGCTGGGAAGGGTCGGGGGTGAAGTCTGTGGGGTCGACAGCGTTGGGGATGACAGAAACAATCTCGGGGTCAAGTGCTGCCCTAAGCACGGTGTTCTCCTTACTGGTGTACGACACGCACACAATGTGATTGGTGTCGCACAAAGACACCGTCAGCAGCTTATTGGTCAGTACCGAGCTAACATCAGCAAAACCAAAGAGGGAGTGGTCAGTAAACACCTGTAAACAGACAACAACTTTTAGATATTTATACTAAATGGACACACAAAAACTAGTTTAAGAACTTTATATGCTCTCATCTTGCTCTAGGATGCGCCTGCAATGGCATCATCTTCCCTAAAGTGCACCACTTTCGGTCAAAATTGGCTAAGTTTCACCGCACACAACTCTGTTAGACTGCTACCCACAGCTCTGATAAGACTGCTACCCACAGCTCTGATAAGACTGCTACCCACAACTCTGTTAAGACTGCTACCCACAACTATGTTAAGACTGCTACCCACAACTCTGTTAAGACTGCTACCCACAACTCTGTTAAGACTGCTACCCACAACTCTGTTAAGACTGCTACCCACAACTCTGTTAAGACTGCTACCCACAACTCTGTTAAGACTGCTACCCACAACTCTGTTAAGACTGCTACCCACAACTCTGTTAAGACTGCTACCCACAACTCTGTTAAGACTGCTACCCACAACTCTGTTAAGACTGCTACCCACAACTCTGATTAGACTGCTACCCACAACTCTGATTAGACTGCTACCCACAACTCTGATTAGACTGCTACCCACAACTCTGATTAGACTGCTACCCACAACTCTGATTAGACTGCTACCCACAACTCTGATTAGACTGCTACCCACAACTCTGATTAGACTGCTACCCACAACTCTGATTAGACTGCTACCCACAACTCTGATTAGACTGCTACCCACAACTCTGATTAGACTGCTACCCACAACTCTGATTAGACTGCTACCCACAACTCTGATTAGACTGCTACCCACAACTCTGATTAGACTGCTACCCACAACTCTGATTAGACTGCTACCCACAACTCTGATTAGACTGCTACCCACAACTCTGTTAGACTGCTACCCACAACTCTGATTAGACTGCTACCCACAACTCTGATTAGACTGCTACCCACAACTCTGATTAGACTGCTACCCACAACTCTGATTAGACTGCTACCCACAACTCTGATTAGACTGCTACCCACAACTCTGTTAGACTGCTACCCACAACTCTGTTAGACTGCTACCCACAACTCTGTTAGACTGCTACCCACCGTGTTGAGGCCCATGGTCTTGGCGTGGAACAATGCATCGTGGCCCATGGCGGAGAAGGAGCTGTGGGCGTGCACCACGGTGATACGCTCCCTGACAAACACGCAGCGCAGCAGCGGCAGGCTGTGGAAGCAGGTGGTAGCTGTGGACTGGTTGTACATAACCTGCAGGGGCAGGTAGTAGACCTTGAGCCCATTGGTCAGGTACCGGACCCCCTTTCTGCAGCCATAGGCGTGGGTGGCGATCACCACCTTGTGACCCTTCTCTATCAGACACTGAGACAGCTGGTAGATGTGGCTCTCCACCCCTCCCATGTTGGGGTAAAAAAAGTCTGACACCATGCAGATGTTGTGCTTCCTGGCAGGGGCCTGGGGAGCCACTGTGAGCCCATCAGGGTGTCTGTTGGCTGGGGGAGCGTGGAAAGCTGCCCCCCTCCTTCGCTGGCCCATGGTGGTGTGCGTCACTCATACAGGCGTCTTACATTTAGAGGAACCATGCACCTGAGTAAACAATGAAATAAACATGTCAATGGATAGCTACAACTACACAATCTGCTCAGATTAACCTATGACTTGATCTAACTACAACATAACCTTTCCATAAGCGTCATTACCAAAGTGTATCTATGAATAAGCAGTTGCAAGTAAGCTAGCAAGTCGAGGAATTACCTTTGTAGTGGCTTGGACAACGACTCCCATAGATAACCGATTAATTTGTGGCTTGGAGGTAGCATGCTAACGTAGCTAGCAAGTTAGAAATGAGGCTAGGTAAGCCAGCTAGTATGTTTGCTGTAATGCTTCCGAGAACATTTAGATGATTGGGACTTGAGAGACTACGACCTTACCTTCAAAACAAAGCGAAATAGTTTTTTTGTTTGATATAAACCTACATTTTGTCTGAGCCCCATCTTCATTCAAATTTCTGTCAATCAAAACAACCTCGTCGCTTCCTGGTCTGCTTCAGATTGTCTTCTTCTTCTTCATTTTCTTCTTCTTCTAGAATCTGGTGTTATTGCTGCCTCCTGCTGTAGTAGTCAGGAATAGCCTCACTGCGTCTGGTGCGTTCAACACCTGGGATGCGGTCCAAACACTTAAAAGACACCCTCGTCCGCTTACCTTCGCCTTATGCTCTTGGGGGAATCCCCGTCGCCATCTTGGAGGGAGGTTCAAATGATCAGCCAAGCAAGAGAAGTTTGCAATGTAAGCCCCTCAGCCCTAGTTTTTAGTCGACTTTGCAAGTGTACAATTATGTTCACTATGGCCTGAAACTCCCCATAATTCAATTCAAGATTGTACATCCTGCTAAGAAAAGTCCGTAAAATTTTAAAACAACATCAATGGAGAAGTCAACATACAAGTAAAAACTAATGCAAATAAGGTAGACATTTTGCTACTACATAAAAAGTAAATATGTTTTTGTTTGGTTATCTTTTGGAAATTGTATAAATAAAACATTTTCCTTCTTCAGAAGTTCCAGCTAGGCAGGCTAATGTTAGTTAGCTAATTAATTTGCTAACTATCAAACAGTAGGCGTATTTTAATAATGATATTTTTAATATAAGTAGACATGCACTCATAATTGACTGTAGCGCATATAAAGCACCCACAAGCTACCAGTGGCTGAAAACAAAATCATTGCAGGATGAAGGAGTGAAGAATTTCCGGCCAAGGGTGGTCAATTTAAAAATCATTCCTTCCTCCATCGCCCCTTGCCCTGCAAGTGTATACTTGTCAGACATCATGATACGTCATCAGAAGTGTCCACTTGATTTTAGGTCTGATGGGATAGGGTGTGTCTTTTAAGTGTATGGACCGCAACCCTTGTTTTAATGTCTTCGGTTCAACAAGGCGCAACATTGCAAGTCTTCCTGGAACGCTTGCGAAGCAGACCAAGCTGACCAGGCCGGAGTTTGGAGTTTGAGAAGTCAATTAGAGAAGTGAAGATTTCTACTTTAGATGTTCATTTTCTCGAAATCTAAAGGCACAACCTAGATTCGAGCCAATATCTTAAGTAGGTGAACATGTTATTACTCCTGCCTTGTAAATGAGACAAACTGACACATTTACATTTTTGTCAAAAACAACTTTATATTGTAGGAGTGTCTTTGATTTAATGGCCTAGACATGGGCAGTACGGTGCGAGATGACCATTGGACTCGAAGATCAATCTTGTAGGCGATGTCATGGCGATGTCATACAGATAAACATGTTTTAAGTTCCTCTGCGTACACATCACTGACAAACTGAAATGGTCCACCCACACAAATGGTGTTCAACCTCAGGAGGCTGAAGAAATTTGACTTGTCACCCAAAACCCTGACAAACGTTTACAGATGCACAATCGAGAGAATCCTGTTGGGCTGTATCACAGCCTGGTATGGCAACTGCACCGCCCTCAACCGCAGGGCTCTCCAGAGGGTGGTGCGGTCTACACAACGCATCACCGCGGGCAAACTACCTGCCCTCCATGACACCTACAGCACCCGATGTCACAGGAAGGCCAAAAAGATAATCAAGGACTGTTCAGAGGTCAATACAGGTGCATCAAAGCTGGGACGAGAGATTGAAAAACAGCTTCTATCTCAAGGCCATCAGACTGCTAAACAGCAATCACTAACTCAGAGAGGCTGCTGCTGTATTTTATATAATCTATTATACCTTGCCTATGCTGCTCGGCCATCGCTCATCTATATACTTACATGTGCATATTCTCATTCACCCCTTTAGATTTGTGTGTATTAGGTAGTTGTTGGGGAATTGTTAGATTACTTGTTAGATATTACTGCACTGTCGGAACTAGAAGCACAAGCGTTTCGCTACACTTGCATTAACATCTGCTAACCCTGTGTGTGTGACAAATAACATTTGATTTGTCTGTTTCCAATAATGTTTGTTCCATGTATTCTGCTGCTGTCATGTTGTGTTGCTACCATGTGGTTGTCATGTGGTGTTGCTGCCATGCTATGTTGTAGTCTTAGGTCTCTCTTTATATAGTGGTGTGGTGTCTTTCATGTGGTGATGTTTGTTTTGTCATATATTCTTATTTTTATTCCCAGCCCCGATCCCCGTAGGAGGCCTTTTGGTAGGCCGTCATTGTAAATAAGAATTTGTTCTTAACTGACTTGTGTCGTGTAAGTTCTAAAGAATCAACGCTCATGAATATTACCAGTCACAAAATTCAGACATTAGCTGCTCCCCCTCTTCCTCCTCATGAGTCATTGTCAACCCATCTGCTTCACATGTTATCTTAGTGATTTATAGGACAGTGATCAGAAAAGAGGAACTGATGCTGGTAATCTTTGTCACACAATTTTACTGGTAGGGGCATGGAGAGATATTCTCTCATGCGAATACCTGATTCCCCCACCGTATTTACTGATTCACTAGACATGGGAAGTTTTTCCATAGCCTTACAGCTAATTACAGACATTGGAGCCCCAGTATCATAAATAAAAATGATTGACTCCACAGTAGGTTCCTTTTTTACTGTAGTTGACTGTTTTTAAGAAAAATTGACTCTAGTCCCTCAGCTACTTCCTCTTTCCAATTGTGTCAACTTCCCCTTTGTCTGCCCCTGTCTCTACCTCACATCCGTCTTGATAGTCTCGATTGTACAGTGTCGTCTGTGGAGGTGGTCTTGTCATCCAGGGCATTCCTTCTCCTCCTACTCCCAGGGCCCCCCTTGGGGTTCCTCTAACCCTCTGTCCTCCCCTGCCTCTCCATGGTTAGCCAGTGCCTTGTTGAGCAGTGCCCTGATCACAGTTGTTTGCATAATGTCCCAGTTTTCCGCATGTGAAGCAGATTCTGTCATTCTTGGCACCCCCTCTTCCACGTCCCTTCTCAGCCTGCCCTTGATAGAATGTCAGCTGGGCAGCCTGTAACTTCTGGCCTTTCACCTCCCTCTCCTTCTTTTTCTCCTCCTGCCTCTCACCCACCTGGCGTTCTGCATGCTTGCAGTGCTGGACCACTGTTGATTGGCTCCGTCTCCCAACTGATGCAGGTGGTTCTGACCATTTTCTGGATCTCTTCCTTCAGTCCTCGGACTAAGAAGTCTTTCATCAAATGTCTGTATGCATCTGTGCCAGAGACCATGCCACTGTTCAGTCTGAAGCACATCTCCAGGCATTTTCGATAGTCCCCCAGGCAGTGATATTTCTTCTGAGTGCAATTGTTTTTTGCTGGCCAGTCAGTCCTGGCAGGATATAACAATTTCAGCCTATCCCTAAGGCTTGTCCACTGGGTCTGGTAGGCTCCTCCTGCATCCCATTGGACGTTGAGGTCAAAGTCTCCCTCCACGTCTCCCCATCACAGGCCCATCTTCTTTCCGAAAATGTGAGCCACTTCAGCAGCAGATGGCTTGTACTGCCTACATATTCGTCCATTGGACTGCCAGATGGTGAAGCGTGATTCATCACTCCAGAGAAAGCATTTCCACTGCTCCAGAGTCTAATGACAGCGAGCTTTACACCACTCCAGTCAGCGCTTGGCATTGCGCTACATGCTTCAGCACTCTGTGGTCCCATTCTGTGAGCTTTGCGGCTGAGCCGTTGTTGCTCCTAAAGTTGACCGGGGCAGCTCTAGCAAGGCAGAAATTTGACAAATTGACTTCTTGGAAAGGTGGCATCCTATGACAGTGCCACATTGAAAGTCACTGAGCTCTTCTGTAATGCCATTTCACTGCCAGTGTTTGTCTATGGAGATTGCATGGTTGTGTGCTCTATTTTAAATGCCGGTCAGCAATGGGTGTCGCTGAAATAGCCCAAACTACTCATTTGAAGGGGTGTCCACATATTTATAGAGGATGTTATAAATTCCAATTTGTTGTGGCTCATATTAGCAAGGTGGCTTACGCTAATGTTAGCTAGCCCTAGGGGTTAGGGTTAAAGTTAGGAGTTAGGCTAAAGGGTTAGGGAAGGCTTAGATAAAAGGATTAAGGTTAGGGGAAGGGTTAGCTAACATGCTAAGTAAGTGCAAAGAAGCCAAAAGGTAGTTGCTAGATGTTTGCATTGTATACCCATCCATCCACCCTCATTTCATTTTTGTCTTATGTAACTAAATAATTATCAGAATAATTTCAGTGTCCCGGATTTACCTTTACTATGTTACATCTAGTCTATGAGAAGCTGTCCAGGTTGTAAATTTGGGTACCAGGCATGTCCATAGTCTTTCCCAAGGGAGAGGGATAACTGGGCCCACAATCTGTCTTCTCCAGCAGGTGGCATCTTTTAGTTTTTTTCACTCATCAAGAGAGGAGTTTTTGTATGGAGGTCAATGAGAGAGGGTCAAATTGAATGGCTTATTTTCTAGGTGTGGCTTATTTGATCGAACAGAACTTCCGTAATGCTTAGGTTCTTATGTAATGCTTAGGTTCTTACGAGGGTACTGATATATATAGGACAGGTGACATCTCGGTATATCTCAGTTGTGCCTGTTGTTCCACCCACCAACAAATTTCTGGCTATGCAACTGATCTGGTCAATATAATGGATAATCTGTGGCTTTACCAATCTGAACCATTTAGCCTCCTTATACACATGGCTTGGGCTAAATCAGGATAAATTACATTAAATGACAATGAGGAAAGGGTTATCATAAGTCCATATAAATAGGATTCACTGAAATACTCAGCCCTGGAAGATGAACGAGACAATGGTATGTGTGATCTGTAGGCTACAGTGCACTTTACCTCTCCAGTACAAAAACAGGATTAAGAGGACCGTCATGGATATGTTTCATATCTTACACATATCTTACACAAAAGTATGTCTTGTGTCTTGTTAAGCTTCACTGCTCATATTTGCTCCCTCTCATCTGCTCTTCCTGTTTCCACTTCAGTTCCTCCCCTATTCAGACACTCAAGTATAGCTAAGTTTGCAGCAACTGGGTGGAATATGCAGAAAAATGCACCAAATTCTTTGTTAATCTTTAACATATAAATGCTACCAACAATAATTTACTGCAACTTGTCACCCATGATTCAGCAAACAATATTTTGAAAGAGGAAGTAAAGTACTTTAAGAATATGTTTTAATTTAAATTTCCACTAACCAAAGTTAATTGTAAGGATTTTTTTTCCTATTAATAAAGTAAAACTAACAGCTGTACTCACTCATGTGAAGGCCAAATTACGGAGGAGGAACTTCTTGATGCAATTAAAGCCTTTACGTCCATGAAAATACCTGGGCTGGATGAGCATACCAGTTGAGGTATATCAAACCTTTTTCCTGATGTACTCAGAGGACCGTTATCAGCATGTTTGGTAACACTTCACTTGACACCTAGCGTCATAACACATTATGACACGGTCATAACCATGTCATAACAGCTGACATAACTTGTCATAACCTGTCATAATATGGTCAGTACACTGTCAAACACATTTACACCTGTTGTGACATATATTGAGTTTTTTTATGGCTGGTTATGACACCTACATAAGTGTCAAAACCCACATTTATTCAAATGTGTTTTTTCTCTGCCAAGAAGTTTCCTTTCGATTGTTTCTTATATCCTTGGTTGTAATTCATTATTTGCAGTCATGTTTTTTCCATCATATTTTAAATAACTTGTTGAAAATATAGTTTATGACCCTGTCAAGAAGCATTATGACTATCCTTTGTCACTCTTGTAGTGACACAACTTGTAGACTTGTTTACGTGCTGCTGTGCGTTTTGTTGCTAACCTTACTTTGCTACCTGCCAACTTTACGGTTTTTACTTTTTAATTACTGTTTATATATTTAGTGTTTCCCTTGCTCAACTTTTTTTCATTTAACTTGTTCACTCTGGACGCTTTATCTGGACGTGGTTTGTCAGGACCTCCACCAGCCGAAGCTAATTAGTAACATTAACATGATGCCTTCTAATTGCAGTCGCTGTACTCATAATATACAGGAGAACGATCGCCTTACGTCGAGGATAGCTGTGCTCCAAGCCCAGCTTCAGACACAATCGTTAGACAACTTTCTCATGGCTTCTGGAAGGAAACGCTGTAGGAATGCTCAACCGGTGTCGCTCATTCAGCCAAGTCGGAGTCAGAGTCCAAGCCTTCTCTGGTCTCTACTCCTCCCATTACGGGGTCTGAGACGCCGAAGCCTCCCACCATTAGCTCTGACAAATTGAAAACCCTAGTCATTGGCGAATCCATTACCCGCAGTATTAGACTTAAAACGAATCATCCAGCGATCATACACTGTTTACCAGGGGGCAGGGCTACCAATGTTTAGGCTAATCTGAAGATGGTGCTGGCTTAAGCTAAAACTGGCGAGTGTAGAGAGTATAGGGATATTGTTATCCACGTCGGCACCAACGATGTTAGGATGAAACAGTCAGAGGTCACCAAGCGCAACATAGCTTCAGCGTGTAAATCAGCTAGAAAGATGTCAGCATCGAGTAATTGTCTCTGGCCCCCTCCCAGTTAGGGAGATTGATGAGCTCTACAGCAGAGTCTCACAACTCAATCGCTGGTTGAAAAATGTTTTCTGCCCCTCCCAAAAGATAGAATTTGTAGGTAATTGGCCCTCTTTCTGGGACTCGCCCACAAACAGGACCAAGCCTGGCCTGTTGAGGAGTGATGGACTCCATCCTAGCTGGAGGGGTGCTCTCATCTTATCTACAAACATAGACAGGGCTCTAACTCCCCTAGTTCCACAATGAGATAGGGTGCAGGCCAGGCAGCGGGCTGTTAGCCAGCCTGCCAGCTTAGTGGAGTCTGCCACTAGAACGGTCAGTGTAATCAGCTCAGCTATCCCCATTGAGACCGTGTCTATGCCTCGACCTAGGTTGGGCAAAACTAAGCATGGCGATGTTCGCCTTAGCAATCTCACTGGAATAAAGACCTCCTCCATTCCTGACATTATTGAAAGAGATTGTGATACCTCACATCTCAAAATAGGGCTACTTAATGTTAGATCCCTCACTTCCAAGGCCGTTATAGTCAATGAACTAATCACGGATAATAATATTGATGTGATTGGCCTGACTGAAACATGGCTTAAGCCTGATGAATTTACTGTGTTAAATGAGGCCTCACCTCCTGGTAACACTAGTGACCATATCCCTCGAGCATCCCGCAAATGCGGAGGTGTGATAGCAAATTTCAATTTACAAAAAACCCCCAGACGTTTTCGTCTTTTGAGCTTCTAGTCATGAAATCTATGCAGCCTACTCAATCACTTTTTATAGCTACTGTTTACAGGCCTCCTGGGCCATATGATCTAAACCAAGATGGCGTAGCAGTAAGTCGTCCTGTCTCGTCGTGTCCCTTGTATATATCGTCTATTTTTCGTTTTTTACATATTTTTCTTCAAAAACATTTTGCTAAACATAAGCTTCCAAATACTCTCCTGCAACCCGCCTCACCCAATGTAGCTATTTTTCCTAAAGTATTTATATTTACTTTGGAACCGGAACCCCTCAACTGAAGCTAGCCAGCTAACCACCAGCTATGCTAGCGGTCTTCAGCTAACCGATCATCAGCTAAGCTAACCTTTAGCTCGGAAAGCTCTCGCCAGCTCGAACAACGCGACACTAACCAGAGCATAACGGACCTATTTATTTTTCATCCCCGGATTCATCCCTGGATTCCCACCGCAAACGGAACATTTTTCAGCTGGATCTTCACAACTAGCTATCTAGCTAAACCGCAACCCCGGATGATTACTCCTGGCTAGCGCTTCCACCCACTTAGCGTGAAGCTAGCCCGGCCAGCGCACCTGTACTACCACCGTAGCATACTCCTGGGCCCACGAACGGTCTATCGATGTCACCGCATGAAGAGGAATAAACAGACTCACCCCATCGCGACGTCCCCCAAAGGCCAACTCTCTGGCCCTCGCTATCTCCCTGCTTGCTAAACTCGGCCTGCTAACTGCTAGCTTGTCTAGCCCCGGTCCGCTAACTGCTACCTTGTTTAGCCCGGGCCTACGAACTGTTAGCTTGTTAGCACAGGCCTGCTAACTGCTAGCTTGTCTAGCCCGGGCCTATGAACTGTTAGCTTGTTAGCACAGGCCTGCTAACTGCTAGCTTGCCTAGCCCGGGCCTACGAACTGTTAGCTTGTTAGCACAGGCCTGCTAACCGTCTGAATCGCCGCGTCCCAAACACTCACCGGACCCATATTTACTTTCTATCTCTTCTTGATTTTTAATCTGTTTATACCTTTCCGGAAACCTGCCTCACCCAATGCGATACGGAATCGCTATTATTTTTAATTTTTAGAACACACTCAAGAACCTCCAGAAGCTAACCAGCTAACTAGCTACAAGCTATTTAGTCATTGTTAACTTTTTTTCAACCTGGATAACACTCGCCAGTCCAGCTTCCCTGCCCCATCCACCGCTGCCCCCTGGACACTGATCTCTTGGCTACATAGCTGATGCACTCTGGACTGTCCATTAATCACGGTACTCCATTCTGCTTGTTTATGTTTTATCTGTCGGCCCCGTTGCCTAGTCAACGCCATTTTACCTGCTGTTGTTGTGCTAGCTGATTAGCTGTTGTCTCACCTACTGTTTAAGCTAGCTTTCCCAATTCAACACCTGTGATTACTGTATGCCGTGCTGTATGTCTCTCTCAAATGTCAATATGCCTTGTATACTGTTGCTCAGGTTAGTTATCATTGTTCTAGTTAACAATGGAGCCCCTAGTTCTACTCTTCATACCCCTGATAACTCCTTTGTCCCACCTCCCACACATGCGGTGACCTCACCCATTACAACCAGCATGTCCAGAGATACAACCTCTCTCATCATCACCCAGTGCCTGGGCTTACCTCCGCTGTACCCGCACCCCACCATACCCCTGTCTGCGCATTATGCCCTGAATATATTCTACCATGCCCAGAAACCTGTTCCTCTTATTCTCTGTCCCCAACGCTCTAGGCGACCAGTTTTGATAGCCTTTAGCCGCACCCTCATACTACTCCTTCTCTGTTCCGCGGGTGATGTGGAGGTAAACCCAGGCCCTGCATGTCCCCAGGCACCCTCATTTGTTGACTTCTGTGATCGAAAAAGCCTTGGTTTCATGCATGTCAACATCAGAAGCCTCCTCCCCAAGTTTGTTTTACTCACTGCTCTAGCAAACTCTGCTAACCCTAATGTCCTTGCTGTGTCTGAATCCTGGCTCAGGAAGGCCATCAAAAATTCAGAGATTTCCATACCCAACTATAACATCTTCCGTCAAGATAGAACTGCCAAAGGGGGAGGAGTTGCAGTCTACTGCAGAGATAGCCTGCAAAGTAATGTCATACTTTCCAGGTCCATACCCAAACAGTTCGAACTACTAATTTTGAAAATTACTCTCTCCAGAAATAAGTCTCTCACTGTTGCCGCCTGCTACCGACCCCCTCAGCTCCCAGCTGTGCCCTGGACACCATTTGTGAATTGATCGCCCCCATCTAGCCTCAGAGTTTGTTCTGTTAGGTGACCTAAACTGGGATATGCTTAACACCCCGCCAGTCCTACAATCTAAGCTAGATGCCCTCAATCTCACACAAATCATCAAGGAACCCACCAGGTACAACCCTAACTCTGTAAACAAGGGCACCCTCATAGACGTCATCCTGACCAACTGGCCCTCCAAATACACCTCCGCTGTCTTCAACCAGGATCTCAGCGATCACTGCCTCATTGCCTGTATCCGCTACGGAGCCGCAGTCAAACGACCACCCCTCATCACTGTCAAACGCTCCCTAAAACACTTCTGTGAGCAGGCCTTTCTAATCGACCTGGCCCGGGTATCCTGGAAGGACATTGACCTCATCCCGTCAGTTGAGGATGCCTGGTCATTCTTTAAAAGTAACTTCCTCACCATTTTAGATAAGCATGCTCCCTTCAAAAAATGCAGAACTAAGAACAGATACAGTCCTTGGTTCACCCCAGACCTGACTGCCCTCGACCAGCACAAAAACATCCTGTGGCGGACTGCAATAGCATCGAATAGTCCCCGGGATATGCAACTGTTCAGGGAAGTCCGGAACCAATACACGCAGTCAGTCAGGAAAGCTAAGGCCAGCTTCTTCAGGCAGAAGTTTGCATCCTGTAGCTCCAACTCCAAAAAGTTCTGGGACACTGTGAAGTCCATGGAGAACAAGAGCACCTCCTCCCAGCTGCCCACTGCACTGAGGCTAGGTAACACGGTCACCACCGATAAATCCATGATTATCGAAAACTTCAATAAGCATTTCTCAACGGCTGGCCATGCCTTCCGCCTGGCTACTCCAACCTCGGCCAACAGCTCTGCCCCCCCGGCAAGCCTCTCCAGGTTCTCCTTTACCCAAATCCAGATAGCAGATGTTCTGAAAGAGCTGCAAAACCTGGACCCAGCTGGGCTTGACAATCTGGACCCCCTATTTCTGAAACTTTCCGCCGCCATTGTCGCAACCCCTATTACCAGCCTGTTCAACCTCTCTTTCATATCGTCTGAGATCCCCAAGGATTGGAAAGCTGCCGCAGTCATCCCCCTCTTCAAAGGGGGAGACACCCTGGACCCAAACTGTTACAGACCTATATCCATCCTGCCCTGCCTATCTAAGGTCTTCGAAAGCCAAGTCAACAAACAGGTCACTGACCATCTCGAATCCCACCGTACCTTCTCCGCTGTGCAATCTGGTTTCCGAGCCGGTCACGGGTGCACCTCAGCCACACTCAAGGTACTAAACGATATCATAACCGCCATCGATAAAAGACAGTACTGTGCAGCCGTCTTCATTGACCTTGCCAAGGCTTTCGACTCTGTCAATCACCATATTCTTATCGGCAGACTCAGTAGCCTCGGTTTTTCGGATGACTGCCTTGCCTGGTTCACCAATTACTTTGCAGACAGAGTTCAGTGTGTCAAATCGGAGGGCATGCTGTCCGGTCCTCTGGCAGTCTCTATGGGGGTGCCACAGGGTTCAATTCTCGGGCCGACTCTTTTCTCTGTATATATCAATGATGTTGCTCTTTCTGCGGGCGATTCCCTGATCCACCTCTACGCAGACGACACCATTCTATATACTTTCGGCCCGTCATTGGACACTGTGCTATCTAACCTCCAAACAAGCTTCAATGCCATACAACACTCCTTCCGTGGCCTCCAACTGCTCTTAAACGCTAGTAAAACCAAATGCATGCTCTTCAACCGATCGCTGCCTGCTCCCACATGCCCGACTAGCATCACCACCCTGGATGGTTCCGACCTTGAATATGTGGACATCTATAAGTACCTAGGTGTCTGGCTAGACTGCAAACTCTCCTTCCAGACTCATATCAAACATCTCCAATCGAAAATCAAATCAAGAGTCGGCTTTCTATTCCGCAACAAAGCCTCCTTCACTCACGCCGCCAAGCTTACCCTAGTAAAACTGACTATCCTACCGATCCTCGACTTCGGCGATGTCATCTACAAAATGGCTTCCAACACTCTACTCAGCAAACTGGATGCAGTCTATCACAGTGCCATCCGTTTTGTCACTAAAGCACCTTATACCACCCACCACTGCGACCTGTATGCTCTAGTCGGCTGGCCCTCGTTACATATTCGTCGCCAGACCCACTGGCTCCAGGTCATCTACAAGTCCATGCTAGGTAAAGCTCCGCCTTATCTCAGTTCACTGGTCACGATGGCAAAACCCATCCGTAGCACGCGCTCCAGCAGGTGTATCTCACTGATCATCCCTAAAGCCAACACCTCATTTGGCCGCCTTTCGTTCCAGTACTCTGCTACCTGTGACTGGAACGAATTGCAAAAATTGCTGAAGTTGGAGACTTTTATCTCCCTCACCAACTTCAAACATCAGCTATCTGAGCAGCTAACCGATCGCTGCTGCTGTACATAGTCTATTGGTAAATAGCCCACCCATTTTCACCTACCTCATCCCCATACTGTTTTTATTTATTTACTTTTCTGCTCTTTTGCACACCAATATCTCTACCTGTACATGACCATCTGATCATTTATCACTCCAGTGTTAATCTGCAAAATTGTAATTATTTGCCTACCTCCTCATGCCTTTTGCACACATTGTATATAGACTCCCCCCTTTGTTTTCTACTGTGTTATTGACTTGTTAATTGTTTATTCCATGTGTAACTCTGTGTTGTCTGCTCACACTGCTATGCTTTATCTTGGCCAGGTCGCAGTTGCAAATGAGAACTTGTTCTCAACTAGCCTACCTGGTTAAATAAAGGTGAAATAAAAATAAATAAAATAAAAAATACAGCGTTCCTCACCGAGTTCCCTGAATTCCTATCGGACGCTGTAGTCATGGCAGATAATATTCAAATTTTTGGTGACTTTAATATTCACATGGAAAAGTCCACAGACCCACTCCAAATGGCTTTCAAAGCCATCATCGACTCAGTGGGTTTTGTCCAACATGTCTTCGGACCTACTCACTGTCACAGTCATACTCTGGACCTAGTTTTGTCCCGTGGAATAAATGATGTGGATCTTAATGTTTTTCCTCATAATCCTGGACTATCGGACCACTATTTTATTTTGTTTGCAATTGCAACAAATAATCTGCTCAGACCCCAACCAAGGATCATCAAAAGTTGTGCTATAAATTCTTGGACAACCCAAAGATTCCTAGATGCCCTTCCAGACACCCTCCGCCTACCCAAGGACATCAGAGTACAAAAATCAGTTAACCACCTAACTGATAAACTCAATTTAACCTTGCACAATACCCTAGATGCAGTCGCACCCACAAAAACAAAAAACATTTGTCATAAGAAACTAGCTCCCTGGTACACAGCAAATACCTGAGCTCTGAAGCAAGCTTCCAGAAAATTGGAACGGAAATGGCACCACACCAAACTGAAAGTCTTCAGACTAGCTTGGAAAGACAGTACCGTGCAGTATCGAAGAGCCCTCACTGCTGCCCGATCATCATATTTTTCCAACTTAATTGAGGAAAATAAAGAACAATCCAAAATGTATTTTTGATACTGTTGCAAAGCTAACTAAAAAGCAGCAGCTTTCACTTCAGCAGTGATAAATTCATGAACTTCTTTGAGGAAAAGATCATGATCATTAGAAAGCAAATTACAGTATTCCTCCAAAGCTCAGTTGTCCTGAGTCTGCACAACTCTGCCAGGACCTAGGATCAAGGGAGACACTCAAGTTTTTTAGTTCTATATCTCTTGACACATTGATGAAAATAATTATGGCCTCTAAACCTTCAAGCTGCATACTGGACGTGTGTACCAAATTCACTAAAAGGGACAGTAATAGAGCCTCTCTTGAAAAAGCCAAACCTTGACCCAGAAAATAAATAAAAATATCGGGCTATATCGAATCTCCCATTCCTCTCAAAAATAATTGAAAAAGCTGTTGCCTCCCTGAAGACAAACAACGTATACGAAACGCTTCAGTCTGGTTTTAGATCCCATCATAGCACTGAGACTGCATTTGTGAAGGTGGTAAATTACATTTTAATGGTGTCAGTCCATAGCTCTGCATCTGTCCTCGTGCTCCTAGACCTTAGTGCTGCTTTTGATACCATTGATCACCACATTCTTTTGGAGAGATTGGAAACCCAAATTGGTCTACACAGAAAAGTTCTGGCCTGGTTTAGATCTTATCTGTCGGAAAGATATCAGTTTGTCTCTGTGGATGGATTTGTCCTCTGACAAATCAACTGTACATTTCGGTGTTCCTCAAGGTTCCGTTTTAGGACCACTATTGTTTTCACTATAGTTTACCTCTTGGTGATGTCTTGGTGAAAACATAATGTTAACTTTCATTGCTATGCGGATGACATTTTTTATGAAAATTTTGTAAAATTTTGTACATTTTGATGAAACATGATGAAGCCCCAAAATTGCCCTCCCTGGAAGCCTGTGTTTCAGACATAAGGAAGTGGATAGCTGCAAATGTTCTACTTTTAAACTCGGACAAAACAGAGATGCTTGTTCTAGGTCCCAAGAAACAAAGAGATCTTCTGTTGAATCTGACAATTAATCTTGATGGTTGTACAGTCGTCTCAAATAAAACTGTGAAGGACCTCGGTGTTAGTCTGGACCCTGATCTCTCTTTTGACGAACATATCAAGACCGTTTCAATGACAGCTTGCTTTCTTTCTCTCTCTCTGTCTCTCTCTGTCTCTCACTCACTCACTCACTCACTCACTCACTCACTCACTCACTCACTCACTCACTCACTCACTCACTCACTCACTCACTCACTCACTCACTCAGAGAACCTGCGCCCTAGGACCATGCCTCAGGACTACCTGGCCTGATGACTCCTTGATGTCCCCAGTTCACCTGGCCGTGCTGCTGCTCCAGTTTCAACTGTTCTGCCTGCGGCTATGGAACCCTGACCTGTTCACCGGACGTGCAACCTGTCCCATACCTGCTGTTTTCAACTCTCTAGAGACAGCAGGAGCGGTAGAGATACTCTGAATCATCAGCTATGAAAAGCCAACTGACATTTACTCCTGAGGTGCTGACCTGTTGCACCCTCGACAACCACTGTGATTATTATTATTTGACCCTGCTGGTCAACTATGAACATTTGAACACCTTCGCCATGTTCTGTTATAATCTCCACCCGGAACAGCCAGCAGAGGACTGGCCACCCCTCATAGCCTGGTTCCTCTCTAAGTTTCTTCCTAGGTTTTTGGCCTTTCCTGGGAGTTTTTCCTAGCCACCGTGCTTCTACACCTGCATTGCTTGCTGTTTGGGGTTTTAGGCTGGGTTTCTTTACAACACTTTGTGACATCAGCTGATTTTAAGAAGGGCCTTATAAATAAATTTGATAGACTGTCATGAAACATTATGAAAATCCTAATCATATAATCCAGATAGGCCTATCACATACATGCCCTAATGTCAGTCATCAGTCAAAAAGAGGGTGTCTTGTCCTGCTCCTGAAATCTGCTCATGCATTCATCCCGGTCATCAGCAACAGAGCTTTGGGGTAGGTACATGTCTGACATTAATGTGTGCACAATTACAATGATAATTTAATATGGTCAATTTCAGAAAATGCTATATAACATAAAAATACTGTTGACAAGTAATCTATGGTGTAATGGAATGTTTTGCCTTGTGTTGTGGGTTTTGACACTCTTATGTCAGTGTCATAACCAGCCACAAAATAACCAGTCTAAATATGTCATGACAGTGTTATGACCATATTATGACAGTGTTATGACACGTTATTACATTATTACATGGTTATGACTGTGTCATAATGTGTTATGACGCTAGATGTCATGTAAAGTGTTACCGCATGTTTGGACCACTCCTATAAAAATGGTTGACTATCCGATACTCAACAAGTAGGTCTGATTTCACTATTACTGAAACAGTAACCATGTTGTAAATATAATGATGAGTCCATTTAAAAAATTGGAGTCCCCTTACACTCCCCTCACACTTCAGTGTTGTGATGAAATTCTAGCAACATGCATAGCACATTGAATTTAAAAGGTATTGCTGAGTATTATTCATCCTAATCAGACAGGTTTTTTCATGGACAATACATTGGAGATAATATAAGACAGGCACTGGAAACAACAGAACACTATGAAAACCAGGCCAGGTGTTCACAGCTGACTTTGAAAAGGCTTTTGATAAAGTACGACTAGAATTTATATATACAGTGCATTCGGAAAGTCTTCAGACCCCTTGACTTTCTTCCACATTTTGTAACATTACAGCTTTATTCTTCAATGGATTAAAATGTTTTTTCCCCCCTCATCTATCTACACCCAATACCCCATAATGACAAAGTGAAAACAGGTTTTTAGACTCAATTGAGCTCAGGTGCCCATTGATCATCCTTGAGATGTTTCTAAAACTTGATTGGACGGCGCAGTGGCCACCAGAGACTCTGGGTTCGCGCCCAGGCTCTGTTGTAACCGGCTGTGACCGGGAGGTCCGTGGGGCGACGCACAATTGGCCTCGCGTCGTCCGGGTTTAGGAGGGTTTGGCCTGTAGGGATATCCTTGTCTCATCGTGCACCAGCGACTCTTGTGGCGGGCCGGGCACATTATGCGCTAACCAAGGTTGCCAGGGGCACAGTGTTTCCTCCGACACATTGGTGCGGCTGGCTTCCGGGTTGGATGCGTGCTGTGTTAAGAAACAGTGCGGCTGGTTGGGTTGTGTATCGGAGGACGCATGACTCCCGTACGGGAGTTGTAGCGATGAGACAAGATAGTAGCTACTAACAATTGGATACCATGAAATTGGGGAGAAAAAGGGGGTAAAATAAAATAAAAAATATATTAACTTGATTGGAGTCCACCTGTGGTAAATTCAACTGATTGGAAAGGCACACACCTGTCTATATAAGGTCCCATAGTGGACAGGGCATGTCAGAGCAAAAACAGAACCATGAGGTCAAAGGAATTGTCTGTAGAGCTTTGAGACAGGATTGTGTCGAGAAACAGATCAGGGGAAGGGTACCAAAACATTTCTGCAGCATTGAAGGACCCCAAGAACACAGTGGCCTCCATCATTCTAAAATGGAAGAAGTTTGGAAGCAGTGTTTTACTTTTAATATATTTGCAAAATTTAAAAGAAAAAAAAAACATTTTTGCTTTGTCATTATGAAGTATTGTGTGTAGATTGATGAGGGGGGGAAATGATGTTATCAAGTTTAATAAGACTAACGTAGCAAAATGTGGAAAAAGTCAAGAGGTCTGAATACTTCCCGAATGCACTGTATTGGGGATACAACCATCCTAGCCCTGAAGACTTTGCTGCAAAGATACAGAATCATTAGATCACTTGTTTTGGGACCGTCCATATGTAGCTTGTTTTTGGTCGAGGGTTAAGGAATGGCTGAAGAATTGCAACATTTACTTGGAGCTAACTCTGCAAAGAGCACTGCTGGGTGGTTTGAAAAGCCATAGTCAATTGATAAATAATATAATAATACTCTTCGCAAAAAATGTCTTTAATTTACAATCTGTAGAAACTATCAGAATAAAAACATTCTTAACTTTTGTGAAACATCACAGCACAGTTGAATGATATATATAAAATCAAAACTGGATGGTGTTTAGGGATAGATGGGAGGGGTTGGGTGGAGCTGAAGGTTTGGACTAGAAATAACAAAAAGGCATGATGACTAATGTACAGTATACTCTGTCTGTAAAATGTGTATTGTATGTATAAGCTGGAAGTAGAAGCCTTTTTGTATTTTGCCCATCAGGTCACTCTAATTAGGGTTAGGGTGGGGGGGGGTGATTGGAAATAATGCAGATAATTACATTTATAAAAAAACACACTATTAAAGCTGATCAACCCCCTGCAGTAACAATCAAAACCACAAGAACATTTCATCTTAGATTACACAAACTGTAGGAATACAAATCAGGTATATACAATATACCTTACAGTGAAAGGCTTACCTACAAGGCCTTAACCAACAATATACCTTACAGTGAAAGGCTTACCTACAAGGCCTTAACCAACAATATACCTTACAGTGAAAGGCTTACCTACAAGGCCTTAACCAACAATATACCTTACTTACCTACAAGGCCTTAACCAACAATATACCTTACAGTGAAAGGCTTACCTACAAGGCCTTAACCAACAATATACCTTACAGTGAAAGGCTTACCTACAAGGCCTTAACCAACAATATACCTTACAGTGAAAGGCTTACCTACAAGGCCTTAACCAACAATATACCTTACAGTGAAAGGCTTACCTACAAGGCCTTAACCAACAATGCAGTGTTAAGAAAAGACATTATAAAAGTAAGAGATAAGAGCAGCAGTAAATAACAATAGCGAGGCTATATACAGTGGGTACAAACGCCTGTAGGTACCATGTTCATCTGTACAAACAATAGTACGCAAGTATAAACACCATGGGACCATGCAGCCGTCATACCGCTCAGGAAAGAGACGCGTTCTGTCTCCTAGAAATGAACGTACTTTGGTGCGAAACGTGCAAATCAATCCCAGAACAACAGCAAAGGACCTTGTGAATATGATGGACGGAACAGTTACAAAAGTATCTATGTCCACAGTAAAACTAGTCCTATATCGACATAACCTGAAAGGCCGCTCATCAAGGAAGAAGCCACTGCTCAAAAACCGCCATAAAGCCAGACTATGGTTTGCAACTACACATGGGGACAAAGATCGTACTTTTTTGGAGAAATGTCCTCTGGTCTGATGAAACAAAAATAGAACTGTTTGGCCATAATGACCATCGTTATGTTTGGAGGAAAAAGGGGGAGGCTTGCAAGCCGAAGAACACCATCCCAACCATGAAGCACGGGGGTGATAGCATCATGTTGTGGGGGTGCTTTGCTGCAGGAGGGACTGGTGCACTTCACAAAATAGATGGTATCATGCGGAAGGAAGATTATGTGGATGTATTGAAGCAACATCAAGACATCAGTCAGGAAGTTAAAGCTGGGTCGCAAATGGGTCTTCCAAATGGACAATGACCCCAAGCGTACTTCCAAGGTTGTGGCAAAATGGCTTAAGGACAACAAAGTCAAGGTATTGGAGTGGCCATCACAAAGCCCTGACCTCAATCCTATAGAACATTTATGGGCAGAAATGAAAAAGCTAGTGCGAGCAAGGAGGCCTACAATCCTGACTCAGTTACACCAGCTCTGTCAGGAGGAGTGGGCCAAAATTTACCCAACTTATTGTGGGAAGTTTGTGGAAGGCTACCCGAAAACGTTTGACCCAAGTTAAACAATTTAAAGGCAATGCTACCAAATACTAATTGAGTGTTTGTAAACTTCTGACCAACTGGGAATGTGTTGAAAGAAATAAAATCTGAAATAAATCATTCTCTCTAATATTATTCTGACATTTCACATTTTTAAAATAAAGTGGTGATCCTAACTGATCAGATGAAGCCATTTGGAAATTGCTCCCAAGGATGAACCAGACATGTGGAGGTCTACAAAAAATATCTGAGGTCTTGGCTGATTTCTTTTGATTTTCCCATGATGTCAAGAAAAGAGGCACTGAGTTTGAAGGTAGGTCTTGAAATGCATCCACAGGTACACATCCAATAGACTAAAATATTGTCAACTAGCCTATCAGAAGCTTCTAAAGCCATAATTCTATGGAATTTTCCAAGCTGTTTAAAGGCACAGTCAACTTAGTGTATGTTAACTTCTGACCCACTGGAATTGTGATACAGTGAATTAAAAGTGAAATAATCTGTCTGTAAACAATTGTTGGGAAAATTACTTGTGTCATGCACAAAGTAGATGTCCTACCCGACTTGCCAAAACTATAGTTTGTTAACAAGAAATTTGTGGAGTGGTTTGTGTAGAGAAGTGCAACGCTACAGGGTTTTTCATACTCAACAGTTTCCTGTGCGTATCAAGAATGGTTTACCAGCCAACTTGACACAACTGTGGGAAGCAGTGATTACCCTTGATTACTAAATGTTAAGCCAAAGTTGTCCTCTGAGGATTTCACAAACAGGCTTGTTGAGACAGAGGCAGAGGGAGTTTCATGTTCTAACAACAGTTATCTCAACGAAACTGGACACGTCACTGCTACAACAGACTATGATCAAACTAGGCAAACCAGGAAGTAGCTAACACTCTCATATCCACTCTTCACCACAGGAACTAGGGGAGAAGGGCTCATAATAATGCCTGGAACAGAGCAAATGGAATGGCATCATGGGTGGGATGTATTTGATACTATCCTGCTCCAGCCATTACCACTAGCCTGCTCTCCCCAATTAAGGTGCCACCAACCTCCTGTGCTCTTGACCTTTCAGATTTTATTCTTTGATATTAACTTGAACAAAGATCATTGTATCTCGAGAGAACATTATCTTGATCATGAAACTTCCAGGACACGTACAAAGACATCTGTCAAGGATGGATATATTTTAACTTATTATTAGTCGAATATTGAGATTCAAAGTACATAGTAGGTGGATAGTAGGTAATACCATCTGTTAGTCGTATTAGAAGAGAAACCAGTGAAGGTGGAGATTGACATACTCCTGTGATTACTGTAACATGCGTATAAACTATTATGAGAATGGGTGTGCCCTGTGTAAACTATATAGCTACATCGTTTAATATCTATTATAAAACTTGAGATTAAAACTAAAACTTCTGATTAAGGTTATAGTAAGATAACTCCTTATTTTGCAGATGTTGAGGACTAGTATAGCTTAACTTGAAATGTTTATCTTTTACATGAACAAGACTACAACATACCCGTCCTCTCTAGTTGAAATCAGGCCAAGGCTGATTTATGATGATGAGTAAGCTGAGATATCGCATTCAATTGTTGAATTACTTGACTTACCTTACCTGATGGCATGCCATAGTTAAGTCAACAATTTAATGAGGTTTTAATTGGTCTCGGAAATATAGTGTTGAAACTGAATTGACTCTTGCAAAGAGCAACTCCTTAAAGTCAATGTGGCAGAGGACATCTCAGACAGAGGGACGATTAGAATATAGCATTTAATATTGTGTTTATTTTGACATTTAATCAAATCAAGCTTTTTTATACAGAACATTTCAGACATGGACTGCAATGCAATGTGCATTACAGAACTCACAGGCAGCCAGTACAGAGACCTTAAAACCTATGAAATGTGTGCTCTCCGTCTGATCTTGGTCAGTACCCGTGCTGCAGCATTCTGTATGTTCTGCAGTTGACCAATGGCTTTCTTGGGTAGACCAGACAGGAGAGCAATACAGTAGTCAAACCTGAATGTAATAAAAGCATGGATGAGTCTCTCTGTATCAGCCTGAGAGAGAAACATCCACACCTCAAAATGTTCCTGGTAAAAAGCAATTTTGGTCGCATTCCTAATGTGTGATTCGAAATTTACTTCAGAATGTAAAAATAACACTTAGGTTTATTTACCTGGTGTTTTATCTTTATTGCCTGTGAATTAAAATATGCTGCTAGATTCTCACGCTGTACTTTGGCTCCAACAATAAGTACCTAGGTTTTTGTCTTGATTTAGCTGGAGGAAGTTATTTAACTCACTAAAACAGTCTAATAATGTATCCGTGGAGCTAGAATCCTCTGGTGACACAGAAATGTGAGGCTGTGTATCATCTGCGTAGCAGTGACAATCAATGCTGTGCTTTAATATAGGGTTTATTATGGCATTTAATATAGGGTTTATTATGGCATTTAATATAGGGTTTATTATGGCATTTAATATAGGGTTTATTATGGGATTTAATACAGGGTTTATTATGGCATTTAATATAGGGTTTATTATGGGATTTAATACAGGGTTTATTATGGCATTTAATATAGGGTTTATTATGGCATTTAATATAGGGTTTATTATGGCATTTAATATAGGGTTTATTATGGCATTTAATATATGGTTTATTATGGCATTTAATATAGGGTTTATCTCATTTCATATTTACAGTACATAGTTTATTTGAAAAAGAAACACCAAGAGTGAAGAGGACAGAGAATTTCAGCTACTTTCCAACAGTACAAACACATAAAAACAACTGAACAATACTTTCACACACAGAAAAACAGCCAGTATTGTCACTTACAGCATAAAATATAAGTGGTATAAAAGTATTAAAACAGATTGTTCTCCTTTTGGCAATCTGTCTTCATCATTATCAAGCATTTTATCTAAACCAATCCCTTGTCTTGCCAATCTCTTACTGCTTAATGATGACTAACTTCACTGTACCTAACACCCAGGCAACCAAGTATCAACATATGGACTCCAACAATTAACGGTTTAAAATCACTACTTTGATATTTGTACTCAAATAAGCAGGTCATGTGGGTGGAAAGGGGAGAGGTGGGTGGATAATGTATTTGTATAATGTCTGTAGTTTTTTTCTCTCACAAAATAAACATGAACACAGATGTGAAACTTGTATTAGTCCCTCGGGACAAGACCTATAAAAAGTCATTTTATTTCCCTGATTTCCAATCATCTCTTCCTGTGTTGTAAGCTTAACCAATATGGTTAATAATACAACAAAACGGACCCTGGACCAAAGTGTTACTAATCTTTTGATTTAGTCATTCCATGACACGCTTGTTTCACAGCAAGCTACATAATAATAATAAGCAGCAATGAAAACATTGATCATGTCAAATTCTTCACATTATTCAGATAATTAAATTCATATTTAAATGGTGAAATGACTGCTGTACATGAAAGCGAATTATCAACCTGAATTATGAACATGATTCAAATGGGTAACACCAGGAACATGCGGTAGATGTATGTAACAAGAGTTTCCATGATGGCTGTTAACTATAGTAGTCCTGTATCATCTGCTTCTCTTCTTAGAAATGTGAATGCACCTGTAGTTAGTCAACTCTATAATATACAGGCTGCTTTAGGTCTACTTTATTTCTTGGGATTTCTCTGGACTTCATTTACTGCGTTCGGCTCATGTTCAGTCCATTGACCAGTCATTTCTCCCATCATGCTGTTCTCCACTTCTTTCACTTCCTGCCTCGTTGCATAATGGTCACAGAATATGGTTCAGACATGACATTACAATTCATTGCTCAATGCTGCTCCACATTGCTACTTTGAACACAGGCATTATTTTAAGTTTAAGTTTGTCTTGTTGCAAGTCACCATCCCTCCATTTTGTCGTCCGTCATTTGAGGAGAGATTGTTGTATCAGAGGGAGAAGATGCTCCACACACTCAGTGTTCATACATGTTCAACTGCTGGGTCACGCTTCTTTCCTCTGTGTCTCTCTGCTTCTTCCAGGGAAAACAAAACATGAATCAATCACACACAAGGACTGAAACTGCTCTATTCAATCACTATTTAGGTGCATCAATATCAGATTGAATGTGCAAGTTCGGTATGAGGTTTGTTAGAATTACAAATAAAAAAGACTAATAAGACTAACACCTTTGCAGTTTGCGCTCTGATTTGTGCCCAGATGCTGGCATTTTTTCTAGATCCAAGCAGCATTAACACTCTGACTGATATCACAGTGGTATAATAAGGACAAGGGCTCACCGTTGACGTTTCCCGCCGGTGACATCTAGTCAGTAAGAAGATCACCAGCAGGACTCCCGCAACAAGCATCACAACCACACTGACAGACACACCTGCTGCTACTGCTACTTTATCAGGACTCTCCAATGGACTCTCTCTAATGTATACTGGAAAGCAGAGAGGAAACAGAAAACATAGAAATAGTTAATACAAACTATGAAATGCTCCAAAAACGTGTTTTAGATGAGAGACAGAGAAGCCAAAAAGCTGAGGAATTTGAAAAGGCAGACCTCTTAGTGTAACTTGACCAAGTGGTGAGAAGACTTTCCAAATGAAACTCTAACTTCCTCCCTATTTGTCACAGCAGTGTAACTTTCTTTGTCTACTACTCTTTAACACATCACTGTGTATTCCAGCTTCTTCCTTTTTATCCAAACATTTGTGTTCAGTCAGAGGAAACACTACATCATTGGTAATGCTAATAGTTTAGTCCCAAAGATAACGCTGTTGTTTCTCTGTAGTTTCACTCTAGCATAGAGTTTTTTTCCTTTCCTGTGTTTATGCCTGTGCTTGCCCCTAGATTCCCCCACCCTCATGCACTTTCACACACATACGCATGCACCCACTCCAAGCTTTTCATTCTCATGCATTCCTATGCAGATGTTTTGGGATTTTTGGGTACAAGCTGAGACTCTAACCAACATTCTTCAATGAAATCACTATGGGGCTGAAACTCCTGACCCTGACTACAGTACCGTGATTTACTGCTGCTGTGTTATGGCTACTGGTGTCACTAGTCTCGTGTACTCACCAGGCTTTTCCTTGCAGGTGGAGTTGAGTTTAGAAGCCTGGTCTGTGTTCTCCACCATACACTGCAGTTTTTCACCCTGACTCCGATCCATGGTCAGGATGCTGGTCAGACTGTATAGTCCTGTAGAGTTATCCAGGTGGGTCTCATCCCTCCTGGAGGTGTTCACCAGAGGATGTCCACCCATCTTCCAATGAATCTGGCCCTTTGGGTATCCCCCGTTGGCTTTACACTGGTACACCCCGAACCTCTCTCCCCATCCGGAACCCATCGAAGCCTGGTCTAGTACCTGGTACATACAGACACTGTAGCTGGCTGGAGAGCAGAGAGGAGATAAATCAACTGCAGCATGCCTGAAATGGAGTCATTTATGAAGTAGAAAAGGGGGAGGGAGAAAACAAATAAATCAACCAATAGCAGAATGACAATAAACAACAACAAAAAACAAGCAAAACAAATGTCTTACCAATCACATGCAGAGTGATGTGAATGTAGACCAAAGTCTCGGTTTGAAAGAAGCATTTGTACATCCCATTGTCTGCGACAGTGATGCCTGAGAGGAGCAGGGAACAGTTGTCCTTATCTTCATTCTGAAAGAGACTGACCCTGTTTTGATATCCCTCCCCGATGTTTGTGGTGTTATGACTTCCACTGTGGTGAAGCACGGTGGTATGGTCTTCTAACTGCCATTTCATGTCCATTCTCTCGTTTCTCTTCTTGCAGGGGCATTGCAGGAGGACGTTTTGTCCCACAATAGCTTGGAGCGGCTCCAAATGGGCTAGAATATCAGTTGAGCAGGTTCAAGGTTAATTTCAATAATGTTTTAGGGAAGTTGCATTGGTCTTTAACAAGATAAGAAAAAACATTGAAATGGCAACAACAACAAAATCTCCCATTTGTACAGAGGAGTACAGTAAACAAGAAGAACCAGACTTTAAAGGAGGTATGTGGTTTCTCTCAAAACGGTTATTGTGCAATATCACAACACATTGTTTGCCAATAAACATGATACCGCACATTATTGGAAACACACACACACACACAAGAGCACACACTTTTTATATCTCAATGAAGACTGTTTATCAAGCAGAATCTTAAATCTGACTTAGTCAATTGTATCTATACATTTTTATCACACCCACACAAACTTCCACACTTCCTCAGTTCTCCTTTCTATTCCTCCTCCTGTGTGTGTGTGTGTGTGTGTGTGTGTGTGTGTGTGTGTTTACAGTGAAATCCCAGTCATCCATCTATGGATGTGTTTAACTATACACAACACATTTTTGTTAGTCCCTACAAGCTCAAATGCTATTTCTAGGGAGTGAAGGTAGAATTAGTGTTAGGGATATAATTAGGTTTAGGAGTTAGGGTTAAGGTTAGATTTTACAGTCAGGTTTGGGGAAAATAGGATTTTGAATGTTTACCGTGACTTCGGAAAGCATTCAGACCCCATTACTTTTCCCACACTTTGTTAGGTATTTTTATTCTAAAATGTATTAAATAGTTTTTCCCCCTCATCAATCTACACACAATACCCCATAATGACAAAGCAAAAACAGGTTTAAAAAAATACATAATATTACATATATATAAGTATTCAGACCCTTTACTCAGTACTTTGTTGAAGCACCTTTGGCAGCGATTACAGCCTCGAGTCTTCTTGGGTATGACGCTGCAAGCTTGGCACACCTGTATTTGGAGAGTTTCTCCCATTCTTCTCTGCAGATCTTCTCAAGCTCTGTCAGGTTGGATGGGGAGAGTTACTGCACAGCCATTTTCAGGTCTGACCAGAGATGTTTGATCCGGTTCAAGTCCGGGCTCTGGCTGGGCCACTCAAAGACATGTCCTGAAGCCACTACTGCGTTGTCTTTGCTGTGTGCTTAGGGTCGTTGTCCTGTTGGAAGGTGAACCTTCGCCCCAGTCTGAGGTCCTGAGCACTCTGGAGCAGGTTTTCATCAGGATCTCTCTGTACTTTTCTTCATTCAGCTTTGCCTCGATCCTGACTGTGTCCCAGTCCCTACCATTGAAAAACACCCCCACAGCATGATGCTGCCACCACCATGCTTCACCATAAGGATGGTGCAAGGTTTCCTCCAGACATGACACTTGGCATTAAGGCCAAAGATTTCAATCTTGGTTTCATCCACCAGAGACTCTGGTTTCTCATGGTCTGGGAGTCTTTAGGTACCTAATGGTCTGGGAGTCTTTAGGTACCTAATGGTCTGGGAGTCTTTAGGTACCTAATGGTCTGGGAGTCTTTAGGTACCTAATGGTCTGAGAGTCTTTAGGTACCTAATGGTCTGGGAGTCTTTAGGTACCTAATGGTCTGAGAGTCTTTAGGTACCTAATGGTCTGGGAGTCTTTATGTACCTAATGGTCTGAGAGTCTTTAGGTACCTAATGGTCTGAGAGTCTTTAGGTACCTAATGGTCTGAGAGTCTTTAGGTACCTCATGGTCTGAGAGTCTTTAGGTACCTCATGGTCTGAGAGTCTTTAGGTACCTCATGGTCTGAGAGTCTTTAGGTACCTCATGGTCTGAGAGTCTTTAGGTACCTCATGGTCTGAGAGTCTTTAGGTACCTCATGGTCTGAGAGTCTTTAGGTACCTCATGGTCTGAGAGTCTTTAGGTACCTCATGGTCTGAGAGTCTTTAGGTACCTCATGGTCTGAGAGTCTTTAGGTACCTCATGGTCTGAGAGTCTTTAGGTACCTCATGGTCTGAGAGTCTTTAGGTACCTCATGGTCTGAGAGTCTTTAGGTACCTCATGGTCTGAGAGTCTTTAGGTACCTCATGGTCTGAGAGTCTTTAGGTACCTAATGGTCTGGGAGTCTTTAGGTACCTAATGGTCTGGGAGTCTTTAGGTACCTAATGGTCTGGGAGTCTTTAGGTACCTCATGGTCTGGGAGTCTTTAGGTACCTCATGGTCTAGGAGTCTTTAGGTACCTCATGGTCTGGGAGTCTTTAGGTACCTAATGGTCTGGGAGTCTTTAGGTACCTCATGGTCTGGGAGTCTTTAGGTACCTAACGGTCTGGGAGTCTTTAGGTACCTAATGGTCTGAGAGTCTTTAGGTACCTAATGGTCTGGGAGTCTTTAGGTACCTCATGGTCTGGGAGTCTTTAGGTACCTAATGGTCTGGGAGTCTTTAGGTACCTCATGGTCTGGGAGTCTTTAGGTACCTCATGGTCTGAGAGTCTTTAGGTACCTCATGGTCTGGGAGTCTTTAGGTACCTTTTGGAAAACTCCAAGCGGGCTGTCATGTGCTTTTTACTGAGGAGTGGCTTCCGTCTGGCCACTCTACCATAAACTGGTGGAGTGTTGCAGAGATGGGTTCTTGGTAACCTCCCTGACCAAGGCCCTTCTCCCCCGATTGCTCAGTTTGGTCAAGGGGTCTGAATACTTTCCGAATGCAGTGTACATTGTGTGTCCCCACAAGGTAAGTTAAACAAGATGGCGATTGTGTGTGTTTCCAGTAACATCCCAATAACAAAACAGCTTCTGTCTCAAGGTCATCAGACTGTTAAACAGCCATCACTAACAGAGTGGCTGCTGCCAACATACAGACTCAAATCTCTGGCCACTTTAATAAATGTCATAAATAGATTTAATACAGGTATCACTAGTCACTTTAAATAACACCACTTTAATCATGTCCTCATTTCCTACATTACTCATCTCATATGTACATACTGTATTTTATACCATCTATTGCATCTTACCTATGCCACATGGCCATCGCTCATTCATATATTTATATGTACATATACTTATTCACCCCTTTACATTTGTGTGTATAAGGTAGTCGTTGTGAATTTGTTAGATTACTTGTTAGATATTACTGCACTGTCGGAACTACGCATTTCGCTACACGCATTTCGCTACACTCACCTTAACATCTGCTAACCATGTGTATATGACCAATAACATTTGGTTTTATTTATATTTATGAGACTATTTCTGCCCCTTTCTCCTAAAGAAACCAACACTCCCATGTTAGCAAACACAACCTCTCTCACCTCACTAGAACCTCCCTTGTTAAGTCGTGAAAAACTACACTGAACAAAAATATAAACGCAACATGTAGAGTGTTGGTCCCATGTTTCATGAGCTTAAATAAAATAGCCCAGAAATCCCAGACGCACAAAAAGAGGACTTCTCTCAGGATTTTGTGCACAAATTTGTTTTTCATCCCTGTTAATGAGCATTTCTCTTTTGCTAAAATAATCCATAAAATGGTCAGGAACAGGGGCAGGGGCAAATATACAGTACATGCCAGCCGTATGCACTCAAATAGCGAATGGACGCCTCTTTCCCAGAGCAAGAGCAGTTGAGAAATAAATAATAAATATAGTAGCAGCTGGGATACTCGTCTTTTTAGTGGCAACCATCAAAACTCGGCTTTCACACAGGATTACATAGAAATGTCTGGGCTTATAAAACAACTTATTTCACTCCATGCATCAACCACTCTTTGAGGAGGTTGCTCTCACTGCATGACAGGTGATACTTCGCCCAAACTCTGTATGCCATGGGCTCTCCAAGACTGTTCCTAGAGATACCCATTGCTTCATTTGGGAAACCAAGGGAAATCTGGTTGGGAACATCGATAGTAAAATGTTTTCACAACTTAACATGTTTGTTGACAGCCCCTCTCTCTGCGCACTCGAGAAAGGAATGAATGATTGATGAGGAGATGGAAATGCACAGTGGTGAAATATTTTGTATAGCTAAAGGTAATGTGTCAGCCTATTAATTATGAAAATATAAAATACTGCCCTATAACTGTAATCATCAGCTTAGAAAGTGCTGTCCGTTTCATTGTTTGGCTTTGAAACACATCCACAACGACCATGTTTTCCATTCAGGCTCAACCTGTTGTTGAACTTCTTTCTTCAAATTGATCATCACAGTGATTTGAGTTTCAAAAGCATGATACTATTTATGTGATTTTCGATGGTATTTTCATTAATGTCAGAGTGGCTAGAGGGACAATAGAGTGCTGAGTACCAGGCCATTAGCGACCTGATGGTAGTTAGTGAGTTGGGTACGATCAACGCATGTTCAGAGTGCACAAGAAGAGATTACCATGACTCAGCGATCACGTGAAATGTTACTGCCGTCATGACTCCAGACTACCGGTGTGGCAGTAATACAGTCACCGCAACAGCTTTATGGAGTACTTAGGTTAGCTAGGTAAACAAAGTGAGGAACCAGCCTTGGCAGTCTTTCATTGACCCAGACAGTTTGTAAGTGCCCATTTGTGATATTTAGCAGCGTTTAGCCTGCATTGGGCTCCTTGGATCAATAATGATTAGAAGTCATCATGGGGACATGTGGTGCCGATCGTTTCAATTCATTTGGGACATATACCGAAACAAAAATATAAACGCAACATCTTTGAAAGTGTTGGTCCCATAGTTCATGAGCTGAAATGAAAGATCCCAGAAATGTTCAAGATGCACAAAAATCTTATTTCTCTCAAATTTTGTGCAAAAATGTGTTTACATCCCTGCTAGTGAGCATTTCTCATTTGCCAAGATAATCCATCTACCTGACAGGTGTGGCATATCAAGAAACTGATTAAACAGAATAATACACAAGTGCACCTTGTGCTGGGGACAATAGAGGGCCAATCTAAAATGTGCAGTTTTGTCACAATGCCAAAGTTAACTCAAGTTGGGGGAGTGTGCAATTGGCATGCTGACTGCAGGAATGTCCACCAGAGCTGTTGCCAGATAATTTAGCGTTAATTTCTCTACCATAAGCCACCTCCAAAGTCGTTTTAGAGAATTTGACAGTACGTCCAATCGGTCTCACAACCGCAGACCATGTGTAACCACTCCAGCCCAGGACCTCCACACCCGGCTTCTTCACCTGCTATATCATCTAAGACCATCCACCCAGACACCTGATGAAACTGTGGGTTAACACAACCAAATAATATTTGAACAAACTGTCAGAAATCATCTCAGGGAAGCTCATCTGGATGGTATTCTCAGGGTGATGAGAGGTGTTGGGTTTGTGCCAGACATGGCGTTTTCCTTGATAGCCAGTAAGCTCAATTTTAGTTTCATCTGACCAAAGTACCTCCTTCCATATGTTTGGGGAGTCTCCCACATGCCTTTTGGTGAACACCAAACGTGTTTGCTTTTTGTAAGCAATGGCTTTTTTTCTGGCCACTCTTCCATAAACCCGAGCTCTGTGGAGTGTATAGCTTAAAGTGGTCCATGGACAGATACTCCAATCTCTGCAGGGGAGTTTTGCAGCTCCTTCAGGGTTATCTTTGGTCATTTTGTTGCCTGTCTGATTAATGCCCTCCTTGCCTGGTCTGTCAGTTTTGGTGGGTGGCCCTCTCTTGGCAGGTTTGTTGTGGTGCCATAGTCTTTCCATTTTTTAATAATGGATTTAATGGGATGTTCAAAGTTTCTGATATTTTTTTATAACCCAACCCTGATCTGTACTTCTCCACAACTTTGTCCCTGACCTGTTTGGAGAGCTCCTTGGTCTTCATGTTGCCTCTTGCTTAGTGGTGTTGCAGACTCTGGGGCCTTTCAGAACAGAATATACTGAGATCATGTGACAGATTGCACACAGATGGAATTTATTTAACTAATGATGTGACTTCAGAAGGCTATTGGTTGCACCAGATCTTATTTAGGGGCTTCATAGCAAAGGGGGTGAATGCATATGCACACACCACTTTTCAGTTTGATTTATTTATTTATTTTTTGAAACAATTATTTTTTCCATTTCACTTCACCAAGTTGGACTATTTTGTGTATGTTCATTACATGAAATCCAAATAAAAATCTATTTAAATTACAGGTTGTAATGCAACAAAATAGGAAAAAAGATTGAAGATTTTGCAAGGCACTGTACGGCAGCTTATTCCAGCTCCCACCAATATCCAGAAACTTTGCACAGCCATTAAAGAGGAGCTGGACATCAGGCCACACTCAACAGCCTGATCAACTCTATGCAAAGAAGATGTGTCACGCTGCGTGAGGCAAATGGTGGTCACACCAGATACTGACTGCTTTTCTGATCCACGCCCCTACCTTATGAAGGTATTTGTGACCAACAGATGCATAGCTGTATTCCAAGTCATGTAAAATCTATAGATTAGGGCCTAATTAATTTATTCCATTTGTATGAACTTAAACTCAGTAAAATCTTTTATTGTTACATGTTGCGTTTCTATTTTTGTTCAGTCAGTTAGCTGGCGGTGCAGGTGGTGTTTGAGATCATATTTGACATCTCATGTTTTGAGATATTAGAAATGAGGACAGGTTATTACTTTAAACACATAACCTCATGACGTCGGCCTTCGATTCATTTCTTTCCAACTCTTTCCCTTCCTTGCCTCTTGACCTCACATTTTCCTAATCCCCTCCAACTCACAAGGCAGGTAATACGCTTGACCTCATCTTTAGTAGAGGCTGCTCACCTACTAATCTCACTGCAACCCCCCTCCAGGTCTCTGAACACTACTTTGTTTCCTTTTCTCTCTCTCACTACTGTTGTCCCCCAGGGCTCAGTTCTAGGCCCTCTCCTCTTTTTTTCTATGCGTCACACGGCTCCGTCATATCCTCACATGGTCTCTCCTATCACTGCTATGCGGATAACAGGGAACTATTTCCCCCTTCTGACACCCAGGTGGCAAAACACATCACTGAAGGCCTGGCAGAGATCTTAACTTGGATGTCGGCCCATCACCTTAAGCGCAACCTTGAAGTGCTCTTCCTCCCGGGGCGGGCCAGTCCACTCAAAGACCTCTCCATCACGGTTGACAACTCCACAGTGTCGACCCTCCTAGAGTGCAAAGAACCTTGGCGTGACCCTGGAAAACACCCCGTCGTTCTCTGTAAACATCAAAGCAGTGACCCGCTCCTCCAGGTTCATGCTCTACAACATCCGTAGAGTACAACCCTACCTCACACAGGAAGCGGCGATAGGTTCTTATCCAGGCAGTTGTCCTCTCCCGTCTGGACTACTGCAACTCGCTGTTGGCTGGGCTCTCCTCTTATGCCATCAAACCCCCAGCAACTTATCCAAAATACTGCAGCCTGCCTGGTTTTCAACCTTCCCAAGTTCTCTCATGTCATGCAGCTCCCGCTCAGCTTAGTCCAAGCACCTCAAGGGTGGAACCAGCTTCCCCCTGAAGCTAGGACAGCAGAGTCCCTGCCCATCTTCCAAAAACAAACTCTTTACCAGGTGGTGTCAGAGGAAGGCTCTAAAAAATGTCAAAGACTCCAGCCACCCTAGTCATAGACTGTTCTCTCTGCTACCGCACGGCAAGCGGTACCAGAGCGCCAAGTCTAGGTCCAAAAGGCTTCTTAACAGCTTCTACCCCCAAGCCAAAAGACTGCTGAACAGCTAATCAAATGGCTACCCGGACTATTTTCATTGCCCTGCCCCCCTCCCCCGGCAGCACAGTGGGATGCAATATGGAAAAACACAACATCCATATCCAACTGTCTAAGGTATACAATTATTAAAATTAAGGACTTCACCAGGATCATATCACACTTCACAGGTTGAAAAACATGGATCAAAGCCTTTCAGATTTGTGTTGGCATGGCTGCGGTGAGGTTGGCACACCAATGAATCCGTTTTGGAAATGTCCAGTCGTTAAAAGATTTGACTGATGTAGATTGTATGTTGACTGGAATTTTGAGTGTATGTATCCCCACTTTGTCTTGTGGTGTGCCTGTTAGGAAGTAGGGTGGACAATATCCAACCTAGAACCACGCAACGTATCATTGCATTGGCCTTCATAACAGTCAAATGGACAATACTTATGAATTGGAAAGAGTGTAAACCTCAGTGCTTAGTGTAACCGATGTGAAATGGCTAGCTAGTTAGCGGTGGTGCGCGCTAGTGGCGTTTCAATCGATGGCGTCACTTGCTCTGAGACCTTGAAGTAGTGGTTCCCCTTGCTCTGCAAGGGCTGTGGCTTTTGTGGCGCGATGGGTAACGATGCTTCGTGGGTGTCAGTTGTTGATGTGTGCAGAGGGTCCCTGGTTTGAGCCCGGGTATGGGCGAGGGGACGGACTAAAGTTATACTGTTACATTAGCATGGACATTTGGTTAAGGCAATTCATGGATTTATTGACTATAAAACGAGCGGCATCGGCCCTCCAGGACTATGACAATGGACTAGAGCAACTGGCACGCCACCCCCCTTCTGTAGGCCCGCGGACCAGTTTCACACACAGGAACTCAGTCGGGGTCTCAACTTACTGTTGAGAGTTAGAATAATAGAATATACAAGGTGCAATTTCGGAATTTGGTTGTACATCAACAGTCACTCAATTAGCCCCTGTCAGCTAAATGTTTTTAGATTGGTAAATTAGTCTAGTGGACAGCTTTCTAAACTTGTAGTAAGTCAAGCCCCCCCACCCAGGCTTGACTTGAGCTGTGTTACACAGGATGCCTGTGGCAGGGCTCGCTGTGTGTCCTGGCAAGACCCAGGCTGAATTTGTCCAATATAAACTTTTTTTTTTTTAAACTAAATGTTTCCCCATTCTGAGTAAACAACTTTTTGCTGATCAAGTCTCTTGTCCTGAAGCTGCCAAGCAGCAATAGCAAAAGTGATATCTTTCTCTCTCAAAAGACAACAGAGGGTGTGTGTGTGGGCCTGCTTGATATACAAAGAGAAGTGTATACGTGCAATGTGAAAATAATAATAGTATTGTAGATGGATGACTGGGACAAACTCGTAGATGGATGACTGGGATTTTACTGTAAACACAAACTCGTAGATGGATGACTGGGATTTTACTGTAAACACAAACTCGTAGATGGATGACAGATGTTACTGTAAACACAAACTCATAGATGGATGACTGGGATTTTACTGTAAACAACCTCGTAATGTTACTGTAAACGCACACAAACTCCTCGACTAACCTGTACCCCCACACATTGACTCGATACTGGTACCCCTTGTGTATATAGCCTCATTATTGTTATTTTATTGTGTTACTTTTATTTAATTTTTACTTTAGTTTATTTACTAAATATTTTGTTAACTCTTTTTTAAAACTGAATTGTTGGTTAAGGGCTGATAAGTAAGCATTTCACGGTAAGGTCTATCTATACCTGTTGTTTTCGGCGCATGTGACAAATAACATTAGATTGGATTTGACATACTCAGATGGATGAATGGGATGTTACTGTAAACACACACAGGAGGGGGAGTAGAAAGGAGAACTGAGGATGTGTGACATGTGGGAGGATATTTGGAGCATGTGACAAATACAATTAAATTGGATTTGATACACATACAGTGAGGGAAAAAAGTATTTGATCCCCTGCTGATTTTGTACGTTTGCCCACTGACAAATGATCAAGTGGCCTAGCCAGTCTCCAGACCTTAATCCCATAGAAAATCTGTGGAGGGAGCTGAAGGTTCGAGTTGCCAAACGTCAGCCCCAAAACCTTAATGACTTGGAGAAGATCTGCAAAGAGGAGTGGGACAAATACCCTCCTAAGATGTGTGCAAACCTGCTGGCCAACTACAAGAAACGTCTGACCTCTGTGATTGCCAAGTACTAAGTCATGTTTTGCAGAGGGGTCAAATACTTATTTCCCTCATTAAAATGCAAATCAGTTTATAACATTTTTGACATGAGTTTTTCTGGATTTTTTTGTTATTCTGTCTCTCACTGTTCAAATAAACCTACCATTAAAATTATAGACTGATCATTTCTTGGATGGGATGTTACTTTAAACACACACACACACATACACACACGGGGGAGTAGAAAGGAGAACTGAGGATGTGTGGGAGAATGTGTGGGTGTGACAAAAAGGTTTGAGGAGAGACAACTGCAATTATTAAGATTCTGATTCTGATTCTTCATTGAGGAAACCAGAAACAACAACCTTCACCTCAGAACCATGTCTCAGTTGAAGATATACTGAATATCCACAGAGGTTGAGGATGTGTTACAACAAGAGACATGAGTTTAAGACAACATAACACTATAAGCAATTGAGATGTTTTGCTGACCATTACCACCCCTCCTAAACTTAGCATCTACACCATGTCTCTATTGAGGCAATGAGAATAACTTACCTGAGGCACACAGGAAGACTTCTACTAACCACAGGACAGTCCACATGACAATGTGTGTTCTGAAGGTGAAAATGATTACATATGTCAGAGGCTTGCTGATCAACATGAAGAAGCATAATAGAATCACAAATTGCATTGCAGGATAGGTGGTGGGTTGATATTGTATGATTGGTGGATTGCTTTAGATTTAGGATATTGTTTAGAACATAAATGTAAAAAGGAGACACTAGCTAGGTTTCCATTCAATTGGCGACAGATTTTCACACAAATATTCTCAAATCTGCATAAAAACCATATGCAAATGTCCTTGCGCATTTTCCATCAAATTGCCTTGTTACTGGTAAAATGCATATAAAAATTACTTCTGCAGTTAAATTCCCATGTACCGAATAGAAAATACAAGTTAATTGGATTTCCATCACACGTGCGTTCTAGCCAACAGCTCGCAGATACAGTGCGGGTATTGTGAAAAAGGCCAGCCCTCTCAATCCGATTGGCCTTCAGACACTTCACACCTCTGTTCATACACCAAGTTAGTGTGTTCACCTGCCGTCTTGAGAAAGATGGCAGGTGACATGCATTTCCTCACGAAAGTGTTGTGTGCGTCCATTGGCATGTAAGTTTGGGGATATTCCGTATTTGTGTGCATCCCATGCATGCTACCTCGGGTTAGTGTGGTTAGCCGGTTTATATTGTTTGTATGTTATCGCTGCAATGTATAGCCTTAGATGATACTGCTGTATGAAAGGACAACATGGCAGAGTTTCTAAAGGTTCTAGAATGGCCAAATCCTATCTGCATGTGCACTTTGATTTACGGCGTAGCAGCCTAGTAACAGTGCCTTTTTAGATCGGATAAGATCTGTTGTCAAGCCTAAGAGAGGGACATAAATATTTATTTTTTGTTGTTATTTTTTATTTTAGTATTTTTTAAATATTTTAGTATTAATATTATTTCTTTTTTATTTTATTTGTACCCTTTTTCTCCCCAATTTGTAGTTATATTCTTGTCCCATGCGTCCTCCAAAACAGAGCCGTGCGTCCTCCGAAATCCGATGCCGCCAAACCGCACTGCTTCTTGACACAATGCTCGCTTAACCCGGAAGCCAGCCGCACCAATGTGTCGGAGGAAACACCGTATACCTGGCAACGGTGTCAGCATGCATTGCGCCCGGCCCGCCACAGGAGTCGCTAGATTGTGATGGGACAAGGACAATCCGTCCGGCGAAACCCTCCCCTAACCCGGACGACGCTGGGCCAATTGTGCACCGCATCATGGGTCTCCCGGTCGCGGCCGGCTGCAACACAGCCTGGGATTGAACCAGGATCTGTACTGATGCAGTGCCTTAGACTGCTGCGCCACTCGGGAGGCTTGAAGACCATACATCTTAAGTGCCTAGGCCTTCTATTTCTCTCTCTGGCTACATACTGTATATATTCCTGCTGTGTGAATATCCAAGTGTTTGCATGTTATACTATAGCATTCATTGTTAGAACAGCATGCCATATACAGAAGAAAAATATAAACACCACATATAAAGTGTTGGTCCTATGTTTCATGAGCTGCACAAAAAGGTTATTTCGACCAACGTCCTGTTAGGTCCTCCCAACCCAACAGATCACCAGGTCCGCCTCTGCTGTCCAGGGCGGCCCAGCTCCCCATCAGATAAAGGCAACTCCAGAGTGCACAGTCCACGACACCTATGTCTGCACCCCCCCTCAGCCAGCTTCTCGACTAGCCACAGTTGAGTAGACTCCTGCTCCAGTCGTGGAGCCACAGCCAGCCGTTGCATTGGGGCATGTTCTTGCCGCAGTTGCAGAATTGTGCTCTCCTCCCAGTGGGGGCCCCCTGCTCACCGAGACACACTCTGGTGCTCGAGGTTTGACTGTCTGCTACCCTGGAACCTTCAGCCACAAAGATTCCACCTGCTCTCCCTCAGGAGCCCCTCCCTGCTCCAGGCCCAAGCCCGCAGTGGATTCTTCGCCCGCTCCTAGAATAGGGCCACAGCCTGCAGCTACTGCAGATGTCAAGTGCAGCCAGGAAGCTGGGGCCTCTCCAGCCCCACCTGCCAACACCATGCTAGTTCCAGCACCAAGGGTCCTTCTACCTCCAGACCTTGCCTCAGGGGACCCGCCAGATATCACTGCAGGTGACCCATCAGAAGTCACCCCTGATGTCCCCCTGAGCTAGTTGTCCAGTTCCCTGCCTCCCCCGGGGGGGTCAGAGTTCCCTTCCATCCTGGACAGGGTCAGAGTTCCCTTCCATCCCGGTAGGGTCAGTGAAGGGAACTCTCCCTCCTGGGAGAGTCAGGTTTAGAGTTCCCTACTTCTCTTGTAGGGTTTAAGTTTCCTGCCTCTCAAGTAAGTCTAGAGCTCCATACCTTCCCGGTAGGTCCAGTCTATCCTGCTCCCTTGGTAAGTTCTCAGTTTCTGCCAGTACCCGGCCTTCAGTTTCTGGCCCTAGTTGCAGGTTCACATTGTTCTGACTTAGGTTCCCGGACTCATGCCATAGTGCTAGACCCCAGTCCTCTGCCGTTTCTAGGTTTACAGTTCCCTGCACTAGTAGCCCCTACGTTTGTGGCTCTGCCAGGCCCTAAGTATCCTACCCTGCATGGACAGCAGACCCCTCCTTATAGGGTATTCAGCATCCTAGTCCACCAGGCGTAAAGCCCCCTGCCATGCTAGGCCCTAAGTTATCTGTCCCATCTTCAGGTCTGCAGTCTCCTGCCCTGCTCAGATTGCAGCCCCCTGCATTAGTTGGCAGGCAGTTGCCTGTCCTACCAGGTTTAAAGCCTCCTGCCTTAGTAGGCCCCAAGTTCACTGCGCTAGCCTCGCTGTCTCCAGAAACAGTCAGTCCACAGACACCTAGACTGTGAGGCTTACAGCCTTATGCCCTGTTGAACCACAAGTTACCTGTGTTGGGTTCTCAGTCCTCAGTCCCTAGCACTAGGTCCTCAGTCTCCAGCTGCATTAGGTCAGCTATCTCTAGCATTAGTCGGACCTCAGTCCCTAGCCCAGGTTGGTTATCAGGCTCCTGACCCGCTAGGTTCAAAGGTACGAGTTTCTCCAGCTCTACTAGCCCTCAGTCGTTGACCCTGTCAGGTCCAGAGTCAGTTTCCCTGTCAGGCCCAGCGCTATCAGCACTAGGCTCCCAGCCTTCAGCCGTTCTAGTTTTGCTGTCTCCAGCTCTAGTCGGCCTTCAGTCCACTGCTCCGCTAGGCAATAGGTTCTCTGACCTCAGTTGGTCTGCAGCCTCACTCAGCAAGCAGTCAGCTCCCTCAGTGCTACACGCCAAACCATCTGCCCTTGTTCTAGGCCATGGGTTTCCTGTTCCGCTGGGTTCAGAGTTATCTGCTTCTCTAGATATGCAGTCTGTCCCTAGCCAGTTCGTAGCCCCCAACCTCAGCCGGCACCCATTCACTTACACTAGCGCTAGGCTAAAAGTTCCCTGCCCAGCTAGGCTCGCAGTTTCCCTCCATCCCTGGGTTGCAGTCCTCAGTCTCATTAGTTGGTTCCAAGTCCCCTGCCCTATCAGGCCCTGATTTTCCTAACCTGCTAGGCCCTCAGCCCCCTGACTTGGACGACCCTCAGCCCTTGCCACACGAGAGACCACCTGACCTCGTCTCTGGGGCCCAGACGTTACCTGCCTCCAGATCCCTCATAAGCCTCGCCCAGGTGTACTCACCTGTTCCACCATGGAAGCCATCGTATTCAGCAGTGGGGAGAGAGTCACCCACCAGTGAGCTGCAAAAGACAGCTGTGGCCGAAATGCCAAATTTCGTCAAGGCAGTAGGCGAGCTACCTCCACCAGCTGTAGCCAGCTCCCAGCACTGTACTCAGCGCTCACAGATGGGCCCCAGCTGCCCTGCACCAGCTGAGTCAGAAGATCCTCCGCCATACCAGTGGCATTTCATGGGGTGGCACAGGACTGTCCTTGCGTCTCCGTGCACCTTCTTCACGGGGCGGCCCCTAAGACCCTTATGCACACCGGAGCCAGTACCCTACTGGCCCGCATGGCCCTCTAAAGTGATCAGCTGCCCTTCTAGTTCGGCCAGATGCACACTAGGACTGGACCCGGCCTTGTCTGGTCCTTTCGCTGTTCTGCCCCTCTGCCCCGCTGGATAGAACTAGGCCCTTTCAGGACTAAGTCCCGCATTGAGGCCTTTTAAGATGTGTGGATTTCCACCAGAAATCCAGGGGCGGCTGTAAAAAGAAAAAAGCTCAACCTGAATGGCCTTCAGACCCTTCACGCCTCAGTTCATCCAACCAATCAGGGCATTGGACGCACTCCAGGGCTCCGCCCAAGTTAGAGCGTTGTCACCTGCCGCCTTGAGAAAGAATCAAGTGTTTGATGCTGATGGACCTTTATCATGCTGTTTCCTTACTAGTGTTGTGTGCGTCCATTGGCATGTAAATATGGGGATATTTGGTGTGATGATTGTTGTTTATAGCTGCCCTGTGCTAGATATTTGTAGATAAGTAATGTTATTTTGAAAGCTACCAGCTAATGATAGCATTGTTTGTGTGTATCCCGTGCATGCTACCTCGGTTTAGTGTGGTTATCATTACTACATTTATAATAAGTGTTGTGGTCATTATCATTGCTGAATACTCAGTATGTTTATCAGCAAGGTTTATATTGTTTGAATGTTACCGCTGCAATGTACAGAGGGGCAAAAAAGTATTTAGTCAGCCACCAATTGTGCAAGTTCTCCCACTTAAAAAGATGAGAGAGGCCTGTAATTTTCATCATAGGTACACTTCAACTATGACAGACAAAATGAGAAGAAAAAAAATCCAGAAAAATTACATTGTAGGATTTTTAATGAATTTATTTGCAAATTATGGTGGAAAACAAGTATTTGGTCACCTACAAACAAGCAAGATTTCTGGCTCTCACAGACCTGTAACTTCTTCTTTAAGAGGCTCTTCTGTCCTCCACTCGTTACCTGTATTAATGGCACCTGTTTGAACTTGTTATCAGTATAAAAGACACCTGTCCACAACCTCAAACAGTCACACTCCAAACTCCACTATGGCCAAGACCAAAGAGCTGTCAAAGGACACCAGAAACAAAATTGTAGACCTGCACCAGGCTGGGAAGACTGAATCTGCAATAGGTAAGCAGCTTGGTTTGAAGAAATCAACTGTGGGAGCAATTATTAGGAAATGGAAGACATACAAGACCACTGATAATCTCCCTCGATCTGGGGCTCCACGCAAGATCTCACCCCGTGGGGTCAAAATGATCACAAGAACGGTGAGCAAAAATCCCAGAACCACACAGGGGGACCTAGTGAATGACCTGCAAAGAGCTGGGACCAAAGTAACAAAGCCTACCATCAGTAACACACTACGCCGCCAGGGACTCAAATCCTGCAGTGCCAGACGTGTCCCCCTGCTTAAGCCAGTACATGTCCAGGCCTGTCTGAAGTTTGCTAGAGAGCATTTGGATGATCCAGAAGAAGATTGGGAGAATGTCATATGGTCAGATGAAACTAAAAAATATAACTTTTTGGTAAAAACTCAACTCGTCGTGTTTGGAGGACAATGAATGCTGAGTTGCATCCAAAGAACACCATCCCTACTGTGAAGCATGGGGGTGGAAACATCATGCTTTGGGGCTGTTTTTCTGCAAAGGGACCAGGACGACTGATCCGTGTAAAGGAAAGAATGAATGGGGCCATGTATCGTGAGATTTTGAGTGAAAACCTCCTTCCATCAGCAAGGGCATTGAAGATGAAACGTGGCTGGGTCGTTCAGCATGACAATGATCCCAAACACACCGCCAGGGCAACGAAGGAGTGGCTTCGTAAGAAGCATTTCAAGGTCCTGGGGTGGCCTAGCCAGTCTCAACCCCATAGAAAATCTTTGGAGGGAGTTGAAAGTCCGTGTTGCACAGCAACAGCCCCAAAACATCACTGCTCTAGAGGAGATCTGAATGGAGGAATGGGCCAAAATACCAGCAACAGTGTGTGAAAACCTTGTGAAGACTTACAGAACATGTTTGACCTCTGTCATTGCCAACAAAGGGTATATAACAAAGTATTGAGATAAACCTTTGTTATTGACTAAATACTCATTTTCCACCATAATCTGCAAATAAATAAATTAAAAATCTCACAATGTGATTTTCTGGATTTTTTTTTCTCATTTTGTCTGTCATAGTTCAAGTGTACCCATGATGAAAATTACAGGCCTCTCTCATCTTTTTAAGTGGGAGAACTTGCACAATTGGTGGCTGACTAAATACTTTTTTTGCCCCACTGTATGGCCTAGAGATGATACTGCTGTATCAGAGGGCAACATTGCAGAGTTTCTAGAGGTTCCAGAAGGGACAAATACCATTTGCATGTGCACTTTGGTTAACAACCTAGGAGCCTAGTAACAGTGCCTTCTAAGATCAGATAAGATCTGTAGACAGGCCTGAGAGAGGGACATAAATCTTAAGTGCCTAGGCCTTCTATTTCTTTCTCTGGGTACTTCTATATTCCTGCTGTGTGAATATCCAAGTGTTGCATGTTATACTATAACATCCACTGTTAGAACAGCATGCCATATATATATCACGTCATCTCTTTACTATTGTATGTATATTTCATTAGCCTCTTGTATATGGATCCTAATGATAGTTTATTCTGCCTTTGCTTAGAACCACACAAAAATCACTTCTATGTGTGTGTGTGCTGATGTGTGGTGGTGAACTAGAGAATAAAACTCTGAATATGGACACATCTGCCTGGTTCTTGCTGGAAAGCCTGTAGCGGGGTCAGACCAAAGTAAAGTCAGCATTATGTCATTAGCGGGTGAGGGCATCTATATTGCAATCGGAATGTCTACAGACCCCTTCCCCTTTTTGTTACGTTACAGCCTTATTTTAAATTCTTAAATGAATTGTTTTCCCCATCAAGCTACACAATATCCCATAATGACAAAGCGAAAACAGGTTTTTAGAGATGTTAGCAAATTTATAAAAAATATACATTATTTACATAAATATTCCGAACCTTTGCTATGAGACTCAAAAATGAGCTCAGGTGCATCCTGTTTCCATCGATCACCCTTGAGATGTTTCTACAACTTGATTGGAGTCCACCTGGGGTAAATTCAATTGATTGGACATTTGGATTTGGAAAAGCGCACACACTAGTCTATATAAGGTCCCACAGTTGACAGTGCATGTCAGAGCAAAAACCAAGCCATGAGGTCGAAGGAATTGTCCATAGAGCTACGAGACAGGACTGTGTTGAGGCACAGATCTGGGGAAGATTACCAGAAAATGTCCGAAGCATTGAAGGTCCTCAAGAACACAGTGGCCTCCATCATTTTTAAATGGAAGAAGTTTGGAACCACCAAGAGTCTTCCTAGAACTGGCTGGTCGCCCGGCCAAACTGAGCAATCTGGGGAGAAGGGCCTTGGTCAGGGAAGTGACCAAGAACCAGATGGCCACTCTGACAGAGCTCCTGAGTTCCTCTGTGAAGATGGAAGAACCTTCCAGAAGGACAACCATCTGTGCAGCACTCCACCAATCAAGCCATTATGGTAGAGTAGCCAGACGGAGGCCACTCCTCAGTAAAAGGCACATGACAGCCTGCTTGGTTTCCTAAAAGGCACCTAAAGGACTCAGACCATGAGAAACCAGATTATATGGTCTGATGAAACCAAGATTGAACTCTTTGGCCTGAATGCCAAGCGTCACATCTGGAGGAAACCTGGCACCATCCCTATGGTGAAGCATGGGGGTGGCGGCATCATGCTGTGAAGATGTTTTTCGGTGGCAGGGACTGGGAGACTAGTCAGGATCGAAGGAAAGATGAACAGAGCAAAGTACTGAGAGATCCTTGATGAAAACCTGCTTTGAGGACCACAGACTGGGGCGAAGGTTCACCTTCCAGCAGGACAACACCCCTAAGCACACATCTAGGACAACTCAGGAGTGGCTTCGGGACAAGTCTCTCCTTGAGTGGCCCAGTCAGAGCCCGGACATGAGCCCGATTGAACATCTCTGGAGAGACTTGAAAAAAGCTGCACACCCAAGAAGGCTCAAGGCTGTAATCATTGTCAAAGGTGCTTCAAAGTACTGAGTAAATGGTCTGAATACTTATGTAAATGTGATATTTCATAGTTTTGCTTTTTTTCTTCAAAAATGTCTAAAAACCTGTTTTTGCTTTGTCATTATGGGGTATTGTGTGTAGATTGATGAGGGGGAAAAAAGCAATTTAATCCCATTTATAATAAGGCTGTAACATAACAACCAAGTTAACCCACATGGTACACTTTTTGGGGGCAAGTGCTAGCAAGGACTTTGAAGAGATTTTGAAGAGTGCCATTCACTGGTAGGTAATTAGAGCCTATTGAGCCTCCAACCCTTGCAATATTGGACACCCAGTGTATCTGTCCACATGATATTAAAAGCTTGTGACAGTTATTAATTAATCGGATGCAGTTATGAAACTAAACACTAAATCGGTGACTTTGTGACTAGCATGGTAACAATCATTTGTTGTTAAAACCCCTGTAATTACACACTGCAATTACCACCAGTTAGTTACAAGTTGTAATGACAATTAACTACAAGACGTGTATTCACACTGTAATAAAGACACCTTAAAAAAAAGTGAATAATGTTTGGTGAAATATGAATCAGAGCTTAATTCCCCCGCACACACACAATACATTCAATTCACTTCCATTTCTGGCAACCGTTGTAGTCAAAGTGTATTGCATGAACATATTATCATGACCTTACCTGTAGGTTTCCATTTTCTGCCGAAATTATAATCAATGTAAGCAGGAGATCAAAGTTTGTCGTGAATCCGGTTTGGACGGCAAACGTGGAAAGAGTGAAAGTCAGTAGTGTCACCTGTCGATTTTTTTTAATTTTGACGTCACGGTTCCAGAAATTGGGCAATAAGCTTGTGTATTTTCTGTCTGTTTCAGTTTCCTGTTTGCGTTGTTCGTGTTTCTTATTTTGTATTACGTTTCATTTATTAAAACACTCACTCCCCGAACTTGCTTCCTGACTCTCAGCGCACATCGTTACAAGTAGCCTTGGCTACTCAACTACAATACATAGCAAAGGATGGACAAATATTCATTGTCGCTTTTGTTTTAATATATGAAAATGCTATATACAGCATCCTACGTACATACACTGAACAATATAAACGGAACAATTTAACATATTTTACTGAGTTAGTTCAGGAAATCAGTCAATTGAAAGAAAGAAATTAGCCCACAATCTGAGTATCACATGACTAGGAATTCAGATATGCATATGTTGGTCACAGTTACCTTAAACAAATGTCAGTATCTGGTGGGCCCACCATTTGCCCAATGCAGCGTGACATCTCCTTTTCCTAGAGTTGATCAGGCTGTTGATTGTGGAATGTTGTCCGACTCCTCTTCAATAGCTGTGCGAAGATGCTGGCAGGACCTGCAACACGCTGTCGTACACGTCGATCAAGAGCATCCCAAACAATGGGTGATATGTAGGCCATGGAAGAACTGGGACATTTTCAGCTTCCAGGAATTGTATATAGCGATGGGGCTGTGCATTATCATGCTGAAACGTGAGGTGAGCGAATGGCAAGACAATTTGATTTATTTAACTAGGCAAGTCAGTTAAGAACAAATACTTATTTTCAATGATGGCCTAGGAACAGTGGGTTAACTGCCTTGTTCAGGGGCAGAACGACAAATGTGTACCTTGTCAGCTGGGGGATTCAAACTTGCAACCTTTTAGTTACTAGAGAAATGCTCTAAACACTAGGCTAACCTGCCGCCCCAACGGGCCTCCGGATCTCGTCACTGTATCTCTGAGCATTCAAATTGCCATCGATAAAATGCAATTGTGTTGTTGTCCGTAGCGTATGCATGCCCATAACATAACCCCACTGCCACCATGGGGCACTCTGTTCACACTGAGGTCAAAACAGATTCAGGTTGGATATTCGACGGATATTCGCCTGTAGTTTTCCTTACGTCCACCAACAGCAGTTAGGGTCAAGACCCTGGTGAGGACGACGAGCACGCAGATGAGCTTCCCTAAAACGGCTTCTGACATTTTGTACAGAGTTGATTCAGTTGGGCAAAACCACAGTTTCATCAGCTGTCCGGGTGGCTGGTCTCAGATGATCCTGCAGGTGAAAAAGCTGGATGTGGAGGTCCTGGGCTGTCGTAGTTACACGTGGTCTGCGGTTGTGAGGCTGTTGGAAGTACTGCCAAATTCTGGTTGAGAAATTAACATTCCGTTTTCTGGCAACAGCTCTGGTGGACATTCCTACAGTCAGCGTGCCAATTACACACTCCCTCAAAACTTGAGACATCTGTGGCATTGTGTTGTATGACAAAATGGCACACTTTTGTTGTTCCCAGCACAAGGTGCATCTGTCAAATCAAATCCAATTTTATTGGTCACATACACATGGTTAGCAGATGTTAATGTGAGTGTAGCGAAATGCTTTTGCTTCTAGTTCCGACCATGCAGTAATATCTAACAAGTAATCTAACAAATTCACAACGACTACCTCATACACACAATGTAAGTGGATGGAATAAGAATATGTACATATAAATATATGGATGAGCGATGGCCGTGTGGCATAGGTAAGATGCAATAGATGGTATAAAATACAGTTTATACATATGAGATGAGTAATGTAGGATATGTAAACATTATTGAAGTGGCATTATTTAAAGTGACTAGTGATACCATTATTAAATCAATTTTTAAAGTGGCCAGTGATTTGAGTCTGTGTAATGATCATGGTGTTTAATCAGCTTCTTGATATGCCACACCTGTCAGGTGGATTTAATATCTTGGCAAAGGAGAAATGCTCACTAACAGGAATATGAACAAATTTGTGCACAACATTTGAGAGAAATAAGCTTTTAGTCCATATTAAACATTTCTAGAATCTTTTATTTCAGCTCATGAAAAAAGGGACCAACACTACATGTTGCGTTTATATGTGTTTGTTTAGTGTAAGTGAACGTTATAAAGGGACATTGTTTTATTTTTTAAAAAGATGTCCAGTTTGGGTCGTAGTTTATTGCCAAAACAAATAGGTATGTCTGGCCCGAGTTGACACCCTGGGCTAGCCTATCAATTTATGTAACTAGCTATTTATTTAGCAAGCGAAAGACACAGCATAACCATTAGCTAGCTAGCTAGCTGCTGGGAGGATGTAATGTGAATGGAGGAGTGGGTGAGTGACCGACGTTTTCCTATCATATCGTTTTCGTTGGTAATAGCTAGAGATGCTGCTGGTGTTAATCTCTTCGTTTTCAATCAAATGTATCTGGCAGTATAACTGGAATCTGATGGAGTAGCCTACATCAACTTCATCGGCCACCCAGACATCTTTGTCTTTTTCTCATGAGCCTAATAAATTGGTACAGTAATACTTGCACGGGCAGAAATGAGCATTAAAGCACATGCCACCAGAGGGCAGTACATCTACATCAGAGAGGTCAACATTGCCTCAACCCAGAACCAAATCTCAGGATTATAGAACCATTGCTTGGGACAGTGTAAAAACAAAACACTATATTTTCCTTGAAATACAAACAACAAATTTAAATTAAATGACAAAGTTGTATCATACCTAATTAAGTTGATATTGAATTATATTCCTCCTGTCAAGTGGATCACATATTCTTGTTAACTTTCTGGCTGAAGAGCGCTACAGAGTACATCACTTCCTGCCATCTAGGACCTCAATACCAGGCGGTGTTAGAGGAAGGCCCAAAAAATTGTCAAAGACCCTTGCCACCCTAGTCATAGTATGTTCTCTCTGCTACTGCAAGGCAAGCGGTACCGGAGCGCCAAGTCTAGGTCCAAAAGGCTCCTTAACAGCTTCTACCCCCAAGCTATAAGACTGCTGAACAATTAATCAAATGGCTACCCAGACTATTTACATTGACCCCCCCCCTTTTTTTACACTGCTGCTACTTGCTGTTTATTATCTATGCATAGTCACCCTACCTACATGTACATATTACCTCAATTACCTCGACTAACCTGTACGCTCACACATTGACTCGGTACCGGTACCCCCTGTATATTGCCTTGTTATTTGTATTTTATTGTAACTTTTTAAAAAAAACTTTAGTTTATTTAGTCAATATTTTCTTAACTCTTTTTCTTCTTAACTACATTGCTGGTTAAGGACTTGTACAGTGCCTTGCAAAAGTATTCATCCTCCTTGGCATTTTTCCTATTTTGTTGTATTACAACCTGTAATTATAATGGCATTTTATTTGGATTTCATGTAATGTACATACACAAAATAATCCAAATTGGTGAAGTGAAATTAAAAAAACAACTTGTTTCAAAAAAACATTTAAAATGGAAAAGTAGTGCATGTATTCACCCCCTTTGCTATGAAGCCCCTAAATAAGATCTGGTGCAACCAATTACCTTCAGAAGTCACATAATTAGTTAAATAAATTCCACCTGTGTGCAATCTAAGTGTCACATGATCTCAGTGTATATATACACCTGTTCTGAAAGGCCCCAGAGTCTGCAACACCACTAAGCAAGGGGCACCATGAAGACCAAGGGGCACCATGAAGACCAAGGGGCACCATGAAGACCAAGGAGCTCTCCAAACAGGTCAGGGACAAAGTTGTGGAGAAGTACAGATCAGGGTTGGGTTATAAAAAAATATCAGAAACTTTGAACATCCCATGGAGCACCATTAAATCCATTATGAAAAAATGGAAAGAATATGGCACCACAACAAACCTGCCAAGAGAGGCCTGCCCACCAAAACACACGGACCAGGCAAGGAGAGCATTAATCAGATGGGCAACAAAGAGACCGCAAAACCCAACACCTATCATCACCCGAGAAAACATCCCCACAGTGACAGCATCATGCTATGGGGATGTTTTTCATCATCAGGGACTGGGAAACTGGTCAGAATTGAAGGAATGATGGATGGTGCTAAATACAGGGAAATTCTTGAGGGAAACCTGTTTCAGTCTTCCAGAGAATGAGACTGGGACAGAGATTCACCTTCCAGCAGGACAATGACCCTAACCACACTGATAAACCACTGATAAACCACTCGAGTGTTGCTACAGTCAATCACGGACTACAGGAAGAAACCCAGCCCAGTCACGGACCAGGATGTCTTGCTCCCAGGCAGACTAAATAACTTTTTTGCCCGCTTTGAGGACAATACAGTGCCACTGACACGGCCTGCAACGGAAACATGCGGTCTCTCCTTCACTGCATGGGGTGAGTAAGTCAGAGCATGCGCAGACCAGCTGGCCGGTGTGTTTACGGACATATTCAATCAATCCCTATACCAGTCTGCTGTTCCCACATGCTTCAAGAGGGCCACCATTGTTCCTGTTCCCAAGAAAGCTAAGGTAACTGAGCTAAACGACTACCGCCCGTAGCACTCACATCCGTCATCATGAAGTGCTTTGAGAGACTAGTCAAGGACCATATCACCTCCACCCTACCTGACACCCTTGACCCACTCCAATTTGCTTACCGCCCAAATAGGTCCACAGACGATGCAATCTCAACCACACTGCACACTGCCCTAACCCATCTGGACAAGAGGAATACCTATGTGAGAATGCTGTTCATCGACTACAGCTCGGCATTCAACACCATAGTACCCTCCAAGCTCGTCATCAAGCTCGAGACCCTGGGTCTTGACCCCGCCCTGTGCAACTGGGTACTGGACTTCCTGACGGGCCGCCCCCAGGTGGTGAGGGTAGGCAACAACATCTCCTCCCGCTGATCCTCAACACTGGGGCCCCACAAGGGTGCGTTCTGAGCCCTCTCCTGTACTCCCTGTTCACCCACGACTGCGTGGCCATGCACGCCTCCAACTCAATCATCAAGTTTGCGGACGACACAACAGTGGTAGGCTTGATTACCAACAACGACGAGACGGCCTACAGGGAGGAGGTGGAGTGTGGTGTCAGGAAAATAACCTCACACTCAACGTCAACAAAACTAAGGAGATGATTGTGGACTTGGGAACACCCCCATCCACATCGATGGAACAGTAGTGGAGAGGGTAGCAAGTTTTAAGTTCCTCGGCATACACATCACAGACAAACTGAATTGGTCCACTCACACAGACAGCATTGTGAGGAAGGCGCAGCAGCGCCTCTTCAACCTCAGGAGGCTGAAGAAATTCGGCTTGTCACCAAAAGCACTCACAAACTTCTACAGATGCACAATCGAGAGCATCCTGGCGGGCTGTATCACCGCCTGGTATGGCAACTGCACCGCCCTCAACCGTAAGGCTCTCCAGAGGGTAGTGAGGTCTGCACAACGCATCACCGGGGCAAACTACCTGCCCTCCAGGACACCTACACCACTCGATGCTACAGGAAGGCCATAAAGATCATCAAGGACATCAACCACCCGAGCCACTGCCTGTTCACCCCGCTGCCATCCAGAAGGCGAGGTCAGTACAGGTGCATCAAAGCTGGGACCGAGAGACTGAAAAACAGCTTCTATCTCAAGGCCATCAGACTGTTAAACAGCCACCACTAACATTGAGTGGCTACTGCCAACACACTGTCAATGACACTGACTCTGCCACTTTAATCATGGGAATTGATGGGAAATGATGTAAATATATCACTAGCCACTTTAAACAATGCTACCTTATATAATGTTACTTACCCTACATTGTTCATCTCATATGCATACGTTGATACTGTACTCTATATCATCGACTGCATCCTTATGTAATACATGTATCACTAGCCACTTTAACTATGCCACTTGGTTTACATACTTATCTCATATGTATATACTGTACTCGATATCATCTACTGTATCTTGCCTATGCTGCTCTGTACCATCACTCATTCATATATCCTTATGTACATATTCTTTATCCCCTTACACTGTGTATGACAGTAGTTTTTTTTGGAATTGTTAGTTAGATTACTTGCTCGTTATTACTGCATTGTCGGAACTAGAAGCACAAGCATTTCGCTACACTCGCATTAACATCTGCTAACCATGTGTATGTGACAAATAAAATTTGATTTGATTTGATTTTTAAGGGGAAACATTTAAATGTATTGGAATGGCCTAGTCAAAGCCCAGACCTCAATCCAATTGAGAATCTGTGGTATGACTTAAAGATTGCTGTGCACCAGCGGAATCCATCCAACTTGAAGGAGCTGGAGCAGTTTTGCCTTGAAGAATGGGCAAAAATCCCAGTGGCTAGATGTGCCAAGCTTATAGAGACATACCAAGAGACTTGCAGCTGTAATTGCTTCAAAAGGTGGCTCTACAAAGTATTGACTTTGGGGGGTGAATAGTTATGCAAGCTCAAGTTCTGCTTTTTGTGTTATTTCTTGTTTGTTTCACTCCCAAAAATATTTTGCATCTTCAAAGAGGTAGGCATGTTGTATAAATCAAATTATACAAAACCCCCAAAATCTATTTTAATTCCAGGTTGTAAGGCAACAAAATAGGAAAAATGCCAAGGGGAGTGAATACTTTCGCAAGCTACTGTAAGTAAGCATTTCACGGTATTTGGCGCATGTGACGAATAAAATTTGATTTGATTTCTTTGGCAGAAGGAACCTCTCCTCTGTCCATCTGGCCACTGTGAGGCTAAAAAGTAAGGTAAACAAACAGTTTCAGATCAGTTATTTTCAGATTGACACGTTTCTATGGAATAATAAAGTACATTACGTCAAAAACGTGATTTTCCTGTGTTTTATATTTTCAGACTGAGGTTGGAATAATACTGTATAATTGTGAAAATGACGATAATGGTGTTTTCGTGCAAGAACTGTTTGAATAGACTGTAAAATTTCAGCCTGTTTTGGTGGGATGGAGTTTTGGCCTGCCTGGCGACATCACCTGGTGGTATAAATTAATAGACCAATAACAAAAATAGTTTCAAACCTCTCTGCCAATAACAGCTAGTTTTCATGTTATATATCTCTCCCATTAGGCCCCTACTCAGACCACTTATAGACAGTCCTAGCAAAGTTCTTGCTTGCGAAATTGCTCCTTGCTAAGAAGCTACATGACTAAAAGTATTTGGTCACCTGCTCGTTGAACATCTCATTCCAAAATCATGGGCATTAATATGGAATTGGTCCTTCCCAGATGGCAGAAAAGGGGGCTTTCCACTAAGTGTTGGAACATTGCTGAGGGGACTTGCTTCCATTCAGCCACGAGCATTAGTGAGGTCGGATGCTGGTGTTGGGCGATTAGGCCTGGCTCGCAGTCGCCGTTCCAATTCATCCCAAAAGGGTTTGATGGAGTTGAGGTCAGGGCACTGTGCAGGCCAGTCAAGTTATTCCATATCGATTTTGACAAACCATTTCTGTATGACCTTGCTTTGTGCACGGGGGCATTGTCATGCTGAAACAGGAAAGGGCCTTCCACAAACTGTTACCACATAGTTTGGAAGCACAGAATCGTAGAATGTCATTGTATGCTATAGGGTTAATATTTCCCTTCACTGGAAATAAGGGGCCTTAGCCCGAACCATGAAAAATAGCCCCAGACCATTATTCCTCCTCCACCAAACTTTACAGTTGGCACTAAGCATTGGGGCAGGTAGAGTTCTCCTGTATCCGCCAAACCCAGATTTGTCTTTCGGACTGCCAGATGATGAAGCGTGATTAATCACTCCAGAGAATGTGTTTCCACTGCTCCAGAGTCCAATGGTGTTGTGCTTTACACCACTCCAGCTGACACTTGGCATTGCAAGTGCATGGTGATCTTAGGCTTGTGTGCGCCTGCTCGGCCATGGAAACCCATTTCATGAAGCTTACGACGAACAGTTCTTGTTCTGATGTTGCTTCCAGAGGCAGTTTGGAACTCGGTAGTGAGTGTTGCAACCGAGGACAGATGTTTTTTATGCGCTTCAGCACTTGGTGGTTCCGTTCTGTGAGCTTGTGTGGCCTACCACTTTGTGGCTGGGCCGTTGTTGCTGCTAGACTCCACTTAACAATACCAGCACTTTCAGTCGACCAGGGCAGCTCTAGCAGGGCAGACATTTGACTAACTGACTTGTTGGAAAGGTGTCATCCTATGACGGTGCCACGTTGAAAGTCCCTGAGCTCTTCAGTAAGGCCATTCTCCTGCCAATGTTTGTCTATGGAAACGGCATGGTTGTGCGCTCAACTTTATACACCTGTCAGCAAAGGGTATGGCTGAAATAGCCAAATAAACTAATTTAAAGTGGTGCCCACATACACTATATACACAAAAGTATCTCTCTTATTTTTTGACCATTTTAATTGAAAAAAAATAACAGTAAGGTACTTAATATTAAATAGGCTGTTATTGTAAATAATAATTGGTTCTTAACTGACTTGCCTAGTTAAATAAAGGCTCAATTAAACAATTCAAAAATATATATAATGATTTGATATTGCGTTAAAACTGCTGCATTTTGGGATTGTCTAATTCTTTTAGGATTGTGAAATGAGGTTTTAGTGGTATGTATGTCTTTGTGTGTGTGTGTGTGTGTGTGTGTGTGTGTGTGTTATCAGAACTAGCCTATAGGGACATTTCATAAACAAAGAATGAATGAGAGCAGATTAAAGCAGCAGAGGAAACCTTCGTGTTTGTAGGGGACAGAGGGGGCTAAAGAGATCTTTCTCTATAAAGTGTATGACTACGTGTGTTAAACATCTGCTCATATCGGCCAATATCCCACAATCGGAGCTGGCTGCAGTCCTTCCTCCCTCAAGTTTCTTCCCATAGGCTAGCCTATTCTCTCCGGCCGCAATCACACACTATTGGCCCGGTCAGGTGACAGGCTTTGGGGAAGCTGGCCAGCCTCGTTCTCGCTTTCCATCATTTAACACGCCATCGCCAACCGGGAGTGCACGGGAACGGGATAGAGCATCGGATTTATCGGAATATTTTCCAGATATCGGACAAAACTGATTTAGGGTCAACGGCATGGGCGAGCGAACGGCATTTCTGCTGTTATGGGTTGCGACCTTGACGCTGGCATCTGAGGTAAGAAAAGGGGAGAACAGGTCAGCGTTCTTCGTGTATCGGGCAAAGCACGAACCTCCATAAGCTAGTTCCCGTCCCTGTAGCAGCGGAGGATAAGGGTGAACTGAAGGCAGGAGGAGTGAAAATAACGGAATTCAGACCCACGGTGAATCAGGATTGCATTTGGAGGCAGAAAGATATGTTACTAAATTACAAAATTCTACAATGTTTTTAAGGCACTACGCTAAACACCATAGGTTTTAATGCGATTACTAGGCTAAATTTCTCATCTTGTTCCAACCACTCCATATTTCTGCTAGTTGCAGCCTGCGTAGTAGTGTCGAGAATAGCTTGTTTTTATCTACCTCATAGCCTTAACTAGCTTTGGAGTGGAATATCCAAATGCGTAAAGCAAAAACATTCAACATTTCTTTTTAGGCCTATAATTGCCCTACTGTTGAATCTGTCAACGACACTGGATTGACAGTTTGGCACTAGATTACATGGACCTGGAATGACAAAATAAAGTATTGGTCCGTTTCTCTACTGACAGACTACTCATTTAGCCTATATGCGAAAATATTAGGGCCTAGCTATATTGTGAGGTTACGTTGTTTCAATGGTGTTAAAGGTATGCTGGCGTGTATGAATTAGTTGGAGTCCGTTGCAAAACGTTTCGTCTGTTACAAAACGTTTTGCAACGGAAACAATTTACCATTTACTCTAGGAAGCAAACAGAGCAAAAAAAAACGGGGAGGGACATACCAGATTTTGTCCAATATAAAATATAGCTTCCGTTGCAAAACGTTTTCCGTTTGGAGTAAACAATTTCCTTTGCAAAATGTTTTGCAACGGAATCTGACTAATGAATACACCCCGCATTTTGTATTTTTCACGGGTGTGTGATCCTTTTCAGGAATATTGAACAGATTAGGCTAGACACGCGTTTAGACCTGATAAACAACATAATTAAGCCTACGGACCATAAAGCAGTCTATTATCATTTTAAGGTTGTCGACCGGTTCAACTGCAAGCGACGCTGCAACCCATGGGTTATCAATGGGGATATCAATACCCCCCCCCCCAAAAAAAAATCGGTGCCTAAAATTAACCTACCATGAAAATGCAATTCTATTGCAATGATAGGCTATCTGCTTATCAACATCAAATGAAGGACCAACAAGTTACATCCTTCGGGCATTTTACACTTTAACTAGCGTAGGGCCTCCCAGTGAGCACGTCCGACACCTGATGTACATGGACATTGAAAAGTTGTAGAAATGTGTTCCGTCCACCCTGGCCTTGATTTCAATGTCCACAGACGTCCGGCCCAGACCGGCCTCGATTTGTCCCGATCATAGACATTTATGATTTGGTTCTGACAATAATAGATGTCTTTGTTTCACAAGTTTGGACAGCACAGTACAGTAGGGCATAGCAGAGTAATAGTTCAGTACAGTAAATGCGTATTTTCAATTTCCAGAATCGACGTCGTTTCATCTTTCGCTCAGAGCCTAAATTCAACCCGTTTATCTTTGTATGTTGGATTCGATTTCAACGTCTTTTCAACATAATTTTGCTCATGCTGTGACCCATTTTCAAATCTCTATGTTAGATTCACATAGCAGGGTTTATTTTAGTCTATAAATCAGTTTGTGCCTACTCCTTTTGAGAGTGAAGACACATTGTTGCTTTTCCGATACATGGAAATATGGAACTGCTGTGCATATGGATACTTATGGAACAGACATTAACATGATACAATGTTGCGTTTGCCACATAACCGGCCAGTGGATGCTGATGGGTTTATGTGGAGTGGAGAATGGAAAAGAGTGAAGCTTGACACAAGCAAGATGGCGTCAGTGCTGCAGTGCTGAGATACACGGTGGCTAGACGGCACTGAGGAGGTTGCTGTTTTTAACAGCGCATTATTTGATTTAAGAGTTATGACACAGCATCAAATTGTCTATGTTCGTGAGTAAAGCCTCAAAATGGGCCTGGGTCGATAGTAGTAGCTTATGTTGCATCTAGACTGTTTTACGCCATTCCTTGGTGCCTTGACTGTAAGCATAAAACCAACAGGATAATTGCACTGTAAACTAGTAAACAAAGTGTGCATACCAGAACAGTCGGTCAACCCCGACATGCTAAAAGACATGGACAAGTCTCTGTTTGACAGCTGCTCTATTAGGAACATAAAACAATGTGTTTAACGTTTTCTTATCATCTTTATATCATTTTGAAGGTGTTTAGGGAAAGAATAGTCTACTTTGGTTGCAGTGTGTATGTGTGTGTTTGTTTTGTGTACCTGTAACTGATGGAGAAAGAAAAGCACAACTGTAGGCACATTTTACTTGGCCACACCAAGTAGCCTAATCATTTGCAACATCACCAATAAAAACACAATCTGGCGCAGCGGTCCAAGGCACTGCATCACTACAGCCTGCGGTTCGATCCCAGGCTGTGTCACAACCGGTCACGGAAGTCCCATATGGCGGCGCACAATTGGCCCAGCGTTGTCCGGGTTTGGCCGCCATTCTAAATAAGAATTTGTTCTGACTTGCCGATGTGAAATGGCTAGCTAGTTAGCGGTGGTGCGTGCTAATAGTGTTTCAGTCGGTAACGTCACTCGCTCTGAGACCTAGAAGTAGTTGTTCCCTTTGCCCAGCAAGGCCTGCGGCTTTTGTGGCGCGATGGGTAACGATGCTTCGAGGGTGACTGTTGTTGATGTGTGCAGAGGGTCCCTGGTTCGAGCCCAGGTTGGGGCGAGGAGAGGGACGGAAGTAATACTGTTACATTGATGCTGTTGACCCGGATGACTGGTTGCTGAGGAAAAGGAGGAGGTCAAAAGGGGTTGAGTGTAACGGATGTGAAACGGCTAGCTAGTTAGCATGGTGCGCGCTAATAGCGTTTCAATCGGTGACGTCACTCGCTCGGAGACCTAGAAGTAGTTGTTCCCCTTGCTCTGCAAGGGCCGCTTTTGTGCTTTTGTGGCGCGATGGATAACAATGCTTCGTGAGTGACTGTGGTTGATGTATGCAGAGGGTCCCTGGCTCGAGGCGAGGAGAGGGACGGAAGCTATACCGTTACACCTACTTACATAAAGGTTACACAAACAGACACTGACCACAAAGTTACTTTGTTGCCATTTACGTACGTCCCCGTTTACCAGGGACTGTAGTTGTCTCGCACACCTTCAGTGCTGGTCATAAAAAGTGCTAGCTAGCTCATGGATTTTTAATTTTTTAACCTTTTTTTTAACCTTTATTTAACTAGGCTTGTTAAGAACAAATTCTTATTTTCAATGACGGCCTAGGAACAGTGGGTTAACTGCCTGTTCAGGGGCAGAACGGCAGATTTGTACCTTGTCAGCTCGGGGGTTTGAACTTGCAACCTTCCAGTTACTAGTCCAACGCTCTAACCACTAGGCTAGGCGTACAATGTTCTTCCCCAAAAACATAGCAAAATAACAATCTGTTTCAGTAGCTATAGTTAGCTAGATGTCATCATCTAAAATCACCCGAATTCATAAGACAGTTCTTATTTGATTAATGGTGGTCGGACACATCTATGTGACGCTAGCCACAATAAGGATTAGCCACAGTAGTGAACTTTAGCCTTCAAAATAAACGTATGTCTTTGACAGTGAAGCAAATTAATACAAATAGTAGAATTATGCTATAATTGAATAGATCATGCTAAACGAGGTTGGAATGTTATATATAATCAACTAAAGACAATATTTTGTTAATTAGACAAATGTGTTAATCACACTGGATGTATTATTAAAAAATTATACTTCAGAATTGCGTTGGGGGCATACTTATTTCACTCAAATCAAATGTATTTCTCACATACACATGGTTAGCAGGTGTTAATGCAAGTGCAGAGAAATGTTTGTGCTTCTAGTTCCAACAGTGCAGTAATATCTAACAAGTAATATAACCTAACAATTTCACAACAACTACCTTATACACACAAGTGTAAAGGAATGAATATGAATATGTAAATAAAAATATATAAATGAGGCAAGATGCAGTAGATGGTATAGCGTACAGTATATACATATGAGATGAGAAATGTAGGGTATGAGAACATTCTATAAAGTGGCATTGTTTAAAGTGGCCAGTGATGCATTTAATTCCATCAAGATTGCAAGATGCAGTAGATGGTAGAGAGTACAGTTTAAACATATGAGATGAGTAATGTAGGGTAAGTAAGCATTATATAAAGTGGCTAGTGATGCATTTAATTACATCAAGATGGCAAGATGCAGTAGATGGTATAGAATACAATATATACATATGAGATGAGTAATGTAGGGTAAGTAAACATTTATATAATATAAAGTGGCAAGTGATAAATTGATTACATCAATTTTTCCATTATTAAATTGGCTGGAGTTGAGTCAGTGTGTTGGCAGCAGCCCCTCAATGTTAGTGATGGCTGTTTAACAGTCTGATGGCCTTGAGATAGAAGCTGTTTTTCAGTCTCTCGGTCCCAGCTTTGATGTACCTGTACTGACCTCTCCTTCTGGATGATAGTGGGGTGAACAGACAGTTGCTCGGGTGGTTGTTGTCCTTGATGATCTTTTTGGCCTTCCTGTGACATCGGGTGGTGTAGGTGTTCTGGAGGGCTGGTAGTTTGCACCCGGTGATGCGTTGTGCAGACCTCACTACCCTCTGGAGAGCCTTACGGTTATGGGCGGAGCAGCTGCCGTACCAGGCGGTGATACAGCCCGACAGGATGCTCTCGATTGTGCATCTGTAAAAGTTTGTGTTTTTGGTGACAAGCCGAATTTCTTCAGCCTCCTGAGGTTGAAGAGGCGCTGCTACACCTTCACCACACTGTCTATATGGGTGGACCACTTCAGTTTGTCCTTGATGTGTACGCCGAGGAACTTAACTCTCCACCCTCTCCACTACTGTCCTGTCAATGTAGATAGGGGACTACGATTGCGTAGTCTGTGGCTCTATTGGGGCAGTAAGCAAATTGGAGTGTGTCTCGGGTGGAGGTGATATGGTCCTTGACTAGTCTCTCAAAGCACTTCATGATGACGAAGTGAGTGCTACAGGGCGGTAGTCATTTAGCTCCGTTACCTTAGCTTTCTTGGGAACAGGAACAGTGGTGGCCCTCTTGAAGCATGTGGGGACAGCAGACTGGGATAAGGATAGATTGAATATGTCCGTAAACACACCAGCCAGCTGGTCTGCGCATGCTCTGAGGATGCGGCCGGGGATGCCGTCTGGACCTGCAGCCTTGCGAGGGTTAACACGTTTAAATGTTTTACTCAAGTTCGGCTACAGTGAAGGAGAGCCTGCAGGTTTTGGTGGCGGGCTGTGTCAGTGGCACTGTATCGTCCTCAAAGCGAGCAAAACAGTTGTTTAGTCTGTCTGGGAGCAAGGCATCATGATCCGCGACAGGGCTGGTTTTTGTTTTGTAGTCCGTGATTGACTGTAGACCCTGCCACATACCTCTCGTGTCTGAGCGGTTGAATTGCGACTCCACTTTGTCTCTGTATTAAGCCTCCTCAATGTACAGTTGATGTCGGAAGTTTACAAACATCTTTGCCAACTACATTTAAACTCAGTTTTTCATAATTCCTGACATTTAATCCCAGTAAAAATTCCCTGTTTTAGGTCAGTTAGGAGCACCACTTTATTTTAAGAATGTGAAATGTCGGAATAATAATAGTGATTTAATTATACTTGTATTTCTTTCATCACATTCCTTCCACAAGCTTCCCACAATAAGTTGGGTGAATTTTGGCCCATTCCTCCTGACAGAGCTGGTGTATCTGAGTCAGGTTTGTAGGCCTCCTTGCTCGCAAATGCTTTTTCAGTTCTGCCCACAAATTTTCTATAGGATTGAGGTCAGGGCTTTGTGATGGCCACTCCAATACCTTGACTTTGTTATACTTAAGCCATTTTGCCACAACTTTGAAAGTATGCTTGGGGTCATTGTCCATTTGGGAGACCCATTTTGCATCCAAGCTTTCCTGATGTTGCTTCAATACGTCCACATAATTTTCCTGCCTCATGATGCCATCTATTTTGTGAAGTGCACCAGTCCCTCCTGCAGCAAAGCACCCCCACAACATGATGCTATCACCCCTGTGCTTCACGGTTGGGATGGTGTTCTCTGGCTTGCAAGCCTCCCCCTTTTTCCTCCAAACATAACGATGGTAATTATGATCAAACAGTTATATTTTTGTTTCATCAGACCAGAGAACATTTATCCAAATAGTATGACCTATGTCCCCATGTGCAGTTGCAAACTGTAGTCTGGCTTTTTATGGCGGTTTTGGAGCAGTGGCTTCTTCCTTGCTGAGTGGCCTTTCAGGTTATATCAACATAGGACTCGTTTTACTGTGGATATAGATACTTTTGTGCCTGTTTCCTCCAGCATCTTCACAAGGTCCTTTGCTGTTGTTCTGGGATTGATTTGCACTTTTCGCAACAAAGTACATTCATCTCTAGGAGACAACGCGTCTCCTTCCTGTGTGGTATGACGGCTGCGTGGTCCCATGGTGTTTATACATGTGTACTATTGCTTGTACAGATGAATGTGGTACCTTCAGGCATTTGGAAATTGCTCCCAAGGATGAACCAGGCTTGTGGAGGTCTACAATTTTCATTCTGCGGTCTTGGCTGATTTCTTTTGATTTTCCCATGATGTCAAGCAAGAGGCACTGAGTTTGAAGGTAGGCCTTGAAATACATCCACAGGTACACCTCCAATTGACTCAAATGATGTCAATTTGCCTACCAGAAGCTAAAGCCATGACATAATTTTCTGAAATTTTCCAAGCTGTTTAAAGGCACAGTCAACTTAGTGTAAGTAAACTTCTGACCCACTGGAATTGTGATACAGTGAAATAATCTGTCTGTAAACAATTGTTGGAAAAATGACTTGTGTCATGCACAAAATAGATGTCCTAACCGACTTGCCAAAACTATAGTTTGTTTACATGAAATTTGTGGAGTGGTTGAAAACGAGTTTTAATGACTCCAACCTAAGTGTATGTTAACTTCTGACTTCAACTGGATATCTCATTAAGTCTGGATTTTTAAGCCTCCATATATGCAATGGTTTTAATGTGTCCATGATATTCGTAATTTCCCAAATAGCTTGAAGGTGTTTTCATTTATGATCCGTTGGGGTACTTAAAACTGTATTCTAATCTCCCACCATAGTAATAGTCATTTGTTGCTTGTGAGCTCGAGAGATTAGCATATATCATATAGAAGAAGTGTGGATCATCATTATTTCTACCATATAGATTAATTAGCAACATCTGTTTATCGTCCAATTGCATGTTTTAAAATGATCCACCTTTCTTTCCGATCTGTTTGGACAGTTTGCACACTCCGATCAAAATTGTTATTAATTAATATGATCACCCCTTTTGAGATTCTTTGCCCATGACAGAAATATATTTCTCCCTCCCAGTCCTTTTTCCATATAACCTCATCTGTAATTGGAGAGTGAGTTTCCTGTAAACAATAGATATTATGTTCCTTCTCTTTGAGCCAGGTAAAGACTGTCATTTTTATAATCAATCTGCTAAGCCATTGCAATTACAGCAGAATGTGGAACATAATACTACTAACAATAATAAATTATTATATCCTCATTACTGTCATAAAAACTGTGATGCACAAATATCCATATACAGCTGCTCATTATTGGCTCCCTTTATGAGTTGGCAGTTGTCAAATACAACAAAGGAAAGCCAAATTCTGCTGAAAATGATAGGCTCACTAATTCACATCCCTACAATCACAATGGAGGAAAGACATTCCTTCATTTCATTAGATCAGAATGTCAGTAAAATGAGATGAATAAATTGAAAACATGTCGTCAATTTCATCCTTGTTGATATTCTAGCATTGCAAATATAATTTGAGGAATCTGCAATAACTGATGGGTATCTGATTTATACATCCCAACACCCTTGCAAATAATACATAATCCTAATGTATAATTGCCCTTGACACTAAAGGACAAATAGGGAAAAATAATAATAAAACAATATATGCAGAAATTGTAATTATAGTGATTTGTTGTATATCGTAAATTTAGATCTTTATAAAATATGATTCCAGGACATCCCCCTTTTGCACCAGGGTCGCTGTTCCAATGCTGTTCTACAAAACGTGGAAAAGGTGTGGAGGGAGAAAGCTAGAGCGTAGACAAAAGAAATAAGATCAAAATGGTCCGGCACCATGGGAAAACATTATGGCACACGAGACACCTGTTAGTGGACTAATCCACCGCGGAGGCAGCGGCATAGCAGTATCACCAGAAGAAGATTAGAAATGATCAGAATTAACGGTAAATGTACGTTTGTTTGGTAACTGTCATTTTGTTAATGCATTCGATATATTATTATTATTACAGTCTGACTGTTTTCGCTGTAGGAGTTGACATGTTGTTTGCAGAGCGTACAACCTAGTGAAACTTGTGAGAAAAGTTTAGATTTATTTAATTCCATTTACGAGATGTCAATTTATTCATTGTTTTTTGTTTGGAGCGCTCCTGTCAATCTTAAGGAAGGAAACGCACCTGATTACGCATAGAACTAGGCCTAGGCTACGTGGTCTGCGTGCAAATGTAGACCTATAAATGTGTCTATTTGTGCTCTATTTCTGAGGAGTATTTCTGTCTGTAATAAAGTCCTTTTGTGGGGAGAAAATCATTCTGATTGGCTGAGCCTGGCTCCCAAATGGGTAGACCTATGCCAACCCAGTCATGTGAAATCCATAGATGAATTAAGGCATAATGGTATTTATTTAAATCTTTGAAACTGTTGCATGTTGAGTTTTATTTTTGTTCAGTATAGTTGATTTTATTCTAGCATAGGGTGTCTATATATGGAAAAAATACACATGTTGACCAACCGATTGGTCAAAAGAACAGACGACTCTCGGTCGATCAAGATTTTTTTTGTCGGGGACAGCCCTACTGTAAGGGCACCTTGCCCTTTACTGATTGTTCGCGGCCTAGTAGTCTGATGGAGACAAAAAACAACTGTTTTTACCAAATATTGTTGTAATGCTGTGTATTAGGAACTAGCTTAGCATGCCAGAATTACTCAGTCATATTGTAACCTTTGATTCCCTGAAGAGCTAGTTGTTTATGTACAGCCTATCCAATACTAAGCGCACATTCTGTTTCTCTGCTCTGTCTTTTGAAAATGGGATAAAGGATGCGTTGTCTCTCTTATTTCATGGGGGAGTTTTTCGTTGATAGAGAATGGTGTGCCCTTCAACTCCCTACCCCTTTCCAACACGGCCACCTTCATCTTGTAATGTGAGAGTCTAGCAAGAATGGGTCAGGGTTTCTGGGGAACCCTTTGGCCAAAATGATGCGGTCTTCGGAAATCAATCTTATCCACCTGTTTGTTGGCCATTTTTAAGATTGCTTAGTAAAATCCTTCACCTTTTCTTTATTTTCATTCTCTTTCGCTCACTTTATGACTTTGTCATGCTTCTGCATTTTTAGGTCAAGTAGCTCCACTTTCATTTCAGTGTTATCACTCAGGAGTTTCATCATTGATTTTAGGGAGTCTGACGCTTTCAAACCTTTGTTTTCAGTCATTATTTCTTCCGTTCATTTGTTGCTGTTATCCATTCCTACCTTGAGGGCCTCGATGTCCTCCATTACTCCGGGCTGTAGATCAAGCTGTTGAGGCCTTATGTACATGCTTGCCGTCAATGCACTGTCCTTTTTGGACATTGTTGTACCCGCATCCTCTTCCATTGTTATGTTTGATTGTTTGGAAGGACGTTTCGCTGGATTAAATCATCTCTCTTGGTCACTTTGTCAATTCGATATGCTTGAACAGCAAGTCAATCTATAAAAAGTTCATAGTTTTCTGTTATCCGTAGTGTAATTAGTTATAGGCTAATTTCGCAGATTTTAAGATTCATTGGATGAGTTGTGCCCACCATGCCATCACATGCCACGTCATTTCCCCTCAGGGAAGGTGGTACTTACCAAGGAGAGGCTGCACTATAGCAGAGTGTAGCCTCTCCTTGGTATGTCACCTTCCTGGAGATGGTGGGACCTGAAGTAAACTGTCTGTCACCTAGCTAGCTAGCTTGCTCTAGTCTCATGGTAGGCTATGGTTGGTACCAGAGTGCTAGTCAGCCAGTGGCAGGTATCAAATCCTGGCAGGGTTGGAACAAGACAAGCTACATAAACACAAGCTCCCTTTTTCCTAAGCATAACAGGCACTCCCAAGGTCTTAATCATGTGGAATGGGATTTCTGTTGTTACTCCTGTTACAACTGACCCCCTCAATAACAAGGACTTTTCTTGGGATTGTATTACTGCTTGCATGTCACATACTGTGTAATGTTGAGTGACCAAAACCAGGCTGGTCTGTGGCTGATCATGGTCAATGGTACAGTTTAGAGGTCGACCGATTATGATTTTTTTCAACGCCGATACCGATTTATTGGAGGACCAAAAAAGGCCGATACCGATTAATCTGACGTTTTTTTACATTTTTTAAAATTTTTTACATTTATTTGTAATGATGACAATTACAACAATACTGAATGAACACTTATTTAACTTAATATTATACATCAATAAAATCAATTTAGCCTCAAATAAATAATGAAACATGTTCAATTTGGTTTAAATAATGCAAAAACAAAGTGTTGGAGAAGAAAGTGAAAGTGCAATATGTGCCATGTAAGAAAGCTAACGTTTAAGTTCGTTGCTCAGAACATGAGAACATATGAAAGCTGGTGGTTCCTTTTAACATGAGTCTTCAATATTCCCAGGTAAGAAGTTTCAGGTTGTAGTTATTATAAGACTATTTCTCTCTATACGATTTGTATTTCATATACTTTGACTATTGGATGTTCTTATAGGCACTTTAGTATTGCCAGTGTAACAGTATAGCTTCCGTCCCTCTCCTCGCTCCTACCTGGGCTCGAACCAGGAACACATCGACAACAGCCACCCTCGTAGCAGCGTTACCCATGCAGAGCAAGGGGAACAACTACTCCAAGTCTCGGAGCGAGTGACTTTTGAAATGCTATTAGCGCGCACCCCGCTAACCAGCTAGCCATTTCACATCGGTTACACCAGCCTAATCTCGGGAGTTGATAGGCTTGAAGTCATAAACAGCATAATGCTTGAAGCACCGCGAAGAGCTGCTGGCAAAACGAACGAAAGTACTGTTTGAATGAATGCTTACGAGCCTGCCATCGCTCAGTCAGACTGATCTATCAAATCATAGACTTAATTATAACATAATAACACACAGGAATACAAGCCTTAGGTCATTAATATGGTCGAATCCGGAAACTATCATCTCGAAAACAAAACGTTTATTCTTTAAGTGAAATACGGAACCGTTACATATTTTATCGAACGTGTGGCATCCCAAAGTGTAAATATTGCTGTTACATTGCACAACCTTCAATGTTATGTCATAATTACGTAAAATTCTAGGCAAATTAGTTCGCAACGAGCCAGGCGGCCCAAACTGTTGCATATACCCTGATTCTGTGTGCAATGAATGCAAGAGAAGTGACACAATTTCGCCTGGTTAATATTTCCTCCTAACCTAACCTGGATTTCTTTTAGCTAAATATGCAGGTTTAAAAATATATACTCCTGTGTATTGATTTTAAGAAAGGCATTGATGTTTATGGTTAGGTACACGTTGGAGCAACGACAGTCCTTTTTTGCGAATGCACACCGCATCGATTATATGCAACGCAAGACACGCTAGATAAACTAGTAATATCATCAACCATGTGTAATTAACTAGTGATTATGATTGATTGTTTTTTATAAGATTAGTTTAATGCTAGCTAGCAACTTACCTTGGCTTACTGCATTTGCGTAACAGGCAGGCTCCTCGTGGAGTGCAATGTAAGGCAGGTGGTTAGAGCGTTGGACTAGTTAACTGTAAGGTTGCAAGATTGAATCCCCGAGCTGACAAGGTAAAAATCTGTCTCTGCCCCTGAACAGGCAGTTAACCCACTGTTCCTAGGCCGTCATTGAAAATAAGAATGTGTTCATAACTGACTTGCCTAATTAAATAAAGGTTAAATAAAGGTGTAAAAAAAAATAACTGCATCCAAAAATACCGATTTCCAATTGTTATGAAAACTTGAAATCGGCCCTGATTAATCGGCCATTCCGATTAATTGGTCGACCTCTAGTACATTTGCATGTACAATCTCTGTCCCATTCCCACTACTGTTACAGGGATTCCTCCTCTATCAACAAATTGTTCAGAGATCTGCACAGCCTGAGGAAGCCTGTGGAACCAGGACAGCCCTAGCTGACGATTGGTGGATTCAGGGAGGGTATCTGATCCTAGATCTGTGCTTAAGGGAAAAATCCACTCCATAAGCAGTGTCACTTGCCACATCATCATGATGCGAAATGCATAATTTGATGTAAAACACATCATCATGAGGATGTGACAAATGAGACTACTTCTTGAAAGTCCAATATCTTGAGAAATGTTGGGACTGTATGAACAGTGGACTAATGAAAGAAATGCCAAAATATATAGGTGGATTTTTCCATGAATGGCAACTCCTGCATCAACCAGCACCTTAACCCAGTTCATTGTGCTGACTCAAGCCTAGTGAATCTATGGTGAGTGTCTTCACTCCTGATGACCAGGTGGTGAATTAAGATTCTAGAAGGCACCAACACCTGCAACCCGGCTGATGCTGTCTCCCTTTCCGTTGCCATACCAACATCGTTGCTGTTGACACCATCTTGGAAATGCTGCAGTCCTCTCCCCATCGCATCAGTTGGTTCTGGCATCCCACTACCACCTCATAATATCAACATCCATTCAGGCTCCTTAATGGATGATAACTATGGTTCATGTTTGTGTTCCTCATGTCAGCCATGTTCCTCGAGGGCCCCTTACAATTAAACACAAATAAACTAGACAAAGACTTAATAAACCAGCAGTGTCAAAGAGCTTCCCTGCAGGTAGGCAAGGACTGTCCCCGACAAAAAACAAAATATTGTTTGATCGAGAGTCATTGGTTCTTTTGAACAATCGATTGGTCCACATTTTCAAATGTGTACTTTTCCAAATATAGACACACCCTGTGTTTGAATAAAATCAACTATATGTTGGCTACTTTGCCTGAAGCTTTAAGCACTGCAATTTCAAATTAAGACACACAAATTACTAAAGAGGGAGCCAGAGATCAATATAGGCTAACCAGAATATAGCCTGCCCGATGCTGCTGGACTTCACAGATTCTGCCTTTAATCTGTTGACGGTAATAGGCTACACCAGCGGTCGACAACCTTTTCCATTTGGAGTGCCAAGTTATGGTACCATTTCTACTGATTTTCATATGCACCTTTTCTTAGAACAGCTTCATTTCATTTATAAAAGTCTTCATATCTCAAAATCAATGTCATATGATTAATCAAATTCTATCTAAGTTAAAATGATACAAATCTAAAAGTAACATCTATTGCCAATATGTTTAAAAAATGTGCCTACAAACTGGACAAGCTGGACCCAAGTTAAAATAACTTTTAACTTGGGTCCAGCTTGAAACTGGTGCTAGCAAACTTGCAGCATTGTATAAAATATTCTAGGCCCCAGAGTTCCCTGGGTCTGTGAGCTCCGGACAGACAGACACAGCTGTAGGCTATTTGCGGAAGTGATAGTAAGTAATCAGGTACCCCTTTTTTATGGCATTTCCACCTGATCAGAACAATAAATGTTGCTGGAAAGTGCTGGAAAGATTTTTCAAATAGGCTACGTTGAACTATTGTCATTCTCAGTGAATTTAAAAACAGACTAGGCCTAGTTCTATGCGTAATCAGGTGCGTGTCCTTACTCAAGATTGACAGGAGCGCTCTAAACAAAAGACAATGAATACATTTAAATGAAATAAACCAAAAATAAACATGGAATGAAATAAACCAAAACTTTTTCCTCGTGTCACCTAGGTTGTCCACTCCTACAATGACATAGGGAAGACTGTAATAATATATTGAATGCATTAACAGAAATGACTGTAACCAAACCAACATTGTAGATGAGAAATGATCATTAACGGTAAATGTGTTACTGGTGTTGTCACGACTTCCGCCAACGTCGGCTCCTCTCCTTGTTTGTTCGGCGATCGATGTCACCGGCTTTCTAGCCATCGCCGCTCCATTTTTCATATTTCCATTTGTTTTGTCTTGTTCCATACACACCTGGTTCTCATTCCCCAATCACACTGCATGTATTTAGTCCTCTGTTCCCCTCCATGTCTTCGTGTGAAATTGTATTTATGTTATGTGGGTATTGTTACGCGCCTTACTTTTTGTCTATGTTCCGTGTTTGTGCACGTTTATGTACTTTTGTACTTTCGTTGGACCGGAATAAAAAGTGTGGCTGTTCACTTCACTCTGCTCTCCTGCACCTGGCTTCGCCTCCAGTACAAACCCTTAACAGGTGTGCTATCTTCACAGCCTCCGCAATGGATTAGTCCACTCAGACAGGTGTCTTGTGTTCCATAATTAAAATATATATTTGCCACTACTCAACTGAAAAAATCTTGGTCAACCAAACAATCGAACAGTTGACTAAATGGGGTCAGCCCTAAGGTAGGCTATAACAAAACAAGCACCTTGTGAGCGCAAACCAGACTCCCTGAATTGTTTCTTCACTGCTGCTATAAGAAATTAAAGGGCAACATACAGTGCCTTCGGAAAGTATTCAGACCCCATCAGGGACTGGGAGACTAGTAAAGATCAAGGCAAAGATGAACGGAGCAAAGTACAGAGGTCCTTGATGGAACACCTGCTCCGGAGCTCTCGGGTCCCTCCGACTGGGGCGAAGGTTCACCTTCCAACAGGACAATGATCCTAAGCACACAGCCAAGACAACACAGAAGTGGCTTCGGGACAAGTCTCCGAATGTCCTTGAGTGACCCAGGTAGGTCCAGTCTTAAAGAGGATCTGCAGAGAAGAATGGGAGAATCCCCAAATACAGGTGTACTAAGCTTGTGGCGTCACACCCGAAAAGACTCAATCTGAAATCGGTGCCATAGGTGCTTCAACAAAGTACTGAGTAAAGGGTCGGAATACTTATGTTAATGTAATATCTCAGTTAATAAAAAAAAAACAGTTGAATCAATATTAGAAAAAGGTTGTCACTTAACAAAAAGTCAAGGGGTCTGAAAACTTTCCCGAAGGCACTGTATATGTGTCCATCTATAACACTTGTATTGCAGACAAAATGGAAACCATGAATATGGGGAGAAAATATATAGAATATACATCCAAGTTTGTGTGGTAATTTAACATTAACTGCTACACTACAGGCTGCAGAAATAACTAGGGCCTAGTTTTTTTTTAATGAGTATCATCAATCTAGGAAATGGATCGTTGTGTTTTTCTTTTCGCAGGCCATTTACCAGCAGAATGGCAGCAGGCTTCTGTTTTGTAGTTTACGGCATCCTTCTTTTCCGATGTGCGCGAGACAAAAAGGAGAGCCAGACGGCCAGCTACAATGAAACTTCCTCCCATTGTATCACGGAACAAAAAGAGTGGGGAAAAACAATGATCTCAGAATGCTTTGCATTCAACTTTGTTGGAAAGTGCAAAGGTGGGCGGGTGGGGGGCGTAGATGTGTATTTTGTGCCCGCTGGTTTAGATTTTGAGTGCACTTCAACTGCAAATAATGTTTTTAATCATTTATTTACAGTAATTTGACTCCCTCTGCACTCCTCCTTCACTGCAGGTGCCTTCTGATGACTCAGTGGGTCTGCTGGCAGAGCCCCAGGTAGCCATGTTCTGTGGGAAATTCAACATGCATGTCAACGTTCAGAGTGGCAAGTGGGAGTCGGATCCCTTTGGCACCAAGAGCTGCATCGGAACCAAGGAGGGCATCCTGCAGTACTGTCAGGAGGTAGGAGGGGAGGGGGGATGAGAGGGAGGGAGAGGGGGGAGGAGATAAGAAGAGGCATCAGATTAGGTGGGGGAGGAGATAAGAAGAGGCATCAGATGAGGTGGGGGAGGAGATAAGAAGAGGCATCAGATGAGGTGGGGGAGGAGATAAGAAGAGGCATCAGATGAGGTGGGAGAGGAGATAAGAAGAGGCATCAGATGAGGTGGGAGAGGAGATAAGAAGAGGCATCAGATGAGGTGGGAGAGGAGATAAGAAGAGGCATCAGATGAGGTGGGAGAGGAGATAAGAAGAGGCATCAGATGAGGTGGGAGAGGAGATAAGAAGAGGCATCAGATGAGGTGGGAGAGGAGATAAGAAGAGGCATCAGATGAGGTGGGAGAGGGAGGGATAGGTGGGAGAGGGAGGGTTGGGTGAAAGAAAGAAGGTTGGGTGAAAGAAAGAAGGAAGGAAGGAGGGAGGGAGGGTTGGGTGAGGGAGGGAGGGGTAGGCGGGTAGAGGGAGAGGTTGGTTAGAGGGAGAGGTGGGAGGGGGAGGGAAGGAGGGGTGGGAGGGAGAGGGGTAGATGGGATGGAGGGCAGGAGAGGTGGGAGGGGCGGAGATGTGGGCGAGGGGTAGGTGAGAGACTGAAGGAGAGGTGGGAGGAGAGTGAGGGAAATTTGGGAGAGGGAGAAAAAAGCGAGTGGTAGGAGAGAGGGGGGAAAGGAGTGGAAGAGGGTGGGAAGATAGAAGGGTGGAAACAGAATGAGATTAGGGTGAGAAAAGGGAACAAGGGAAGCGATAGGAAAGGGGGAGGTCCGAGGTAAATGTCTGGAATATTAAACCCATAGAAAACAACTGCGAAGTACATTCATTAAAGCATGCTCCTTCCCCCAGGTGTACCCTGAGCTCCAGATCACTAACGTGGTGGAGGCCAACCAGCCAGTCAGCATTCAGAGCTGGTGCAAGAAGGGACGCAAGAAGGGACGCAAGGAGTGTAGCAGTCACACACACATCGTGGTGCCCTACCGCTGCCTGGGTAAGTTGTGTGTGTAGGATAGAACAAAGTTGAATGTCCTTGAGGGGAAAATTGGCTTAGAACAACAGTAACGCTGTATAGAGAATAGTAATTACTGGTCATTACACACAACATAATACATACAGTGTCTTCGGAAAGTATTCAGACCCCTTGACTTTTTCAACATTTTGTTACGTTACAGCCTTATTCTAAAATGGATTAAATAAATACAAATCCTCATGACACATAATACCCAACAATGACAAAGCGAAAACAGGTTGTTTGAATTTTTTTGCAAATGTATTAAAAAATACATAAGTATTCAGACCCTTTGCTATGACACTCAAAATAAAGCTAATGTGCATCATGTTTCCATTGATCATCCTTGAGATGTTTCTACAACTTGATTGGAGTCCACCTGTGGTAAATTCAATTGATTGGACCTGATTAGGAAATTCACACACCTGTTTATATAAGGTCCCACAGTTGACAGTGCATGTCAGAGCAAAAACCAAGCCAAAGGAATTGTCCGTAGAGCTCTGAGACGGGATTGTGTCAAGGCACAGATCTAGGGAAGGGTACCATTGCTGCAGAATGCTGTGGTAGCCATGCTGGTTAAGTGTGCCTTGAATACTATAATAAATCACAGACCGTGTCACCAGCAAAGCACCATCACACCACCTCCTCCATGCTTCACGGTAGGAACCACACATGCAGAGATCATCTGTTCACCTTCTCTGCGTCTCACAAAGACACGGCAGTTGGAACCAAAAATCTAATATCCATGGCTCGTGTTTCTTGGCCCAATCAAGTCACTTCTTCTTATTCGTGTCCTTTAGTAGTGGTTTCTTTGCAGCAATTTGACCGTGAAGGCCTGATGCACGCAGTCTCCTCTGAACAGTTGATTTGTCTGTTACTTGAACTCTATGAAGCATTTATTTAGGATGCAATTTATGAGCCTGGTAACTATAATGAACTTATGCAGAGGCAACTCTGGGTCTTCCTTTCCTGTGTCGGTCCTCATGAGAGCCAGTTTCATCATAGCGCTTGATGGTTTTTGCGACTGTACTTGAAGAAACTTTCAAAGTTCTTGACATTTTCCACATTGACTAACCTTCATGTCTTAAAGTAATGATGGACTGTCATTTCTCTTTGCTTATTTGAGCTGTTCTTGCCATAATATGGACTTGGTCTTTTACCAAATAGGGCTATCTTCTGTATACCACCCCTACCTAGACACAACTGATTGGCTCAAATGCATTAAGAAGGAAAGAAATTTCACAAATTAACTTTTAACAAGGCACTCCTGTTGATTTGAAATGCATTCCAGGTGAATACATTATGAAGCTGGTTGAGGGGATGCTAAGTGTGCAAAGCTGTCATCATAAAATATACGTAGATTTTTTTTTTAACACTTCTTTGGTTACTACATGATTTCATAGTTTTGATGTCTTCACTATTATTCTACAATGTAGGAAATATGAAAAAACAAAGAAAAACCTTTGAATGAGGAGGTGTCCAAACTTTTGACTGGTTCTGTAGGTGTGCCAAGCTTGTAGCGTCATACTCAAGAAGACTCAAGGCCGTAATTCGCTGCCGAAGGTGCTTCAACAATGTACTGAGTAAAGGGTCTGAATACTTATGCAAATGTAAAATTTCAGTAAAAAAAAAATACATTTGCACAAAAATAATCAAAAAAAATTGTTTTTGCTTTGTCATTATGGTGTATTTTGTGTAGATTGATGGGGCGGGGGACTATTTAATCCATTTTAGAATAATGCTGTAATGTAACAAAATGTGGAACAAGTCCAGGGGTCTGAATACTTTCCGAATTCACTTTACATTGCACGTTACCTCTGTCATACACATTGTACGCTTCTCATGTAGCCACATACATTATACATATTGCACAATTTCCTTACACATTCTGTCAGTGGCGCTAACACAGTGTGTGTGCGCGTGTGTGTGAGAATCATTAATCTGTGTTTTGCAGTTGGAGAGTTTGTGAGTGATGCCCTGCTGGTTCCTGATAAGTGCAAGTTCCTGCATCAGGAGAGAATGGACATGTGTGAGAGCCACCTGCACTGGCACACCGTGGCTAAAGAGGTCAGGATGCTTTCATGGCTTATCACACAGTTCTGATGTGTTCAGGTCTCTGCTCTCTGGTCTCTCCTCTATCTATCTAGTACGCTCTATCTGTCTATACTGAACAAAAATATAAACCATTTCTAAGGTTTTACTGAGTTTGAGTTCATCGAAGGAAGTTAGTCAATTGAAATAAATCCATTAGGCCCAAATGTATGGATTTCACATGACTGGGCCTGGGGTGGGCCTGGGATGGCATAGGCCCACCGACTTGGGAGCCAGGCCCAGCCAATCAGAATTAGTTTTCCCCCACAAAAGGGCGTTATTACAGACAGAATTACTCCTCAGCACCACCCCCTCCTCAGACGGTTCTGCAGGTGAAGAAACTGGATGTGGAGGTCCTGGGCTGGCGTGGTTACACGTTCTCTGACAACAGCTCTGATGGACATTCCTGCAGTCAGCATGCCAATTGCACACTCCCTCAACTTGAGACATCTGTGGCATTGTGTTGTGTGACACAACTGCACATTTTCATTGCCTTTTATTGTCCCCAGCGCAAGGTGCACCTGTGTAATGATCATGCTGTTTAATCAGCTTATTGATATGCCACACCTGTCAGGTGGATGGATTATCTTGGCAAAGTAGAAATGCTCACTAACAGGGATGTAAACACATTTGTGCAGAATTTTTTTGGGATGGAACATTTCTGGGCTTTTATTTCAGGTCATGAAACATGGGACCAACACTTTACATGTTGCGTTTATATTTGTGTTCAGTCAAATGTTATATTCTCTCAACATTACACACAAAAGAATAAGGACATTACAAATGTCATGTGTGTATATATACAGTGTTGTAACGGTGTGCAAATAGTGAAAGTACAAAAGGGAAAATAAATTAACATAAATATGGGTTCTATTTACAAGGGTGTTTGTTCTTCACTAGTTGCCCTTTTTCTTGTGGCAACAGGTCACAAATCATGATGCTTTGATGGCACACTAGTATTTCACCCAACAGATATGGGAGTTTATCAAAACTGGATTTGTTTTCAAATACTTTGTGGATCTGTGTAATCTGAGGGAAATTTGTCTCTCTGGTCATACATTTGGCAGGAGGTTAGGAAGTGCAGCTCAGTTTCCACCTACTTTTGTGGGCAGTGTGCACATAGCCTGTCTTCACTTGAGAGCCAGGTCTGCCTATGGCAGCCTTACTATTGAAAGGCTATGTTCACTGAGTCTGTACATAGTCAAAGCTTTCCTTCATTTTGGGTCAGGTATTCTGCCAGTATTCTCACCTCTCTATCTATCTAGTGGTCTCTCTCCTCTATCTATCTAGTGTGCTCTCCTCTATTCAGTTCAAGGGGCTTTATTGGCATGGGAAACATATGTTAACATTGCCAAAGCAAGTGAAGTAGATAATATACAGAAGTGAAATAAACAATAAAAATTACACTCACAGAAGTTCCAAAATAATAAAGACATTACAAATGTCATATTATGTATATATACAGTGTTGTAACGATGTACAAATGGTTAAAGTACAAAAGGGAAAATATATAAGCATAAATATGGGTTGTATTTACAAGGGTGTTTGTTCTTCACTGGTTGACCTTTTCTTGAGGCAACAGGTCACAAATGTTGCTTCTGTGATGGCACACTGGTATTTCACCCAGTAGATATGGGAGTTTATCAAAATCGGGTTTGTTTTCAAATTATTTGTGGATCTGTGTAATCTGAGGGAAATATGTGTCTCTAATATGGTCATAAATTGGGCAGGAGGTAATGAAGTGCAGCTCAGTTTACACCTCATTTTGTGGGCAGTGTGCACAAAGCCTGTCTTCTCTTGAGAGCCAGGTCTGCCTACGGCAGCCTTTCTCAATAGCAAGGGTATGCTCACTGAGTCTGAATATAGTCAAAGCTTTCTTTGAGTTTGGGTCAGTCACAGTGGTCAGGTATTCTGCCACTGTGCACTCTCTGTTTAGGGCCAAATAGCATTCTAGTTTGCTCTGTTTTTTTGTTAATTCTTTCCAATGTGTCAAGGAATTATCTTTTTGTTTTCTCATCATTTGGTTGGGTCTAATTGTGTTTCTGTCCTGGGGCTCTGTGGGGTGTGTTTGTGAACAGAGCCCCAGGACCAGCTTGCTTAGGGGACTCTTCTCCAGGTTCATCTCTCTGTAGGTGATGACTTTGTTATGGAAGGTTTGGGAATCGCTTCCTTTTAGGTGGTTGTAGAATTTAACGGCTCTTTTCTGGATTTGGATAATTAGCGGGTATCGGCCTAATTCTGCTCTGCATGCATTATTTGGTGTTCTACGTTGTACACGGAGGATATTTTTGCAGAATTCTGCATGCAGAGTCTCAATTTGGTGTTTGTCCCATTTTGTGAATTCTTGGTTGGTGAGCGGACCCCAGACCTCACAACCATAAAGGGCAATGGGTTCTATAACTGATTCAAGTATTTTTAGCCAGATCCTAATTTAGCATGTCGAATTTTATGTTCCTTTTGATGGCATAGAATGCCCTTCTTGCCTTGTCTCTCAGATCGTTCACAGCTTTGTGGAAGTTACCTGTGGCGCTGATGTTTAGGCCAAGGTATGTATAGTTTTTTTGTGTGCTCTAGGGCAATGGTGTCTAGATGGAATTTGTATTTCTGGTCCTGGCGACTGGACCTTTTTGGACACCATTATTTTGGTCTTACTGAGATTTACTGTCAGGGCCCTGGTCTGGCAGAATCTGTGCAGAAGATCTAGGTGCTGCTGTAGGCCCTCATTGGTTGGTGACAGAAGCACCAGATTATCAGCAAACAGTATACATTTGACTTCAGATTCTAGTAGGGTGAGGCCTGGTGCTGCAGACTGTTCTAGTGCCCTCACCAATTCGTTGATATACAGTGGGGCAAAAAAGTATTTAGTCAGCCACCAATTGTGCAAGTTCTCCCACTTAAAAAGATGAGAGGCCTGTAATTTTCATCATAGGTACACTTCAACTATGACAGACAAAATGAGAAAAAAAATCCAGAAAATCACATTGTAGGATTTTTAATGAATTTATTTGCAAATTATGGTGGAAAATAAGTATTTGGTCACCTACAAACAAGCAAGATTTCTGGCTCTCACAGACCTGTAACTTCTTCTTTAAGAGGCTCCTCTGTCCTCCACTCGTTACCTGTATTAATGGCACCTGTTTGAACTTGTTATCAGTATAAAAGACACCTGTCCACAACCTCAAACAGTCACACTCCAAACTCCACTATGGCCAAGACCAAAGAGCTGTCAAAGGACACCAGAAACAAAATTGTAGACCTGCACCAGGCTGGGAAGACTGAATCTGCAATAGGTAAGCAGCTTGGTTTGAAGAAATCAACTGTGGGAGAAATTATTATGAAATGGAAGACATACAAGACCACTGATAATCTCCCTTGATCTGGGGCTCCACGCAAGATCTCACCCCGTGGGTTCAAAATGATCACAAGACCGGTGAGCAAAAATCACAGAACCACACGGGGGGACCTAGTGAATGACCTGCAGAGAGCTGGGACCAAAGTAACAAAGCCTACCATCAGTAACACACTACGCCGCCAGGGACTCAAATCCTGCATTGCCAGACGTGTCCCCCTGCTTAAGCCAGTACATGTCCAGGCCCGTCTGAAGTTTGCTAGAGAGCATTTGAATGATCCAGAAGAAGATTGGGAGGATGTCATATGGTCAGATGAAACCAAAATAACTTTTTGGTAAAAACTCAACTCGTCGTGTTTGGAGGACAAAGAATGCTGAGTTGCATCCAAAGAACACCATACCTACTGTGAAGCATGGGGGTGGAAACATCATGCTTTGGGGCTGTTTTTCTGCAAAGGGACCAGGACGACTGATCCGTGTAAAGGAAAGAATGAATGGGGCCATGTATCGTGAGATTTATGAGTAAAAACCTCCTTCCATCAGCAAGGGCATTGAAGATGAAACGTGGCTGGGTCGTTCAGCATGACAATGATCCCAAACACACCGCCCGGGCAACGAAGCATTTCAAGGTCCTGGAGTGGCCTAGCCAGTCTCCAGATCTCAACCCCATAGAAAATCTTTGGAGGGAGTTGAAAGTCCGTGTTGAGTTGAGTTGAGTTTATTTGTATTTTTACAGGGACAGTGCACATTAATCAATGTTTCAGTAAAAGTGCCGGTTTTAGCCAGCCGGCTAATTTTCAACCGCAGTCCCTGGGCAGGTTATTAAAAACAATTACAATATAGACAATAGCAACATAGAACAAGCAAGACATAGCAACATAGGACAAGCAAGACATAGCATACAGACAGAGCAACATAAAACAAAAAGCAGCAAGACAAAATTCATAAAAGCAACAAAGTGTTTCCACACCTCACAAGCTACAGACAACAGACAACATGGAGAGCGGCAACACACAGCTAGGGACCATGTTCACAAATCTGATTGACCTTTAGCCATGTCTTCAAGCATTTTGTGAAAGTGTGATATGTGGTGCAGTTGTGTGTCTGATGGCAGTGTATTCCAGACATGGGAAGCTCTCACAGAGAATGCAGATTTACTAAAGGTGCTTTTCCTTAGGGGAACTATACAGTCACCTCTCATGGCAGACCTTGTGGATCTGCTGCCATATGTCTGGGTTTTCTGTTTAACAAAAATATTGAGTGGAGGGGGAGCCAGGCCATTAAGGATCTTGAATACAAGACATGCGTTGGTGTATTGCACAAGATTTTCCCAACTCAAGAGCTCATGCTTTCTAAGGATGTGACAATGATGATGGCTATTGGGCTTCCTATCAAGCACTTTGAGAGCCTGTTTGTAGACAGACTGAATAGGTTTTAATGTTGTACAGCAAGCTTGGGCCCAACTAGTCAAGCAGTATGTTAAGTGGGGGAGTATCATAGATTTGAAGTACAGTTTTGCTACCTCTGTAGTCAAACAATTTAGTATAAATTGGAAATTAGCTAGGTTGAATTTGGTTATTTGAATTACCTTTTTCACATGCTTTTTAAAAGAGAGGTTGGAATCAAGTATGATGCCAAGGTACTTAAAATTGGATACCACCTGGAGCTTCTCCCCTGACACATAGACATCTGGCTCAGTAGCATCTGTTGCCCTCTTTGTGAAGAACATGCAAACAGTTTTTTTCACATTGAGATGCAGACACGAGTCACTGAGCCACTTTGTAACCTGGACCATTACAGTAGTGAGTTCTTGTGCAGCTTGTTGTTTGCTCTTTGCATGCACATATATCACTGTATCATCTGCATACATTTGAACTTCAGACCCAGTACAGACAGAAGGCAGATGATTAATGTACAGGCTGAACAGGAGGGGCCCCAGTATTGACCCTTGGGGCACGCCCACATCATAGCTACGAGTGGGCGACAGCTCATTGCTCACTCTGACACACTGAGTTCTGCCTTCAAGGTATGATTTCATCCATCTCAAGGCATCAGGGGAAAAGTTGAACTTGGACAATTTTGTGATGAGAATCTCATGGTTAACAGTATCAAAAGCCTTCCTTAGGTCCAGAAACACAGCCCCAACAGCACCCCCTTTGTCCATCTTGGACTTCACATTGCCCAGCAACAGCCCCAAAACATCACTGCTCTAGAGGAGATCTGCATGGAGGAATGGGCCAAAATACCAGCAACAGTGTGTGAAAACCTTGTGAAGACTTACAGAAAACGTTTGACCTCTGTCATTGCCAACAAAGGGTATATAACAGTATTGAGAAACTTTTGTTATTGACCAAATACTTATTTTCCACCATAATTTGCAAATTAATTAATTAAAAATTCCTACAATGTGATTTTCTGGATTTTTTTTGGTGGGAGAACTTGCACAATTGGTGGCTGACTAAATACTTTTTTGTCCCACTGTATATGTTGAAGAGGGTGGGGCTTAAGCTGCATCCCTGTCTCCCCCCACGGCCCTGTGGGAAAACATGTGTGTGTGCTTTTTACCTATTTTAACTGCGCACTTGTTGTTTGTGTCCATGGAATTTATAATGTTGTTTGTTTTTCCCCCAACACCACTTTCCATCAATTTGTATAGCAGACCCTCATGCCAAATTGAGTCGAAGGCATTTTTTAAATCAACGAAGCATGAGAAGACTTTGCCTTTGTTTTGGATAGTTTGTTTGTCAATTAGGGTGTGCAATGTGAACACGTGGTCTGTCGTGTGATAATTTGGTAAAAAGCCAATTTGACATTTGCTCAGTACATTATTTTCACAGAGGAAACGTACAAGTCTGCTGTTAATGAAAATGCAGAGGATTTTCCCAATGCTGCTGTTGACGTATATTGGGGTCAAATTTGTGTCCACTTTTGTGGATTGGGGTGATCAGTCCTTGTTTCCAAATATTGGGGAAGATGCCAGAGCTAAGGATGATGTTAGTGTTTTAGTATAGCCAATTGGAATTTGTCTATATATTTGATCATTTCATTGAGGATACCATCAACACCACATGCTTTTTTGGGTTGGAGGGTTTTTATTTTGTCCTGTAGTTCATTCAAGGTAATTGGAGAATCCAGTGGGTTCTGGTAGTCTTTAATAGTTGATTCTAAGATTTGTATTTGATCATGTATATGTTTTTGCTGTTTGTTCTTTGTTATAGAGCCAAAAAGATTGGAGAAGTGGTTTACCCATACATCTCCATTTTGGATAGATAATTCTTTGTGTTTAGTGTTTTCCAGTTTTCCCAGAAGTGGTGAGACTATATGGATTCTTCAATTACATTGAGCTGATTTCTGACATGCTGTTCCCTCTTTTTCCGTAGTGTATTTCTGTATTGTTTTAGTGATTCACCAAACTCAGGTTTTCCAGGTCTTTGTTTTTGGTTGGACAGGTTTCTCAATTTCTTTCTTAAATTTTTGCATTCTTCATCAAACCATTTGTCATTGTGGTTCATTTTTTAATTTGACATTTTTGGATTTGATAGGGAAGTTGAGAGATCAAATATAAGATTTTCTACTGCCCAGTTTACACCTTCACTATTACAGTGGAATATTTTATCCAGGAAGTTGTCTAAAAGGGATTGAATTTGTTGTTGCCTAATTGTTTTTTTGGTAGGTTTCCAAACATTCCTTCCATCTATAGCATTTCTTAATATTACTCACTTCCTTTTGGCTTTGATGCCTCATGATTGAGTATTGCTCTGTTCAAGTAGATTGTGATTTTGCTGTGGTCTGATAGGGGTGTAAGTGGGCTGACTGTGAACACTCTGAGAGACTCTGGGTTGAGGTCAGTGATAAAGTAGTCTACAGTACTACTGCCAAGAGATGAGCTATAGGTGTACCTACCATAGGAGTCCCCTCGAAGCCTACCATTGACTATGTACATACCCAGCGTGCGACAGAGCTGCAGGAGTTGTGACTTGTTTTTGTTGGTTATGATGTCATAGTTGTGTCTAGGGGGGCATATGGGGCAGGGAATGCTGTCACCTCCAGGCAGGTGTTTGTCCCCTTGTGTGCTGAGGGTGTCAGGTTCTTGTCTGGTTCTGGCATTTAGGTTGCCACAGACTAGTAAATTCTCTCCCTGGAAGAGAATTGATTGATTTCCCCCTCCAGGATAGCATTTAGGTTGCCACAGACTAGTACATTCTCTCCCTGGAAATGATAGCTTCTCCATCCTGGAGGGGGAAATCAGTCTTCATTAAAGTATGGGGATTCTAGTGGGGGGATATAGGTAGCACACAGGAGAACATTTTTCTCTGTTGAGGTCATTTCCTTTTGAATTTCTAGCCAAATGTAAAATGTTCCTGTTTTGATTAATTTAATAGATTAAGTTAGGTCTGCTCTTTACCAAAATTAGCTTACCCCCTGAGTCCCTTCCCTGTTTCACACCTGGTAGTTTAGTGGATGGGACTACCAGCTCTCTGTAACCTAGAGGGCAACCAGTGGGTCCGTCTCCTCTATACCAGGTTTACTTGTAGGATGACGATGTCTGTATTACCGATTTTTTTCTTTGATGAAGTCCAGGTTCCTGATCTTTAGGCCAAAGGCAGATGACCTCAGACCTTGGGTATTCCAGGATGAGATAGTGAAGGCTTTGTTTTCCATAAAGTGTCCAATGTTGTTGATCGTGTGGTTTGGCCTCAGGCCAGTAAGTGTGAGCAGAGCCTGCTGAGCATCTGGTACATGCCATTGGCTTGGGCTAGTGTAAGAGTGGGGGTTGGGCCTGTTTGCACACTCACTGCCTGGGCGTATGTGTAACTTCCATGTTGAGGCCCTCTTTGTGGGGGTGGGGTGCATGGGTTGGGCAGGAGGGGCATAGGTCTGATCTGAGGCTGGTGGTGTTGTGGCTGGTGATGTTGTGGTCTGGATGTAGGTCCTCTCGGCATGGGTCCTCTATGTGTAGGTCCAGGGGGAGGTCCTGCAGGTCTGGGAGGGTGTCTCGCTGGTCTGGACGGGGTGTCCATTGATTTGTTGCTCCTGTGTGAAGTGTTGGGGCTGCGTTTGAGAGCGATGTCTTTAGATGTCTTTAGAGTCCTGGCGAAGGTGGGCACTGCTGCCTTGTATAGGTGGACCTGCTCATAGATGCTGTTCAAGTCCAGGGTGGAGTGGTGGGCCAGGAAAACATTTGGTTTTGAGGCACTGTCATGGGAAATACTTGCGTTTACCTGCTGTATGGTAGCAGGGTGGAAGTCTTTTGTGGTAGCAAATCAAATTTGATTTGTCACATACACATGGTTAGCAGATGTTAATGCGAGTGTAGCGAAATGCTTGTGCTTCTAGTTCCGACCATGCAATAATATCTAACAAGTAATTTAACCTAACAATTTCACAACAACTACCTTGTACACACAAGTGTAAATGAATGAATAAGAATATCTACATAAAAATATATGGATGAGTGCTGGCCGAACGGCATAGGCAAGATGCAGTAGATGGTATAGAGTACAGTATATACATATGAGATGAGTAATGTAGGGTATGTAAACATTATATAAAGTGGCTAGTGATACATTTATTACATAATTTTTACCATTATTAAAATGGCTAGAGTTGAGTCTGTATGTTGGCAGCAGCCCCTCAATGTTAGTGATGATTGTTTAACAGTCTGATGGCCTTGAGATAGAAGCTGTTTTTCAGTCTCTCGGTCCCAGCTTTGATGCACCTGTACTGACCTCGCCTTCTGGATGATAGCGGGATGAACAGGCAGTGGCTCGGGTGGTTGTTGTCCTTGATCTTTTTGGCCTTTCTGTGACTTCGGGTGGTGTAGGTATTCTGGAGGGCAGGTAGTTTGCCCCCGGTGATGCGTTGTGCAGACCTCACTACCCTCTGGAGAGCCTTGCGGTTGTGGGCGGAGCAGTTGCCGTATCAGGTGGTGATACAGCACGACAGGATGCTCTCGATTCTGTAAAAGTTTGTGTTTTTGGTGACAAGCCGAATTTCTTCAGCCTCCTGAGGTTGAAGAGGTGCTGCTGCGCCGCCTTCACCACGCTGTCTGTGTGGGTGGACCATTTCAGTTTGTCCGTGATGTGTACGGCGAGGAACTTAACTTCCCACCTTCTCCACTACTGCCTTGTCGATGTGGATAGCGGGCTGCTCCCTCTGCTGTTTCCTGAAGTCCACGGTCATCTAGCAGGGTGGAGATACGCACTTGTGCGTTGGGGAAAGTAGAATAAGCTTTTTCAATCACTCCCTTCAGTGCTGTGGCCACCCTTTCCTTCTGTGTTCTCAGATTGTTTTTGTCTGTGTGTAATATTATGTGGCTGGGTGAACCTAGTTGGTCCTCAGACAGAAGGTCTATAGCGCGCTGGGTGTTTGGACACCAGAGTTTAGACGCACTGTGTTTGGGAGAAAAAAATATATTGTATATATTTCCTGTTTAAGGACAATCTGTGTCTTGTGTATGTCCTCAGTGGGTGTGTGTGGGGGGGGTCAGGGGGGTCATCAGGGTGGCTGACGGGGGGGGGGTGCTCAGAGGGGGTGAGGTCCTCTGGGCTTGGGGTTCTTCATTTGTCTGTTCTGCTGTGATGTTGATGCTATGGTCAGGGTCTGGTGTGGACTGTTCTGCTGTGGTGTCAAGACTTTTGTCAGGAGCTGAGTTGGGCTGGTCTGCTGGCTTCTCTGCAGAGGTGGCCACCTCTAGTGGGTTGTTCTGTCACACGCCATCCCTCTAACCCTCTCCTCTAGCAGTCTGATCCTCTCCTCTAGTGCTCTGTTCTTCTCCTGCTCTTGCTTTTTATATTGTTGAAGTTGTCTCACCTCTATCTATCAATGAATCAATCAAATGTATTTATAGAGCCCTTCTTACATCAGATGATGTCACAACATGCTGTACAGAAACCCAGCCTAAAACCCCAAACAGCAACAATGCAGGTGTAGAAGCATGGTTGTTAGGAATAACTCCCTAGAAAGGCCGGAACCTAGGAAGAAACCTAGAGAGGAACCAGGCTATGATGGGTGGCCAGTCCTCTTCTATCCATCTTGTATTCTCTTCTCTATCTAGTATTCTCTCATCTACCCATCTACCGATCCATCTCGTGTTCTCTCCTCTACCGATCCATCTCGTGTTCTGCCCTCTACCGATCCATCTCGTGTTCTCTCCTCTACCGATCCATCTCGTGTTCTGCCCTCTACCGATCCATCTCGTGTTCTCTCCTCTACCGATCCATCTCGTGTTCTGCCCTCTACCGATCCATCTCGTGTTCTCTCCTCTACCGATCCATCTCGTGTTCTGCCCTCTACCGATCCATCTCGTGTTCTCTCCTCTACCGATCCATCTCGTGTTCTGCCCTCTACCGATCCATCTCGTGTTCTCTCCTCTACCGATCCATCTCATGTTCTCTCCTCTACCGATCCATCTCGTGTTCTCTCCTCTACCGATCCATCTCGTGTTCTCTCTATCGATCTAGTGTTATCAGTCCAGGGGGGTTCTGATCTATGCGCTAGCAAGTGGTGGTGTAAACAGAGGAAGAGTCAGCTTGAAAAATATATATATATTTAATGTTCATAGAATGGCACTCGGATGGTTCAAGAAAGGGAAACAAAATCCTAGTTCGGTTCAGAGCACTTCACTTACAAACCAAAGATCGTTTTGATAATCAACAAAATAATCTCTTTTGTGACTAAGCTTGGCTTTGGCTCGCAGCTACGGGAATCACTCACGCACATTCATCTTTTAATCTGTTTTGTCTTGGTCTCTCAATGTCCTGTTCTTTCCTTGTTTCTTCGTTCTATTTTTTAAACTTTTATTTATTTATTTATTTATTTCACCTTTATTTAACCAGGTAGGCAAGTTGAGAACAAGTTCTCATTTACAATTGCGACCTGGCCAAGATAAAGCAAAGCAGTTCGACACATACAACAACACAGAGTTACACATGGAATAAAAAAAAACAAGTCAATAATACAGTAGAAAAATAAGTCTATATACAATGTGAGCAAATGAGGTGAGATAAGGGAGGTAAAGGCAACAACAAAAAAAGGTCATGGTGGCGAAGTAAATACAATATAGCAAGTAAAACACTCAAATCGTAGATATGCAGCGGAAGAATAGAAATAATGGGGTGCAAAGGAGCAAAATAAATAAATACAGCAGGGGAAGAGGTAGTTGTTTGGGCTAAATTATAGATGGGCTATGTACAGGTGCAGTAATCTGTGAGCTGCTCTGACAGCTGGTGCTTAAAGCTAGTGAGGGAGATAAGTGTTTCCAGTTTCAGAGATTTATGTAGTTCGTTCCAGTCATTGGCAGCAGAGAACTGGAAGGAGAGGCGGCCAAAGGAAGAATTGGTTTTGGGAGTGACCAGAGAGATATACCTGCTGGAGTGCGGGCTACAGGTGGGTGATGCTATGGTGACCAGCGAGCTGAGATAAGGGGGGACTTTACCTAGCAGGGTCTTGTAGATGACATGGAGCCAGTGGGTTTGGCGACGAGTATGAAGCGAGGGCCAGCCAACGAGAGCGTACAGGTCGCAATGGTGGGTAGTATATGGTGCTTTGGTGACAACGGATTGCACTGTGATAGACTGCATCCAATTTGTTGAGTAGGGTATTGGAGGCTATTTTGTAAATGACATCGCCGAAGTCGAGGATTGGTAGGATGGTCAGTTTTACAAGGGTATGTTTGGCAGCATGAGTGAAGGATGCTTTGTTGTGAAATAGGAAGCCAATTATAGATTTAATTTTGGATTGGAGATGTTTGATGTGAGTCTGGAAGGAGAGTTTACAGTCTAACCAGACACCTAGGTATTTGTAGTTGTCCACATATTCTAAGTCAGAACCGTCCAGAGTAGTGATGTTGGACAGGCGGGCAGGTGCAGGCAGCAATCGGTTGAAGAGCATTCATTTAGTTTTACTCGTATTTAAGAGCAATTGGAGGCCACGGAAGGAGAGTTGTATGGTATTGAAGCTCGACTGGAGGGTTGTTAACACAGTGTCCAAAGAAGGGCCAGAAGTATACAGAATGGTGTCGTCTGCGTAGAGGTGGATCAAAGACTCACCAGAGGGCAAGAGTGACATCATTGATGTATACAGAGAAGAGAGTCGGTCCAAGAATTGAACCCTGTGGCACCCCCATAGAGACTGTCAGAGGCCCGGACAACAGGCCCTCCGATTTGACACACTGAACTCTATCAGAGAAGTAGTTGGTTAACCAGGCGAGGCAATCATTTGAGAAACAAAGGCTATCGAGTCTGCCAATGAGGATGTGGTGATTGACAGAGTCGAAAGCCTTGGCCAGGTCAATGAATACGGCTGCACAGTATTGTTTCTTATCTATGGCAGTTACGATATTGTTTAGGACCTTGAGCGTGGCTGAGGTGCACCCATGACCAGCTCTGAAACCAGATTGCATAGCGGAGAAGGTATGGTGGGATTCAAAATGGTTGGTATTCTGTTTGTTGACTTGGCTTTCGAAGACTTTAGAAAGGCAGGGTAGGATAGATATTGGTCTGTAGCAGTTTGGGTCAAGAGTGTCCCCCCCTTTGAAGAGGGGGATGACCGCAGCTGCTTTCCAATCTTTGGGAATCTCAGACGACACGAGAGGTTGAACACGCTAGTAATAGGGGTTTCAACAATTTTGGCAGATAATTTTAGAAAGAAAGGGTCCAGATTGTCTAGCCCGGCTGATTTGTAGGGGTCCAGATTTTGCAGCTCTTTCAGAACATCAGCTGACTGGATTTGGGAGAAGGAGAAATGGGGAAGGCTTGGGCGAGTTGCTGTGGGGGGTGCAGTGCTGTTGACCGGGGTAGGTGTAGCCAGGTGGAAAGCATGGCCAGCCGTAGAAAAATGCTGTTTGAAATTTTCAATTATAGTGGAATTATCGGTGGTGACAGTGTTTCCTATCTTCAGTGCAGTGGGCAGCTGGGAGGAGGTGTTCTTATTCTCCATGGACTTTACAGTGTCCCAGAACTTTTGAGTTGTGTTGCAGGAAGCAAATTTCAGCTTGAAAAAGCTAGCCTTGGCTTTTCTTACTGCCTGTGTACATCGGTTTCTAGCTTCCCTGAAAAGTTGCATATCACGGGGGCCGTTCGATGCTAATGCATAACGCCATAGGCTGTTTTTGTGTTAGTTAAGGGCAGTCAGGTCTGGAGAGAACCAAGGGCTATATCTGTTCCTGGTTCTAAATTTCTTGAATGGGGCATGCTTATTTAAAAGGGTGAGGAAGTCATTTAAAAAAAAAAACAGGCATCCTCTACTGACTGGATGAGGTCAATGTCCTTCCAGGATACCCCGGCCAGGTCGATTAGAAAGGCCTGCTCACTGAAGTGTTTCAGGGAGCGTTTGACAGTGATGAGTGGAGGTCGTTTGACCGCTGACCCATTACGGAAGCAGGCAATGAGGCAGTGATCACTGAGATCTTGGTTGAAAACCGCAGAGGTGTATTTAGATTACAAGTTGGTTAGGATGATATCTATGCGGGTGCCCGTGTTTACGCCTTTGGGGTGGTACCTGGTAGGTTCATTGACAATTTGTGTGAGATTGAGGGCATCAAGCTTAGATTGTAGGATGGCTGGGATGTTAAGCATCTTCCAGTTTAGGTCGCTTAGCAGCACGAGCTCTGAAGATAGATGGGGGGCAATCAGATCACATATGGTGTCCAGAGCACAGCTGGGGGCAGAGGGTGGTCTATAGCAGGCGGCAACGGTGAGAGACTTGTTTTTAGAGAGGTGTGTTTTTAAAAGTAGAAGTTCAAATTGTTTGGGTACAGACCTGGATAGTAGGACAGAACTCTGCAGGCTATCTTTGCAGTAGATTGCAACACCGCCCCCTTTGGCTGTTCTATCTTGTCTGAAAATGTTGTAGTTAGGGATGAAGATTTCAGAATTTTTGGTGGTCTTCCTTATGCCAGGATTCAGACACGGCTAGAACATCCAGGTTGGCAGAATGTGCTAAAGCAGTGAATAAAACAAACTTAGGGATGAGGCTTCTAATGTTAACATGCATGAAACCAAGGCTTTTACAGTTATATAATTCATCAAAAGAAAGTGCCTGGGGAATAGGAGTTGAGCTAGGCACTGCAGGGCCTGGATTCACCTCTACATCAACAGAGGAGGAGTAGGATAAGGGTACGGCTAAAAGCTATGAGAATTGGTCGTCTAGAACGTCTGGAGCAGAGAGTAAAAGGAGGTTTCTGGGGGCGATAAAATAGCTTCAAGGTATAATGTACAGATAAAGGTATGGTAGGATGTGAATACAGTGGAGGAACCTAGTTATATGCAACTATAGTTCTCCTCATTTCACCCCCCCCCTTCTCCTTTCTTCTCTTTTTTCCTAGTGCGTAATTTCTTCACTTGCACTGGTAATAAGGGGTGTGTTCAGGGAATCCTGTGTAGTCAGCAGGGATTCCCTGAGGGCCTCTTCCCCTTTGACTCCCATTGACCCCCATACCTCTGGATGATTCACCCTATCAGTATTCTCTCCTCTCTCTCATATTCTGAGGGAGTGTGTGCTGGGCTGCGATGACTCAGCCCTTTATCTCGGTCCATCCTCCCATGCATGCAGGACTGCTCTCTGCTCCTCACCTCATCCTATTATTTTTGACTGATTCTATAAGCTAGAATTCTACCAATGATTGATTTGCTTCATATTATTTATTTGTATCACCTTTAGTCTTTTGCATAGTTTTATCCTGAGCATGTACCTGACCAGGAAACCATCTTGACACTAGTGATATGTAAAGATCTGTGTCTTAAAAAGTGATGGGCAAATGAGATGTTTTCTAATTACTATTATTATCAGTCCTGCGGCGACCGCTCCATGAATCTCCATGACTACGGGATGCTGTTGCCATGCGGCATCGACCGTTTCCGGGGGGTGGAGTTTGTGTGTTGCCCAGCGGAGACACAGCGCGAGTCAGACAGTGTGGAGCTGACTGAGTCTGATGTGTGGTGGGGTGGAGACGAGACTGAATATACCGATAACAAGTACGCACGCACAAACACAATGCACAAACACAATGCACAAACACAATGCACAAACACAATGCACAAACACAATGCACAAACACAATGCGTGCACACATAAAGGAGCAAGCACAGATGCATACAGGCAGACACAAACATCCAGACATTTAAGCACACACACATCATCTTAAATACTTACTGAAGTTCCTAAACCAGTGGTTAAATCCTTTTGACAGATAACCTGCACAACCAGATAGACTCACGTTCCACCCTCTCTCCCTACAGCATGCCTCGCCAGGCGGATCAGGGGGCTGTCACCACTGAGGAGGATGACGAAGAGGATGCCTTTGACAGAGACGAGGACGGAGATGGTCTTGAGGATGATGATGATGAAGACGATGAGGATGACGTGACCGATGAACGGGACAGTGGTGAAGGCACCTCCAACATTGCCATGACAACCACCACCACGACCACCACTGAGTCGGTTGAGGAAGTCGTTAGAGGTAAGAACAAGCCATGGATTGAAAGAGATGATTGTTTGTTTGTTTTATTTTTCTCCAAGGATTTGTGGAGAGGTTTCAAAGGTGGAGAAGATGTGTGTATGTTTGAACATACTGTGTAAACACACCCAGTGTGTGTGATTGCTCTGTGTGAGTGTGTGTTTTAAGAGTGTGTGTCTTTCTCAGAGGTGTGTTGGGCGCGTGCTGAGTCGGGCCCGTGCCATGCCATTCTGGAGCGTTGGTACTTCGTGCCAGAGAAGGGCACCTGTGCCCCCTTCCTCTTTGGAGGGTGTGGGGGCAACCGGAATAACTTTGACTCAGAGGAGTACTGCCTGTCTGTCTGCAGCACCAGTGTGTGTAAGTCCCTGGACTGGACCTCCGATATGGACCTCTAGGCCCCTTGCCTTGGGGACTATAACCCCTGCTGTCTGTCTGTCTAACACAGTCTACCTGTCTGTCTGATGGCTCTGAGACACTTAAAGCACAAGTGATGTACTACCTACTCTGAAAGGGGAAGATGTTTCAGTTCTATATTGAACAAAAATATAAAAACAACATGCAACAATTTCAAAGATTTTACTGAGTTACAGTTCATATAAGGAAATCAGTCAATTGAAATAAATTCATTAGGCTTTAATCTATCGATTTCACATGACTGGGAATACAGATATCCATTTTATTGGTCACAGATACTTAAAAAAACTAAATGTAGATGCGTGAATCAGAAAAGCAGTCAGTATCTGGTGTGACCATCATTTGCCTCATGCAGAGCGGCACATATTATTTGAATAGAGTTTATCAGACTGTTGTCCCATTCCTCTTCAATGGCCTCTCCCTCAAAACTTGACACGTCTGTGGCATTGTGTTGTGTGACAAAACTGCACATTTGAGTGGTATTTGTCCCCAGCGCAAGGTGCACCTGTGTAATGATCATGCTGTTTAATCAGCTTCTCGATATAAAACACCTGTCGGGTGGATGGATTATCTTGGCAAAGGAGAAATGCTCACTAACAGGGATGTAAACACATTTGTGCACAAAATGTGAGCGAAATAAGCCTTTTGTTCATATGGAACATTTCTGGGACCTTTTACTTCAGTTAATGAAACATGGGACCAACACTTTATATGTTGTTTCGATATTTTTGTTCAGTGTAAATTTTGCATCATATTTGTCAATGACTTAAGTTTTCATTGAATTTCATTAAAGAGATTTTCTGCCACTCTTAGAAGGTGGTGGAAGGTCAATAACATGCACAGCCTTTTACGAAATGAGTTGATCTTTCATTTCCCTCCAATAGTAGTTATTACAGATGAACCATTACTCTGGATAGCTAAGTTTTACTGCAACAAACCTTGAGGGTCTGGATCCATCTCAGGTTTTAGGGAAGTGCAGAGTGTTCCGAACAAAATAGTCTGCTCTATTGGGTGAACAGGTGGCTTGGTACAGACAGAGGTTGACCTTTCAATTAGGTCATTCTGATATATATAAAAAATAAAAAACTATGTATAATGACCTAATCAAGAAACGGACGAGATATTAGGAAGTATCTGCGCCGACATTAGCAGAGAATGTCACTGGTGGAAAATAGCCAACTCACTCACATCTTCTGCTTTTGCAACGATTCTCTTACTCACTCCATCACTCACTAACCAACTCAATAACATTGTGTGTGTGTGACAGTGTTTGTCTGGTGATTTTTATGGTGGCCTGACCTGGCAGTGGGTTAATGACTTGATGTTCTAACCGGTTTAACCTAACAGCAGCAGTGTCTCTTTAAGTGTGTGTGTGTGTGTGTGTGTGTGTGTGTGTGTGTGTGTGTGTGTGTGTATGTGTGTGTGTGTGTTCTCGTGCGTATGTCAGTTGGTTGAGTCTCTGTCTGTTTCCAAGCCCCAGCCTGGCTGTTCCACTCCTTTCCGGCACTTTCCGCGCAGTCAAGCATGCCTACCCTGATCCTGACTAGGCAGAATTTCCAGTCTCCCTTATCTCGTGCATGCATACACACCCACACACAAAAAAAATGTCAAGGCAGACTGGTATATCACCTGTGTCTGTCTGTGTGGTTCACCTGTTTCTCTACCTACAGTGCCTTGCGAAAGTATTCGGCCCCCTTGAACTTTGCGACCTTTTGCCACATTTCAGGCTTCAAACATAAAGATATAAAACTGTATTTTTTTGTGAAGAATCAACAACAAGTGGGACACAATCATGAAGTGGAACGACATTTATTGGATATTTCAAATTTTTTTAACAAATCAAAAACTGAAAAATTGGGCGTGCAAAATTATTCAGCCCCTTTACTTTCAGTGCAGCAAACTCTCTCCAGAAATTCAGTGAGGATCTCTGAATGATCCAATGTTGACCTAAATGACTAATGATGATAAATACAATCCACCTGTGTGTAATCAAGTCTCCGTATAAATGCACCTGCACTGTGATAGTCTCAGAGGTCCGTTAAAAGCGCAGAGAGCATCATGAAGAACAAGGAACACACCAGGCAGGTCCGAGATACTGTTGTGAAGAAGTTTAAAGCCGGATTTGGATACAAAACGATTTCCCAAGCTTTAAACATCCCAAGGAGCACTGTGCAAGCGATAATATTGAAATGGAAGGAGTATCAGACCACTGCAAATCTACCAAGACCTGGCCGTCCCTCTAAAATTTCAGCTCATACAAGGAGAAGACTGATCAGAGATGCAGCCAAGAGGCCCATGATCACTCTGGATGAACTGCAGAGATCTACAGCTGAGGTGGGAGACTCTGTCCATAGGACAACAATCAGTCGTATATTGCACAAATCTGGCCTTTATGGAAGAGTGGCAAGAAGAAAGCCATTTCTTAAAGATATCCATAAAAAGTGTCGTTTAAAGTTTGCCACAAGCCACCTGGGAGACACACCAAACATGTGGAAGAAGGTGCTCTGGTCAGATGAAACCAAAATTGAACTTTTTGGCAACAATGCAAAACATTATGTTTGGCGTAAAAGCAACACAGCTCATCCCCACTGTCAAACATGGTGGTGGCAGCATCATGGTTTGGGCCTGCTTTTCTTCAGCAGGGACAGGGAAGATGGTTAAAATTGATGGGAAGATGGATGGAGCCAAATACAGGACCATTCTGGAAGAAAACCTGATGGAGTCTGCAAAAGACCTGAGACTGGGACGGAGATTTGTCTTCCAACAAGACAATGATCCAAAACATAAAGCAAAATCTACAATGGAATGGTTCAAAAATAAACATATCCAGGTGTTAGAATGGCCAAGTCAAAGTCCAGACCTGAATCCAATCGAGAATCTGTGGAAAGAACTGAAAACTGCTGTTCACAAATGCTCTCCATCCAACCTCACTGAGCTCGAGCTGTTTTGCAAGGAGGAATGGGAAAAATTTCAGTCTCTCGATGTGCAAAACTGATAGACATACCCCAAGCGACTTACAGCTGTAATCGCAGCAAAAGGTGGCGCTACAAAGTATTAACTTAAGGGGGCTGAATAATTTTGCACGCCCAATTTTTCAGTTTTTGATTTGTTAAAAAAGTTTGAAATATCCAATAAATGTCGTTCCACTTCATGATTGTGTCCCACTTGTTGTTGATTCTTCACAAAAAAATACAGTTTTATATCTTTATGTTTGAAGCCTGAAATGTGGCAAAAGGTCGCAAAGTTCAAGGGGGCCGAATACTTTCGCAAGGCACTGTACCTGCCTGTCTGTCTAGTTGACCTGTCTCTCTACCTGTCTGTCTGTGTGGTTCACCGGTCTCTCCACCTGTCTGCCAGGTCTACCTGTCTTTGTGTGGCTAACCTGTCTGTATGGTTGACCTGTCTCTCTACCTACCCCTCTGTCTGTGTGGCTGACCTGTCTGTCTGTGTGGCTGACCTGTCTGTCTGTGTGGTTCACCTGTTTCTCTACCTGTTTGCCTATCTGTGCGGTTGACCTGTCTGTCTGTGCGGTTGACCTGTCTCTCCACCGGTCTTCCAGGTTTACTTGTCTTTGTGTTGTTGACCTGTCTCTCTACCTATCTGTCTGTGTGGCTGACCTGTTTCTCTACCTGTCTGTCTGTGTGGTTGACCTGTCCCCACCTGTCTGCCAGGTCTACCTGTCTTTGTGTGTTTGACCTGTCTCTCTACCTGTCTGTGTGGTTGACCTGTCTCTTTCTGTCTGTGTGGTTGACCTGTCTCTCCACCTGTCTGTGTGGTTGACCTGTCTCTCTACCTGTCTGTCTTTCGGTCTGTGTGGTTGATCTGTCTTTCTGTGTGGCCGACCTGTCTCTCTACCTACCTCTCTCTGTGGGGTTGACAGTCTCTCTACCTGTCTGTGTGGTTGACCTGTCTCTACCTGTCTGTTTTTCTCTCTGTGTGGTTGACCTGTCTCTCTACCTGTCTGTCTTTCGGTCTGTGTGGTTGATCTGTCTGTCTGTGGCTGACCTGTCTTTCTGTGTGGCCGACCTGTCTCTCTACCTACCTCTCTCTGTGGGGTTGACAGTCTCTCTACCTGTCTGTGTGGTTGATCTCTCTCTACCTGTCTTTCTGTCTGGTTCACCTGTCTGTCTTTCTGTCTGTGTGGTTCACCTGTCTGCCAGGTCTACCTGTCTGTCTGTGTGGTTGACCTGTCTCTCTACCTGACTCCCAGGTCTACCTGTCTGTCTGTGTGGTTGACCTGTCTCTACCTGTCTCTGTGGTTGACCTGTCTGTCTGTGTGGTTGACCTGTCTCTCTACCTGTCTGTCTGTGTGGTTGACCTGTCTCTCTACCTGACTGCCAGGTCGACCTGTCTGTCTGTGTGGTTGACCTGTCTCTCTACCTGACTGCCAGGTCGACCTGTCTGTCTGTGTGGTTGACCAGACTCTCTACCTGACTGCCAGGACCTGTCTGTCTGTGTGGTTGACCTGTCTCTACCTGACTGCCAGGTCGACCCGTCTGTCTGTGTGGTTGACCTGTCTCTCTACCTGACTGCCAGGTCTGTCTGTCTGTGTGGTTGACCTGTCTCTCTACCTGACTGCCAGGTCTGTCTGTGTGGTTGACCTGTCTCTCTACCTGACTGCCAGGTCGACCTGTCTGTCTGTGTGGTTGACCAGACTCTCTACCTGACTGCCAGGTCGACCCGTCTGTCTGTGTGGTTGACCAGACTCTCTACCTGACTGCCAGGTCGACCCGTCTGTCTGTGTGGTTGACCTGTCTCTCTACCTGACTGCCAGGTCGACCCGTCTGTCTGTGTGGTTGACCTGTCTCTCTACCTGACTGCCAGGTCGACCCGTCTGTCTGTGTGGTTGACCTGTCTCTCTACCTGTCTGTCTGTCTGTCTGTGTGGTTGACCTGTCTCTCTACCTGACTGCCAGGTCGACCTGTCTGTCTGTGTGGTTGACCTGTCTCTCTACCTGACTGCCAGGTCGACCTGTCTGTCTGTGTGGTTGACCTGTACCTGACTGCCAGCTCGACCTGTCTGTCTGTGTGGTTGACCTGTCTCTCTACCTGACTGCCAGGTCGACCCGTCTGTCTGTGTGGTTGACCTGTCTCTCTACCTGACTGCCAGGTTGACCTGTCTGTCTGTGTGGTTGACCTGTCTCTCTACCTGACTGCCAGGTCGACCTGTCTCTCTGTGTGGTTGACCTGTCTCTCTACCTGACTGCCAGGTCGACCTGTCTGTCTGTGTGGTTGACCTGTCTCTCTACCTGACTGCCAGGTCGACCTGTCTGTGTGTTCAGATCCTTAAAGTCTTAGTATAGTTTCAGATTACAGTGACAATAAGGTAGAAATGTGGGAGGAGGATTTGCCGCTGTTTAACCTTTGAGTGATCAAACAGTTACCTTTGGATCCTTTTGTGGAAATCCCCTTCCTCCTCTCCCCTCTATCGCTTTTTCTTCTTCCTCTCCCAGTGCCTACCACGGCCCCCTCCCCCCCTGGCGCGGTGGACCGTTACCTGGAGTCTCCCGGAGACGACAGCGAACACGCCAACTTCCAGCAGGCCAAGGAGAGTCTGGAGGCCAAGCACCGCGAGAGGATGTCTCAGGTCTGTGTGTATGAGAGTGAGAGAGAAAATTAGCCTGTGTGTTTGTGAAAGAGGGAGAACTTATGGGGGAGAGGGGTCCCTTCTCTGATGTGAACTATGGACAATAAAGGGAGTTCACTACACTACTCACAATCCTCTGATGTGTGACTGACGTGTCTCGCCAGGTGATGAGAGAGTGGGAGGAAGCAGAGAGACAAGCCAAGAGTCTCCCTCGCGCTGACAAGAAGGCAGTCATCCAGGTACACTACCTTGTGTGTGCATGTGTGCGTGCGTATGTGTGTGAGTGCATTCTAGTGTGTGTTAATTTTTTTGTGTGCAGCACTTCCAGGAGAAGGTGGAGGCCCTGGAGCAGGAGGCAGCAGGAGAGAGGCAGCAGCTGGTGGAGACCCACATGGCCCGGGTGGAGGCCCTGCTCAACAGCCGCCGCCACATGGCCCTGGAGAACTACCTCGGCTCCCTGCAGGCCAACCCACCCAGGGTACATATACACAGTGCATTCGGGAGTGATCAGACCCCTTGACTTTTTCAACATTTTGTTACATTATAGCCTTATTCTAAAATGGATTGAATTGTTTTTTCCCCCACATCAATCTACACACAATACCACATAAGGACAAAGCAAAAACAGGTTTTTAAACATTTTTGCAATTGTATAAAAAAAAAAAATCACATTTACATAAGTATTCAGACCCTTTACTCAGTAAATTGTTAAAGCATCTTTGGCAGCCTCGGGTCTTCTTGGGTATGACGCTACAAGCTTGGCACACCTGTATTTGGGGAGTTTTTCTCCCATTCTTCTCTGCAGATCCTCTTAGATGGGAAGCGTCACTGCACAGCTATTTTCAAGTCTCTCCAGAGATGTTTGATCAGGTTCAAGTCTGTGCTCTGCCTGGGCCACTCAAGGACATTCAGAGACCTGTCCCGAAGCCACTCTTGTCCACACTCCATTGTCTTGGCTGTGTGTTTAGGGTCATTGTCCTGTTGGAAAGTGAACCTTCACCCCAGTCTGAGGTCCTGAGCGCTCTGGAGAAGGTTTCCATTAAGAATCTCTCTGTACTTTGCGCCATTCATCTTTCCCTTGATCCTGACTAGTCTTCCAGTCCCTGATGCTGGAAAAACATCCCCATGGCATGATGCTGCCTCACTGTAGGGATGGTGCAAGGGTTCTTTCAGATGTGGCGCTTAGCATTATGGTGGAGAAATTACAAGATGATGTTATAATACTACCATTTATGCAATAGAACAGGGTTCCATTAGTACTCGCTTGTCTGTGTGAACTGAGAGGAGCCTTTGAGGCTCAATGCTGACAATTGATTTCCGAATGGTTTGGTGATAAAACCTACAGCATGCATTCCATAGAATGAGTTGGTGTTTATGTAATGTAAGGTACCAGGGAGAGATGGCTCAGGTATGGATAATGATGAGAGGAACCTTGTCTCGGGCCAAACTCTGGTTTCTGTACAATAAGAACAGTCTTCACAGCAAATGCTTTCTGGCTGGGGGATACTCCTTTCTCATATCTGTTGTTTGTCATGTAGACTAAGGGGTGTGTGTGTGTGTGTGTGTGTCTTTGCTATAAAATATCTTTGTATTCTGTGTCAGGGCTTTCAACCAAACAGTCAAGAGTGTTGGGTTGACCAGCCTCGTTATTGCAGAGCACTCACATCATTCACTTATTAATAAGTGATTAAATATTTAGTTTAAGTATAACTCTGACTTGTGTGATAAACTTGTCTCTCCTCATTTGATAATATAGAAATAACCACCTCAGTATTCAGGCCAATGAGTTCAATCTTGGTTTCATCAAACCAGAGAATCTTGTTTCTCATAGTCAGAGTCCTTTAGGTGCCTTTCGGAAAACTCCAAGCGGGTTGTCATGTGCATTTTACTGAGGAGTGGCTTCCGTCAGGCCACTCTACCATAAAGACCTGGAGGGCTGCAGAGATGTTTCTCCTTCTGGAAGGTTCTCCCATCTCCACAGAGGAACTCTGGAGCTCTGTCAGAGTGACCATTGGGTTCTTGGTCACCTCTCTGACCAAGGCCCTTCTCCCCTGATTGTTCAGTTTGGCCGGGCGGCCAGCCAGTTCTAGGAAGACTCTTGACTCGTGCTTCTACACCTGCATTGCTTGCTGTTTGGGGTTTTAGGCTGGGTTTCTGTACAGCAGTTTGAGATATCAGCTGATGTACGAAGGGCTATATAAATAAATTTGATTTGATTTTTGGTGGTTCCACTCTTCTTCCATTTAAGAAGGATGGAGGCCACTGTGTTCTTGGAGACCTTCAAGTTTTTGGCACCCTTCCCCAGATCTGTGCCCCTTCACAATCCTGTCTCGGAGCTCTACGGACAATTCCTTCGACCTCATGGCTTGGTTTTTGCTCTGACATGCCCTGTCAACTTATATAGACAGGTGTGTGCCTTTCCAAATCATGTCCAATCAATTGAATTTACCACAGGTGGACTCTAATGAAGTTGTAGAAACATTTCAAGAAAGATCAATGGAAACAGGATGCACCTGAGCACAATTTCGAGTCTCATATTAAAGGGTCTGAATACTTATGTAAATAAGGTATTTCAGTTTCTTATTTTTAATACATTTAAAATAAAACTGTTTTCGCTTTGTCATTATGGGGTATTACGTGTAGATTGATGAGAAGAAAGAAAAATATTTAATCAATTTTAGAATAAGGCTGTAACGTAATACAATTTGGAAAAAGTCAACAAGTCTGAATACTTTCCCAATGCACTGTACACCAGTGGAGGCTGCTGAGGGGAGGACGGCTCATTATAACAGCTGGAATGGAGCGAATGGAATCAATTTGATGTATTTGATACAATTCCACTTGTTCTGCTCCAGTCATTACCGCGAGCCTGTCCTCCCCAATTAAGGTGCAATCAACCCGCTGTGATCGATACACGCTCTCACCATACATAATGCACATATTACACTCAGTACACACTGTACACCAGGTGTGCCCTACCTTCTTTGACGTCAGATCTACTTTTTCATTTGCCAGTCTGATGAGATCTACCAGTCTCTAAATCTAAACCAACCAACAACATCTATGAAATGCAGCACACCACTGAGTATTGACCTGCTGCTATGAATCCTATTTGATACCCAAATATAATGTGGACCAATAACACAGTTTCCACACAAGTGCAACCAATTTCATTTCCTGCCTTTGTGTGACTTTTGGCATTGGGTTGAGGCAAGTTGTTTTTTTATAGTTAGGGCTGCAGCATGTTGCCAGTCTCATGCAGGACACAAGGTGGTCATCATTCATAGTAGATCTGTACTTGGACTTGGACTATCTTCATGTGAGAAAATGCAGACTCACAGAGGTAGGTTGACCCAAAAAAGGGCTGATCAGTTGAGAGCACATCTTGTTATGTTGGGATACTTCCCCTCTAGCAGTAGCTCCCAGAACTCTTCTTTCATCTCAGTGGTTGCCCTGGATTTCAGCTGAATGTCATTTTGAAGGGTGACATTTTCAGTTTCTCATATAGTTGTGTCCAACTGAAAAAGTGATCCCATTTTCGAGGCAATGACTTCCACATTTATGTCTGTGCCAAACAGAAAGCACTTATAAGTGGCAATAGGCTCAAGTGATGCAGTCAGTGAAATGACTCATACTCAGATGAGGTGCTCTGGACTCCACGTAGCGTCCACTGTCAGGCTGTGCTGTGTCCTTGCCCTGACGTTCAGGTTCTGAATGCAGCTTTTTACGTTGCAGCTTTCTCGTGACCAGTTGTAGTTTGCATTTAAAAGTGTTCACAGAGCTGATCATGTCGATGACATGTTTGCCTTTCCCTTGCAGCTCTACATTTGAATTCACTAAACATGTAATTTATGTCAGTGAGAAAAGCTCAATCCAGGAGCCACTGTGTGTCCTCGAGCTGTGCATATTCTGCATGTTTGGGGACCTTGAGAAACTCCTTGATTTCAGGCAACAACTCACTGAATCAACCTAAAAATGTACCTCGGCTCAGCCACCGCACATCCGTGTGCAGCAGCAGGTCTGTGTGCTCCTCTTCAGTCTCTTCTAAGTGAGCGTGAAATAGCCTCTGCTGTAGGCTTCTTGCTCAAATAGAACACACAATCTTCATGGTAACATCCATCATCTCTTTCATGTTTAACATCTTCCCGCACAAAGCTTACTGAATTATGCAGTGATAACTAAGAAAGCCCGGGAAAGAATCATCTTGTTTGCACAATGCAACAAACCCACTGATGCGGCCTACTATAGCAGGTGGCCCATAGGTAGTAATGGAAACAAGCTTACAAAAGGGCAGTTGGAATTTGATAGACATCTTTCAAGCTTTTATGGAGTTTGCTAACTCCCTTGTATGTCCTTTCAGTGGCAAAATGGCGAGTAGTTCCTCATTTGTACTCATGTTGTCAAATAAACTCAGCAAAAAAATAAACTTCCCTTTTTCAGGACCCTGTCTTTCAAAGATAATTTGTAAAGATCCTGTGGAATAAATTGCAATGTCCATACTGTGAGACGCCTAAGACAGCGCTACAGGGAGACAGGATGGACAGCTGATCGTCCTCACAGTGGCAGACCACGTGTAACAACACCTGCACAGGATCGGTACATCTGAACATCACCTGCGGGACAGGTACAGGATGGCAACAACAACTACCCAAGTTACACCAGGAACGCATAATCCCTCCAGTGCTCAGACTGTCCACAATCAGCTGAGAGAGGCTGGACTGAGGGATTGTAGGCCTGTTGTAAGGCAGGTCCTCACCAGATATCACCGGTAACAACGTCGCCTATGGGCACAAACACTCCGTCACTGGACCAGACAGGACTGGCAAAAAGCACTCTTCACTGACGAGTTGCGGTTTTGTCTCACCAGGGGTGATGGTCGGATTCGCGTTGAAGGAATGAGCGTTACACCGAGGCCTGTACTCTGGAGCGGGATTGATTTGGAGGTGGAGGGTCTGTCATGGCCTGGGGCGGTGTGTCACAGCATCATCGGACTGATCTTGTTGTCAATGCAGGCAATCTCAACGCTGTGCGTTACAGGGAAGGCATCCTCCTCCCTCATGTGGTACCCTTCCTGCAGGCTCATCCTGACATGATCCTCCAGCATGACAATGACACCAGCCATCCTGCTCGTTCTGTGTGTGATTTCCTGCAAGACAGGAATGTCAGTGTTCTGCCATGGACGAGCACGTTTGGGACCTTTTGGATTGGAGGGTGAGGGCTAAGGCCATTCCCCCCAGAAATGTCCGGGAACTTGCAGGTGCCTTGGTGGACGAGTGGGGTAACATCTCACAGCAAGAACTGGCAAGTCTGGTACAGTCCATGAGGAGGAGATGCACTGCAGTACTTAATGCAGCTGGTGGCCACACCAGATACTGACTCTTACTTTTGACCCTCCCTTTGTTCAGGGATACATTATTCCATTTCTGTTGTTCAGTTTGTCTCAGTTGTTGAATATTATGTTCATACAAATATTTACACATGTTAAGTTTGCTGAAAATAAATGCAGTTGACAGTGAGAGGTTTCTTTTTTTGTTTACTATTCTGATGAAATGCATAACTGCCACATCTACCATTGTCTGTGGACTGGTCAAACTGGAGGGAATAACACTCGCAGTTGTCAGTATCCTTCTTCAGTTGATCCTCAAGTTTCTCTGCTATTCCCTCACATCTTCTTGTCTGAATGTAATTGATGGCAGCCATAATTTCAGCCTTATTCTTAAAATCCCCAAACAGTGAGTCTGCAGCCTCAATATATGCTTCCTTGATCATCTCCCCATCTTTGAACAACTTTTTATGCTTAGCAATAACACTGGTCTGAGGGCACTACTCACACGACAAGAGGCTATGGTTGCCGCCTCCCTTTGGTCACAGGCCTTGTGAAAGTTGACTGCTGCGCTGCCAGTTGGTCACAGGCCTTGTGAAAGTTGACTGCTGCGCTGCCAGTTGGTCACAGGCCTTGTGAAAGTTGACTGCTGCGCTTCCAGTTGGTCACAGGCCTTGTGAAATTTGACTGCTGTGCTTCCAGTTGGTCACAGGCCTTGTGAAAGTTGACTGCTGCGCTTCCAGTTGGTCACAGGCCTTGTGAAAGTTGACTGCTGTGCTGCCAGTTGGTCACAGGCCTTGTGAAAGTTGACTGCTGCGCTTCCAGTTGGTCACAGGCCTTGTGAAAGTTGACTGCTGCGCTTCCAGTTGGTCACAGGCCTTGTGAAAGTTGACTGCTGTGCTTCCAGTTGGTCACAGGCCTTGTGAAAGTTGACTGCTGTGCTTCCAGTTGGTCACAGGCCTTGTGAAAGTTGACTGCTGTGCTTCCAGTTGGTCACAGGCCTTGTGAAAGTTGACTGCTGCGCTTCCAGTTGGTCACAGGCCTTGTGAAAGTTGACTGCTGTGCTTCCAGTTGGTCACAGGCCTTGTTCTTGACTGCTTCTTCAGTTGGTCACAGGCCTTGTCAGTCTTTGCTGCGCTCTCTTTCACAGGCCTTGTTTTGTGCTGCGTTCCAGTTGGTTGTTTTGTTCTTGTTACTTTCTTCTTTGTAAGTCAGTCTTTGCTGGAAAATCTCTTTCCTGGGTTTTGTGTGGTTTAAAACGTTGTTCTATGTTACCTTTCTTTGGGATAGCGATGCTATTATGGTAGATGAAGCACACACTTTTTGTGTCTCTGTCTCTGTCCCTCACCCCCCTGCCTCTGTCCCTCACCCCCCTGTCTCTGTCCCTCACCCCCTGTCTCTGTCCCTCACCCCCCCTGTCTCTGTCTCTGTCCCCCTGTCTCTGTCCCTCACCCCCTGTCTCTGTCCCTCACCCCCTGTCTCTGTCCCTCACCCCCTGTCTCTGTCCCTCATCCCCCTGTCTCTGTCCCTCACCCCCTGTCTCTGTCCCTCACCCCCCCTGTCTCTGTCCCTCACCCCCTGTCTTTGTCCCTCATCCCCCTGTCTCTGTCCCTCACCCCCTGTCTCTGTCCCTCATCCCCCTGTCTCTGTCCCTCACCCCCTGTCTTTGTCCCTCATCCCCCTGTCTCTGTCCCCCTGTCTCTGTCCCTCACCCCCTGTCTCTGTCCCTCATCCCCCTGTCTTTGTCCCTCATCCCCCCGTCTTCTGTCCCTCATCCCCCGTCTGTGTCCCCCGTCTCTGTGTCCCTCACCCCCCCCGTCCCTCTCCCTCTGTGTGTCCCCCCCCGTCTCTGTGTCCCATCCCCCCGTCTCCCTCTCTCTCTGTCCCATCCCCCCTCCGTCTCTCTCTCTCTGTGTCCCATCCCCCCCCGTCTCTCTCTCTCTCTGTGTCCCATCCCCCTCCGTCTCTCTCTCTCTCTGTGTCCCATCCCCCCCCGTCTCTCTCTCTCTGTGTCCCATCCTGCTGTCCCTCTGTACCTCATCCCCTTGTCCCTCTGTACCTCATCCCCTTGTCTCTCTCTGTCTCTCAGCCTCGTCAGGTGCTTGGCCTGTTGAAGAAGTATGTCCGTGCAGAACAGAAGGACAGACAACACACCCTGAAACACTACGAGCACGTCCGCATGGTGGACCCCAAAAAGGCTGCTCAGATCCGACCCCAGGTACCCCAACCACTATAATACACTACACTACGCACAAACCCCTAAGCTCACCGTTCAACCACCCTACACTACCCACAAGCCCCTACAGCCACTCTGTGTCCTGTGTAACTCCTTTGACCTCTGAACTTTGCCCTTCTGACCTCTAGGTGATGACACACCTGCGTGTGATTGACGAGAGGATGAACCAATCCCTGGGGCTGCTCTACAAGGTGCCCAGCGTGACCAATGAAATCCAAGACCAAGTTTGTGAGTGTGGCCCTACACCTTCCCATATACTGCCGTGTCATGATATTATTCAGGTGTCGTGCTGGGTTGTGTTATTACTGAGATATTGTACAGATTATGCTTTTTCCTTTCTGCCTCTCTCTCTCTCTGTCTGTGTGTAGCTGTCCTGATGCAGAGGGTTCAGTCAGAGCTGTCTCAGCAAGTCTCATCTCTGCAGAGCGATGGGAGGGTGAGTTTCACACATACACAGGCACGCACACTCTTGCTCATAAAAATAGTACAATCTCTCCTATCTCACAAACCCACACACAGATAGAAAGTCAGTAATGTGTATCCTGTGTTTGTAGAGTGATGGCAGGGTGAGCTATGGAAACGATGCCCTGATGCCCGACCAGGCTTACAGCTCTGCCCCTCTGGACCCTGGCATGGGCCTGGATCGACTGGGCTTCATCCACCCAGAGAGCTTCAATCAGCCCAACACTGACAACCACGGTAACACACACACACACAACACACACTCTCACAACCAGCCTTAACACACAGCCTAACGAAACCACAGCAATACACATGCATTATCCATTAAATTGGTCTAAAGCTTTTAGTTCGTGAGTGTTTCCTCTGTTAAAACAGTTGATCCTGTTGATGCTCGTCCAGTCCCAGATAGAGGTCTGCCCACTCGGCCTGGTAAGTGTGTATATGATTGTGTTTCTACTGTATTGGCATGTTTGTGGTTTGAGTTATGCTTGTGTAGGTCTCTTTGATGATGTTTGGATGCTGTCTCTCACTGTGTCCAGTGTCTGCTCTGAAGCCTGAGGAGGTTCCTGAGGTGCGGGTGGAGAAGGAGGAGCGGCAAAGCGCCAGCTATGAAGTGCATCATCAAAAACTGGTACGGCAACACCCAGTAAATTACCTAGAGTATACACTGGTACATTTTCATGTGTATCACAAACTGGCTCAGTAGCCCAAGTTCACATGTTTATGATGGGAACATTTGCATTTGAGGCTGGTAAATAATGTTGCCTTCACAATATACAGTCTATAACTGCAGAAACACAACACCTCCAGGTTGATTGATAGGTTTTGTATTGATTATTACCAGGTGTTCTTTGCTGAGGATGTAGGCTCCAACAAGGGTGCCATCATCGGCCTGATGGTGGGCGGCGTTGTCATAGCGACAGTCATCATCATCTCTCTGATTATGCTGAGGAAGAAGCAGTATACCTCCATCCACCACGGAATCATCGAGGTGAGTGTTTTCTGTGCCTGCGTGTTGGTGTTCTGTACCTGTGTGTTAACCTGGTGTTGGTGTTCTGTACCTGTGTGAACCTGGTGTGTGTGTGTTTGGTGTTCTGTACGTGTGTGGGTGTGTGTGTGTGTGTGTGTGTGTGTTAACCTGGTGTGTATGTTGGTGTTCTGTACCTGTGTGTTAACCTGGTGTGTGTGTGTGTGTGTGTGTTGCAGGTGGATGCTGCAGTGACCCCAGAGGAGCGTCACCTGTCCAAGATGCAGCAGAATGGCTATGAGAACCCCACCTACAAGTTCTTCGAACAGATGCAGAACTAAGGAGCTACCCTTTGACCCCTCCCAGACCCTGAATTTCCTTTAACCCCTCACACCTAGGGCCTGTTCCATTTTGGTCCATAAACCCCTCACACCTAGGGCCCGTTCCATTTTGGTCCATAAACCCCCCACACCTAGGGCCTGGTCCATTAAACCCCCACACCTAGGGCCCGTTCCATTTTGGTCCATAAACCCCTCACACCTAGGGCCCGTTCCATTTTGGTCCATAAACCCCTCACACCTAGGGCCCGTTCCATTTTGGTCCATAAACCCCTCACACCTAGGGCCTGTTCCATTTTGGTCCATAAACCCCTCACACCTAGGGCCCGTTCCATTTTGGTCCATAAACCCTTCTAACTCCTACTCTATTGCTGTCAATGGATCTGAAAGGACTGAGTAGGTGAAACCAGTATGACTGAAGTGCCAGAAAAATCTAGAATGAATTGTGTTCGAAATAGTTGTAGTCATATTACTTCCAGCTATCCAGGGGTAGTGCCAAGGAGCTGGGGGCTGAAATACAACCTAGCCACACTCACCCTTCATCCTTTCCTCGTAAAGTGCAGCACATCAACATTCATAGCTGCTATTGGTCAGACAAGGATATCCTCATTCACCTGCATATTTTTCTATAATATCCTGTAGTGTTTGTACAGAACAGAGAAGCTCATTGATTGATTCATCTGTCCGTCTATCTGTGGGTGAGCCCTCCCCCTCAGGATAGCACTCGCAGGTCTAAGAGGGTGAAACAGAGGCCCCCAAATATCCCTGCAATCTTCCTGACGCACTCTGACGCACTCTCCCCTCCCCCTCCATCTCTCCCACACACTCTTCTCCCCTCCCACTCTCTCAGATGACAGCTGTGCTGTGTTTAGTGATGACATAACAGCTCTTAACACTAGCGAAGGGAGGAGGGGCTCAGTCTGCCCTGAGCTCCTCTCTGGGATTATACCACAAGGGAGGAGGGGCTCAGTCTGCCCTGAGATCCTCTCTGTGGGATTATACCACAAGGGAGGAGGGGCTCAATCTGCCCTGAGCTCCTCTCTGTGGGATTATACCACAAGGGAGGAGGGGCTCAGTCTGCCCTGAGCTCCTCTCTGTGGGATTATACCACAAGGGAGGAGGGGCTCAGTCTGCCCTGAGCTCCTCTCTGTGGGATTGTACCACAAGGGAGGAGGGGCTCAGTCTGCCCTGAGCTCCTCTCTGTGGGATTATACCACAAGGGAGGAGGGGCTGCCCTGAGCTCCTCTCTGTGGGATTATACCACAGTCTGCCCTGAGCTCCTCTCTGTGGGATTATACCACAAGGGAGGAGGGGCTCAGTCTGCCCTGAGCTCCTCTCTGTGGGATTGTACCACAAGGGAGGAGGGGCTCAGTCTGCCCTGAGCTCCTCTCTGTGGGATTGTACCACAAGGGAGGAGGGGCTCAGTCTGCCCTGAGCTCCTCTCTGTGGGATTATACCACAAGGGAGGAGGGGCTCAGTCTGCCCTGAGCTCCTCTCTGTGGGATTATACCACAAGGGAGGAGGGGCTCAGTCTGCCCTGAGATCCTCTCTGTGGGATTATACAAGGGAGGAGGGGCTCAGTCTGCCCTGAGCTCCTCTCTGTGGGATTGTACCACAAGGGAGGAGGGGCTCAGTCTGCCCTGAGCTCCTCTCTGTGGGATTGTACCACAAGGGAGGAGGGGCTCAGTCTGCCCTGAGCTCCTCTCTGTGGGATTGTACCACAAGGGAGGAGGGGCTCAGTCTGCCCTGAGCTCCTCTCTGTGGGATTATACCACAAGGGAGGAGGGGCTCAGTCTGCCCTGAGCTCCTCTCTGTGGGATTGTACCACAAGGGAGGAGGGGCTCAGTCTGCCCTGAGCTCCTCTCTGTGGGATTGTACCACAAGGGAGGAGGGGCTCAGTCTGCCCTGAGCTCCTCTCTGTGGGATTATACCACAAGGGAGGAGGGGCTCAGTCTGCCCTGAGCTCCTCTCTGTGGGATTATACCACAAGGGAGGAGGGGCTCAGTCTGCCCTGAGCTCCTCTCTGTGGGATTATACCACAAGGGAGGAGGGGCTCAGTCTGCCCTGAGCTCCTCTCTGTGGGATTGTACCACAAGGGAGGAGGGGCTCAGTCTGCCCTGAGCTCCTCTCTGTGGGATTATACCACAAGGGAGGAGGGGCTCAGTCTGCCCTGAGCTCCTCTCTGTGGGATTATACCACAAGGGAGGAGGGGCTCAGTCTGCCCTGAGCTCCTCTCTGTGGGATTGTACCACAAGGGAGGAGGGGCTCAGTCTGCCCTGAGCTCCTCTCTGTGGGATTGTACCACAAGGGAGGAGGGGCTCAGTCTGCCCTGAGCTCCTCTCTGTGGGATTGTACCACAAGGGAGGAGGGGCTCAGTCTGCCCTGAGCTCCTCTCTGTGGGATTATACCACAAGGGAGGAGGGGCTCAGTCTGCCCTGAGCTCCTCTCTGTGGGATTATACCACAAGGGAGGAGGGGCTCAGTCTGCCCTGAGCTCCTCTCTGTGGGATTATACCACAAGGGAGGAGGGGCTCAGTCTGCCCTGAGCTCCTCTCTGTGGGATTGTACCACAAGGGAGGAGGGGCTCAGTCTGCCCTGAGCTCCTCTCTGTGGGATTATACCACAAGGGAGGAGGGGCTCAGTCTGCCCTGAGCTCCTCTCTGTGGGATTATACCACAAGGGAGGAGGGGCTCAGTCTGCCCTGAGCTCCTCTCTGTGGGATTATACCACAAGGGAGGAGGGGCTCAGTCTGCCCTGAGATCCTCTCTGTGGGATTATACCACAAGGGAGGAGGGGCTCAGTCTGCCCTGAGCTCCTCTCTGTGGGATTATACCACAAGGGAGGAGGGGCTCAGTCTGCCCTGAGCTCCTCTCTGTGGGATTGTACCACAAGGGAGGAGGGGCTCAGTCTGCCCTGAGCTCCTCTCTGTGGGATTATACCACAAGGGAGGAGGGGCTCAGTCTGCCCTGAGCTCCTCTCTGTGGGATTATACCACAAGGGAGGAGGGGCTCAGTCTGCCCTGAGCTCCTCTCTGTGGGATTATACCACAAGGGAGGAGGGGCTCAGTCTGCCCTGAGCTCCTCTCTGTGGGATTATACCACAAGGGAGGAGGGGCTCAGTCTGCCCTGAGCTCCTCTCTGTGGGATTATACCACAAGGGAGGAGGGGCTCAGTCTGCCCTGAGCTCCTCTCTGTGGGATTATACCACAAGGGAGGAGGGGCTCAGTCTGCCCTGAGCTCCTCTCTGTGGGATTATACCACAAGGGAGGAGGGGCTCAGTCTGCCCTGAGCTCCTCTCTGTGGGATTATACCACAAGGGAGGAGGGGCTCAGTCTGCCCTGAGCTCCTCTCTGTGGGATTATACCACAAGGGAGGAGGGGCTCAGTCTGCCCTGAGCTCCTCTCTGTGGGATTATACCACAAGGGAGGAGGGGCTCAGTCTGCCCTGAGCTCCTCTCTGTGGGATTATACCACAAGGGAGGAGGGGCTCAGTCTGCCCTGAGCTCCTCTCTGTGGGATTATACCACAAGGGAGGAGGGGCTCAGTCTGCCCTGAGCTCCTCTCTGTGGGATTATACCACAAGGGAGGAGGGGCTCAGTCTGCCCTGAGCTCCTCTCTGTGGGATTATACCACAAGGGAGGAGGGGCTCAGTCTGCCCTGAGCTCCTCTCTGTGGGATTATACCACAAGGGAGGAGGGGCTCAGTCTGCCCTGAGCTCCTCTCTGTGGGATTATACCACAAGGGAGGAGGGGCTCAGTCTGCCCTGAGCTCCTCTCTGTGGGATTATACCACAAGGGAGGAGGGGCTCAGTCTGCCCTGAGCTCCTCTCTGTGGGATTATACCACAAGCGTTTCAGGTTTTTTTTCCAGAAAAATGTATAAAAAACAAAAATATATAACTAATACATCAGAAATATGTAAAAGGCACAGAAATATTGAATGTTTTTATTTTGTGCGTAATGTATTGAAATAAGGCAGAAAAAACTAGCTGTAACTATATGTAGTGCATGGTGATATTGATGCCAGATATACGTAGAGAAGCTGGCTCCTGTCGCAGGACTGGGCCTCTCATATAGACTTTTAGCAGGATTGTACATTTTCTGTGTCTTCTTTGTGATCTTGTGATATGAAGAAGAGAGAAAAAAAGTATTTAGAATCTGGTCTGCTTTGTTGTCACTGCGACAATCTTTAAACAGAACGTGTGCTCTCCTTTGTTTCCAGCCCCTTCCTCGCTCTGTGTTACCTACATGGACCCAATTATCTCTATCTACATGTAGCTAATATAATGACGTGTAATAGTATATGAAAGGAAGTCCATCTGTTTCATTTAGTCTGGGTGTTACTGGTGTTACTGCTCTGTTTGTTGGTTTATGTCCCTTAAATATTCCACGACTAGGAATTGTTTCAGCTCCATTCATCATTCCAGAAATCTCAGCATTCCACCCTATCTTTCCTCATTCCTATATAGTCTGTGAACATCATTAATGGAAACAGAAATCATTTATGTTTTTTTCTCAGGCTTTCAGGCTCTTTCGATCTCTCCTTTCCTCTGTCTATCCCATAGACCTCAACCCCCATAACCAGCCCAGCTCCTCTATCCATGCTGTCGGCTTGGTGTGTGAACTATGTTGAATTGAGAGAGGTGGGGGGGGATTGGGTGTGTCAGATTTGTACATTCTAATCTATTGTCTTTCTGATCATCAAACACTTATTCCCTCCACAATGTCTCACACAGAACATACACTATTTTTCCATGACATAGACTGACCAGGTGAAAGCTATGATCCCTTATTGATGTACATGTATCAAACAACCAAGGAAAGATAAGAAAAACTGTTCTTGTTCTGTGGTGGATGTCCCCCTCTTGCTTGTTTTGTCAAATCTCTCATGTCTCAGACATCCTGGCTTTAAAAGCAGAGGCTAAAGAAATACTGATCTCAGACTAGTTATATTGATCTCGGGACAATGTGCGTGAGGCAAAATACAGGGACACTGTTCAGAAAGGAGCAACTGCACAGGACTTTCAGATATAAATGTGTTATGTGGAACAGATGTCATTCTGTCAGGTAGTTTTGTGTTACATTTCCATCTGCAACATTCTGAATGTTTCACCGAGCTAAACGCACCCCAGATCTGGGATCAGTATTGAGGCCGTAGTAGACGAGACATTCCCCATACCCAAAATGGAGCCTCCAATAGACATGAATGTGACATTCATATTGTGCAATTATGCCACAGATCTACATACTACTACACTCCCTCCCTACACACAAACTGAAGCTCTTAAATCAGGTAAATGTTTGTGTTATCAAGGATACTTGTACAGGGTATCTCCAGAGGTTAGTGGTTTCATTTGTTCATTCTGTGACTTTTTATGTGTACCTATACAAATAATTTGCTTAGACTGAGAAAATGCTTTCTACACTATCCCATCAATAAAATGTTGAATGTACATACAAATATCTGGTGTTGAATCTGTGTGTGGTCATGACAGAGCTTGAATCCTGATAATATAGGAAAAACATTAGAACCCACCTGAGGTGTGTGTATGTATGTATGCATACGCATTACACTGGAGCAGTTCTGCCTATAGACAGACTACGTGTACTGGAGCAGTTCTGCCTATAGACAGACTACGTGTAGGGTCCCCCCACCAACAGTTTTTTTTAGGAACTACATCGGGGTCTCTGTTGAATGAGCATAGTAGAGTACACCGACATGCAATTTTGTGGCTCTGCATTGGAGCTGTTGGATCAAGGACAGACTCAGTCCTTAGGAAAACATCTGCCACTTTATTTCCCCTGGTGGACGATAAAGGTCCAACTCATTAGGAGGAAAAAAAGCTTCAAATAAAATACAAAACTGATCCTTTTATAAATGGAAAATATGAAAATACACTGCCCTTGTGGCTATCAAAAACATGGAGTACCGGTATATACAATGGAAACTATACTAAGCTACAGATAAAGGAACAAAAAATGCTAAGCTCATTTGATTTTCCAGCATACGCAAACACTCCACCTCTCAGACACTCATATACACACACACATACACTCCCTCCAACAAGCATCTCTTCCCTGGTTAAAATAAGAAAACCTCCCCAATCAAACCAAAAGGAAAAGGACGAAGTTGCCCATAGACATGGATCTAAAGTCTGTTCATCATTTCCACCTATTAATGTAACACTTAGGGCTGGTCACAGTAATCTGATCCTAGATTTGTGCCAGTGGGCAACTTCTACCTGGGGCAGTCATGGAGCCCCATGCCCCTCCCCCTCAGCTGTCCTGTGCTGAGGTGGCCAGTGTCACCGTGGTGATGGGCTGGCCAATCCCGTGCAGCTGAATGCGTGCCAGCTTCTTCTGCTCACACTCCGTCACCAGGTTGTTGAGCTCAGCAGCGCTGTAGCCAATCAACGTCCTCAGGTCACACACAAACTTGTAGACGAAGCGCTTGCCCTGCACCTTGCTGATCATGTCCCCGTCGTAGTAATACCTGAGAAAATTGTCCGAAATTAAAACGACATGACTAGAAAGTTCAAGGTAAGAGAACAAGTCACGAGTGCCTGAAATTGTGCAACAAATGTTAGAGGAAAAGGGAGAGAAACTGGCAGATTGACATACCTGAGCGCTCGGCTGAGTTTCTCATAGTTCATGGTGGGCTTGTTCTTGCGTTGGCCCCATTTCTGGGCCACCAGTTCAGGCTGGTTGAGTTTGAACTCTCCCTCCTCTCCCACCCAGGAGATACAGTCTCTAGCATCCTTATCCGTCAACAGCTCCAACAGGAACTGCCACAGCTGGATCTGACCGTTGTTACCTAAAGGGACAGGTGAGAGGACGGGTGTGCGTGTGTTTACATCAGATACGAGCATATGCACACTTAAGGCATCCATAATAAAAAGCATACCAAGACTACTGCTCGAGGTACACATACAGTTGAAGTCGGAAGTTTACATACACTTAGGTTGGAGTCATTAAAACTCGTTTTTCAACCACTCCACAAATTTGTTGTTAACAAACTATGGTTCTGGCAAGTCGGTTAGGACATCTACCTTGTGCATGACACAAGTAATTTTTCCAACAATTGTTTGCAGACTGATTATTTCACTTATAATTCACTGTGTCCCAATTCCAGTGGGTCAGAAGTTAACATACAATAAGTTGACTGTGCCTTTAAACAGCTTGGAAAATTCCAGAAAATTATTGGCTTAATTGACATCATTTGAGTCAATTGGAGGTGTACCTGTGGATGTATTTCAAGGCCTACCTTCAAAATCAGTGCCTGTTTGCTTGACATCATGGGAAAATCAAAAGAAATCAGCCAAAACATCATAAAAAAATTCTAATGTAGAGCTCCACAAGTCTAGTTCATCGTTGGGAGCAATTTCCAAACACCTGAAGGTACCACGTTCATCTGTACAAACACCATGGGACCACGCAGCCGTGATACCGCTCAGGATGGAGATGCATTCTGTCTCCTAGAGATGAACGTACTTTGGTGCGAAAAGTGCAAATCAATCCCAGAACAACAGCAAAGGACCTTGTGAAGATGCTGGAGGAAACAGGTACAAAACTATCTATATCCACAGTAAAACGAGTCCTATATTGACATAACCTGAAAGGCCACTCAACAAGGAAGAAGCCACTGCTCCAAACCTCCATAAAAAAGCTAGACTACGGTTTGCAACTGCACATGGGGACAAAGATCATACCTTTTGGAGAAATGTCCTCTGGTCTGATGAAAGAAAAATATAACTGTTTGGCCATAATGACCATCGTTATGTTTGGAGGAAAAAGGGGGAGGCTTGCAAGCCAAAGAACACTATCCAAACCGTGAAGCACGGTGGTGACAGCATCTTGAGGGAGGAAAATTGTGTGTATATTGAAGCAACATCTCAAGACATCAGTCAGGAAGTTGAAGCTTGGTCGCAAATGGGTCTTCCAAATGGACAATGACCCCAAGCATACTTCCAAAGTTGTGGCAAAATGGCTTAAGGACAACAAAGTCAAGGTATTGGAGTGGCCATCACAAAGTCCTGGCCTCAATCCCATAGCAAATTTGTGGGCAGAACTGAAAAAGCCTGTGCGAGCAAGGAGGCCTACAAACCTGATTCAGTTACACCAGCTCTGTCAGGAGGAATGGGCCAAAATTCACCCAACTTATTGTGGGAAGCTTGTGGAAGGCTACCCGAAACGTTTGACCCAAGTTAAACAATTTAAAGGCAATGCTACCAAATACTAATTGAGTGTATGTAAACTTCTGATCCACTGGGAATGTGATAAAAGAAATAAAAGCTGAAATAAATCATTCTCTGTCCTATTATTCTGACATTTCACATTCTTAAAATAAAGTGGAGATCCTAACTGACCTAAGACAGGGAATTTTTAATAGGATAAATGTCAGGAACTGTGCAAAACTGAGTTTAAATGTATTTGGCTAAGGTGTATGTAAACTTCCGACTTCAACTGTACATACACAACACCCAAGACACACAAATGCCTACCTGTGCGGTTGCCAGGTGAGCTGCGCTCCTCTCCTCCTGAGATGCGGGGTGTTCTGGGGCCGCGGTTCTGCTTCAGTACCTTGATAGTGGTGGGTGTGGTCTGCACGGCAGCTGGGATGATCTGGACTTCTGAGGGCGGAGACAGAAGGTTCAAACAGCCAGAAATATACAGGATGAAGTTACCACCTGATCTATGGTCAGTTTGGTGTTCCTACCCATGTTGGCACAAGTAAGGATTTGGGTGAGAGTAAGCTGATCCTAGATCTGTGCCTATAGGCAACAACACCCACATAGAGGAGAACAATATAGTGTGGTTGATGAATGCAGGGTGACAATGAGTGAGAGAGACAGGAAATAAACTTACGTTGGTCAATGGTGACTGTGGCCTCCTGGCCAGACTGGTCCTGACTGGCCAACACATCTGTAAAGAACATGGACAGATACAGTATGTGAGCTAAAACCAACTTCAATAAACATGCTTATTCAGGCTCAGAACAACTCCCATCCCCTTCAAATCAAATCACATTTTATTGGTCACATACACATGGTTAGCAGATGTTAATGCGAGTGTAGCGAAAAGCTTGTGCTTCTAGTTTCGACAGTGCAGTCAAATCTAACAAGTAATATAACAATTCCACAACAACTACCTAATACACAAGTGTAAAGGAATGACTAAGAATATGTACATATAAATATATGGATGAGATATGGCCATTCAGCATAGTCAAGATGCAGTAGATGGTATAGAGTACAGTATATACATATGAGATGAGTAATGTAGGGTATGTAAACATGATATAAAGTGACATTGTTTAAAGTGACTAGTAATACATTTATTACATCCAGTTTTTTATTTTTAAAGTGGCTAGAGATTTGAGTCAGTATGTTGGCAGCAGCCCCTCAATGTTAGTGATGGCTGTTTAACAGTCTGATGGCCTTGAGATTGAAAAATAGCTTCAGTCTCTCGGCCCCTGCTTTGATGCACCTGCTTTGAGGGAGGAGCAGTTGCCGTACCAGGCGGTGATACAGCCCGACAGGATGCTCTCGTTTGTGCATCTGTAAAAGATTGTGAGTGTTTTCGGTGACAAGCCAAATTCTTCATCCTCCTGAGTTTCAAGAGGCACTGTTGCGCCTTCTTCACCACGCTGTCTGTGTGGGTGGGCCATTTTTAGTTTGTCCGTGATGTGTACGCTGAGGAACTTAAAACTTTCCACCTTCTCCAATACTGTCCCGTCGACGTAGATAGGGGGGTGCTCCCTCTGCTGTTTCCTGAAGTCCACGATCATCTCTATTGTTTTGTTGACGTTGAGTGTGAATGTTATTTTCCTGACACCACACTCTGAGGGCCCTCACCTCCTCCCTGTAGGCCGTCTCGTTGTTGTTGGTAATTAAGCCTACCACTGCAATCGTGCCCTAAGTCATCTGGGGCAAGACATTGGTGTCCGCGACGATGTCCGTGATTGACTGTAGACCCTGCCACATACATACTTTGTCTCTATACTGACACTTAGCTTGTTTGATTGCCTTGCGGAGGGAATAGCTACACTGTTTGTATTCGGTCATGTTTCCGATCGCCTTGCCATGATCGCCTCGCCTCACGCTTTCAGTTTTGAGCGAATGCTGCCATCAATCCACGGTTTCTGGTTGGGGAAGGTTTTAATAGTCACCGTGGGTACATCATCACCGATGTACTTGCTAATAAACTCGCTCACTGAATCAGCGTATACATCAATGTTGTTGTCTGAGGCGATCCTTTCTAGGGAGTTTTTCCTAGCCACCGTGCTTCTACACCTGCATTGCTTGCTGTTTGGGGTTTTAGGCTGGGTTTCTGTACAGCACTTTGAGATATCAGCTGATGTACGAAGGGCTATATAAATAAATTTGATTTGATTTGATCCAGAACATATCCCAGTCCACATGATCGAAGCAATCTTGAGGCGTGGAATCAGATTGGTCGGACCAGCGTTGAACAGACCTGAGCACAGGCGTTTCCTGTTTTAGTTTGTGTCTATAGGCTAGGAGCAACAAAATGGAGTTGTGGTTAGATTTGCCTAAAGGAGGGTAAGGGCAGGGCTTTGTATGCGTCGCGGAAGTTAGAGTAGCAACGATCCAGAATGCTGCCAGCCCGGGTCGCGCATTCGATATTCTGATCAAATTTAGGGAGCCTTGTTTTCAGATTAACTTTGTTAAAATCCCCAGCTACAATAAATGCAGCCTCAGGATATGTGGTTTCCAGTTTACATAAAGTCCAATGAAGTTCTTTCAGGGCCGTCGAGGTGTCTGCTTGGGGGGGATATAGACGGCTGTGATTATAATCAAAGAAAATTCCCTTTGTAGATAATGCGGTCGGCATTTGATTGTAAGGGATTCTAGGTCAGGTGAACAGAACGACTTGAGTTCCTGTATGTCGTTATGATCACACCACGACTCATTAATCATTGTCGGCGCCATGTTGGATACTCCCTAGCCTCTAATTTTCAGGCATACTGTATGTAACCAATATAATAAGAATAACAATTTGTTTTGGGGGGGCTTACATTTGTCCTGTTACACACAAGCGTGTAATGTAAATATTTTTATTTGCACATCCCAACTCCCTGAGACACCCGCAGAGAGTGGGGTCACAGCCATGGTCGCCATTGTACAGCGACCCTGGAGAAATTAGCGTTAGGTGCCTTGGTTAATGGCACAGCGACCTTGTCGGCTCCTGTTTCGGAACAGCAACCTTTCGGTTACTGTCCCAACCCTCTAACCTCGAGGCTAACTGCTGCAAGGTTTGTATTATGACTCTACTTAGTCCTGAAATGGTGCTAGCCCTTATCCCTAACAGTGACTCAACATACAGAAGCTACAATACAAACTCACACTTGCGGAGCAGCTCTAAGTGGCTCCAAAGGATCTCTCCACTGGGGACCCTCTGCAGGAACTCTTCCTGGGTGAAGGAGCAGAGGTCGCGACCCGGGATGTGAATCCCTCCCACCTCCATCTCGTCAATGCTGAACTCCTTCATCACCCACACGGCCCAGTGGATCACCTGGTCCGCTGTCCACTGTTCTGGGTCTGAGAGGAGACAGACACATTACAAGACTGACAATGCTGACTACAGCTTTTCTTGTCTGTTATAAATGGCATGGCAATAGCAGCAAACTGGTCTCACTTTGTACAACAGTGTTTACCTGCCTGATTAATTGTGGTTTTGTGTTTCAGTGTATGTGTGTGTATCTGTATTTGTCTGTGTCCTGCTTGTTTTTGTGTTTCAGTGCAAGTGTGTGTTGGTGTCCTCCTCACCGTAGGGTATCCCCAGACGGACCTGTTCCTTGCGGTAGCCCTCCAGG